>NC_029789.2:70245245-70391866 GCF_000816755.2 Arachis ipaensis | reverse complement strand
TTTTGTGCCAGTTTGGGCGTTGAACTCCACTTTGCAACTTGTTTCTGGCGCTGGACGCCAGAATTGGGCAGAGAACTGGCGTTGAACGCCAATTTGCGTCATCTAAAATTGGGCAAAGTATGGACTATTATATATTTCTGGAAAGCCCTGGATTTCTACTTTCCAACACAATTGGAATAGCGCCATTTTGAGTTCTGTAGATCCAGAAAATCCACTTTGAGTGCAGGGAGGTCAGAATCCAACAGCATCAGCAGTCCTTCTTCTACCTCTGAATCTGATTTTTGCTCAAGTCCCTCAATTTCAGCCAGAAAATACCTGAAATCACAGAAAAATACACAAACTCATAGTAAAGTCCAGAAATGTGAATTTAACATAAAAACTAATGAAAACATCCCTAAAAGTAACCAGATTCTACTAAAAACATACTAAAAACAATGCCAAAAAGCGTATAAATTATCCGCTCATCACACGCCATATGTGTTGATGTCCTTCGCGTGCCACAACTTCGAGCCCAAGTGGCACGCCCAGGCTTTTCCTTGTATCTCCCTTCTTTGGAAAGTTGAACTAGCGTGGCATGCCCAGGGTCTGGCGTGCCATGCCCATTATGGGTGCTTAATCTTCCTCTCTGGCCAATTGAACTAGCATGGCATGCCCAGGGTCTGGCGTGCCACGCCCATTGTTCTTCTTTGATCCAGTAGCTGGCGTGCCACGCCTGGGTCCTCAAGTGGCACGCCTAAGTGAGAATATGGAGCTGGCGTGCCACGCCTTCGACACCAAGGGGCACGCCCAGCCCTTGCTTTGGCCCCCTTTTATCATTGGCATGCCACGCCTGGATGCTCAAGTGGCACACCTATGTGAGGATGAGAGCTTGGAGTGCCACGCCTTCGACACCAAGTGGCACACCCAGCTTTGCTTTGGTCTCCTTGAGTGTTGGCGTGCCACGCCTGGGTCTTCAAGTGGCACGCCCAAGTGACAATGGAGAGCTGGCGTGCCACGCCTTTGACAAGTGGCTCACCCAGCCCTTTTGGGTTTCAACCTCTTCTCTTGGAAACTTGTACTAGCGTGCCACGCCTTGATGCTCAAGTGGCACGCCCACTTTAATGTGGTTCTTTCCAGCTTGGCGTGCCATACTTGGCTCTTTAAGTGGCACAACAAAGTGATGATTTAAAGCTGGCGTGCCACGCCTTCAATACCAAGTGGCACGCCCAGCCTTTTGGGTCTTCAATATTGCTCTCTGGAATCTTGTACTGGCGTGCCACGCCTTGGTGCTCAAGTGGCACGCCCACTTAGTGTGATTCTTTTTAGCTTGGCGTGCCACGCCTGGCTCTTCAAGTGGCACGCCAAAGTGACAATTTGAAGCTAGCGTGCCACGCCTTTGACACCAAGTAGCATGCCCAAGTGATGATCTCCTCTGGATGGATGAACTAGCGTGCCACGCCCCATGGATCAAGTGGCACGCCCATAGTATGTGACGGGCTAGGTGTGCCACGCCCAGAATGGCGTGCCACGCCCCTCTAGTGGCCTTCAACATTGCTCTCTGGAAAATTACACTGGCGTGCCACACCCAGCTTCTAGCGTGCCACGCCCATACAATTTCTTCAATCATGCTCCTCTGGAAATCATAACTGGCGTGCCACGCCCAGTTCTTGGCATGCCACGCCCATATAGAGAGCTTGAGGATCCTTTCTGGAATTTAGTATTGGCGTGCCACGCCCAGCTCCTGGCATGCCACGCCAGTGCAATTTTGTTGCGTTTGTTCCAAGTGGCACGCCAGTTTCACATGCCCGACCTTGTTTTGTTGTTTTCTTCCCTTTTTGATGTCTTTTTCACCTAAAATTCAGCACAAACCCAATTCAAAGCAATGTACAATAATATTCATCAAATAGTACATGAATTGCAATGGTCAAATGAGATTATGCTCTTTTATGGTCCTTTCTATGCAAGAAAAAAGGGTAGATGATGCAAGTCATCACAACACCAAACTTAAGCTTTGCTTGTCCCAAGCAAATCACCGTGAGTAGTTCTTAAAAGGATACTTGACCTTGAATGGATGTACAACATTACTAAGGATAGGACTAAGTATTTAACACATGAATATTTTTGTTTCAATGTCACAAAGAACCCCTAGATCTTTGAGGGTTCTTCCAAGTATAAGCTTCAGGGGCCCTTTTTATTGATTGTCAACTTAAAGTAGCAAGATTTATTTCATTCTCTTTTGTTTGTCCTGTCCTTTTCACTTTTTCTTTTTCATTGACCATGACTCTAAGTGTTTTGTCTCAAGACAACCCTTTAGTTAGGCTTTCAATTAGCACTCCCAAGCCAGTTGGCTTTAGGGTACTAGATGTTGAAACACCCCTAAGAATTTACTTGCCCAGGTCTCTTCTTGACACATCTTCACCACGAGCATCTACTAGGTTCTCTAACTCTTTTGAGCTATTTAGTGTTTCTTTCCATCCTAGTAGTTGATGCCCAGAGCCTTGGGTCTTTATTGCTTACTACTTCTTGGTTCTATAGATATTCAAGGAACACCCTTTAGCATCTACTTGTCATACCTTCTAAGCCAAGTCGTTTTTTCCATGACTCATTTTCTTTCCAGTTCATTCAAGGTTCTACACTTAGTTCCTTATCTCTTTATTTTTTTGAACAGTCAAACTTGGTCTTAGTCTCTTTCGCTCTTGTTTTTATAACAACTCAATGACTCTTATGGAAACAAACTAATCTTTTATTGATGTAGATGAACTTGAACTAACATTGCATTTTCTTTCTTGTAATTCAAAGGACTCATAAAAGACTTCAGGCAATAAAAAAAACTAAGCATTAAACATAAACTATCCTAGCATTGTAACTTATTTTCAAACAGAAACTAAAACATAAAAAAACTAAACAGAAATCTAGAAATTTGAGAGTGTCAACTATGGAACTCAACAACCTTGAGCAGCTTCAGTTCATTTGCCCCTTTCCTTCGTCTTTCTTTTTGGAAGAGGAGGAGTCATCATCATCCTTTTGGAGGATCCCTTTTGTGCCTTTGTGTCTTTGAGCTTCCAGAATCCTAGCCTCCTCATGTAATTTCTTTCATCCTCCTTGTGCTTGGCCAGAATTTCTTCTTATCTTGCACTTAACTCCTCCATTCCTTGCATGAATGTTGGGTATCCAGGGTGTAAGGCAGCCACAGCATTACATAAGTGATTCAGCTTCGCTTGTGTGTTGATATCATATTGCCTCCTTGAGATAGTTCTGGCATCATAAAGATTCCTGAACTCAGCAAGGTTCCTCTGCTGCCATTTATTCTACTTCACTATCTTGTTGAGTGTGCTTTGCATCTCTCGCCAGTCAAACTGTTCTTGCTTCTCCTTCCTCATGTGCTCCAAGCTCCATTTGAGTTGTTGTATGTTCTGATTCACTTGGTTCCATTGTTGTTGTTGATTATCCTTGAGTTGGTTGACATTCTCTCTCAGATGGTGTATGTCTCCCTTCATTTGGTGTATGTCTCCTTGCATTTGCTCACAGTTGAAACCTTCAGGAAATTGTTGATATTGTTGGTATGGTGGCTGCCCTTGTGGCACATGAGCATGTCCTCTATGCTCCCTTCTTCTCTCAAGTGGGTTAACAGCCACCACTTTGGCCATCTTCTTGGCAGTTATGGGCTTGTCTTGATCTACCAGCACTTTATCAATAATCTTTTCAACCCCTGTTTCATCACATAGCCTCTGAATAATGCTGGGGAGGACCAACCTTGTGCTATCCTTGGTGCTTTTTAGCACCCTGTTGATGTTGTTGGCCATCATTTCTCCAATATTCACATTCTCACCTTTCATTATGCTGTATATGAGCACAGCCCTTTCCACCGTAACCTCGGAAGTGTTTGAAGTAGGGTAGAGAGATCTTCTCATAAAGTCCAGCCACCCTCTAGCTTGGGGGCTCAAATCTCTTCTTCTCAGCTGGTTGGGTCTCCCATCTCTATCATTGATCCATTGCACATTCAACACACAAATCTCATTGAGGATTTCATCAAATCCTGGGTCTTCTTGCTTCATTCTTTCTTCATAGCTCCGAGTGGAGCTTGTTCGTCCCACCATGAGCATCCTATCTATGTTAGAGGGACTGTAGTTAATGGATTTCCCTCTCACATAGCTAATATAGCTATAGGATTGCCCTGGCTGAGGCACAGCATTGGCGTAGAACTCTCTCACCAAGCTTTCCACCACCTTCCTTGGTGGGTTGCACAAGAGTGCCCAGCCTCTATTGTTGATTTCCCTGTTGATCTCAGGGTGTTCATTCCTTCCCAATTGGAACCCAACATCTGGAATAATTTGCCTCTCACTCACCCAACCATAAAATTGATTTTGGTTGAATGAAGAGAGGGACTTGTGTTCATTGTGGCCAGAGGACCCTGAGGTTGGTTCCTTGGTCTTTCTTTTCTTTGTTGATAAAGCTCTTGGTGGTGCCATTGGGATGAAGAAAGGTGTGTGAAGGGTTAAAGAAGATTGAAAAAAGTTGCAAGAGAGCAAGCAAAACATAATTTTGCTCCAACACCAAACTTAGGACTTGATTGTCCGTAATCAAGTAGAAGAAAAAAGGTAAAGAAAAAAGGAAAAAACAAGAGAAAAGAAGGAATTGTGGGGTTATTTTTGTATGTGAAGCTGGGGTTTGAAGTGGGAGGAGTGGTGGGAAAAAGTAGGGGTTTTTATAGGGATGGAAAGTGTGGTCTGAATGGTGGGAAGTGAAAGCAATTAAATGTTTTCCCACTTGGGAGTGGCGCCTAGCATGGGAAGAGGTGCCAATCATTATCCCTCTTTACTTCCTGCATGTGTTAAGTTCCAAAGTGCAAGTACACTTTGATTTCTTTGCTTTATGAGCTATCAATCATGTGGGTCTCATTCTCTCTCCTGAAAAATAAAAACGAAACCCCATCAATAATGACAAAAGAATCCTCCACATTCCTTTTAATATGAGTAAATGAAATCGCAACTGATGAGTGTCCCATGGGACACCAAACTTAATCCCATTACATCTAATAAATTGGGTTCATCATTGGGTTTTTAATGTCTTCATAAGGGTGAATTAACTTTAGTCCTTTCACATTTCTATGCTTCCAACCCCTTCCAAACACATTTAAAACCAACTTTCTATATACTTACCAATTTATTAAATGCTTTTAACTTGGATGGTATTGGGCTTGCTAGGTGGGATTTCGTATGGTGGTGGCCACACCAAACTTAATCTCTGGGCTTACTTTCAAATTTACTTTGTTCAAATGGTAGTAAGCCTAGATTAAGTGGATTGGTGGCCACACCAAACTTAGCTTTTAGCTAGTTCTCAGCCCAATTACTCATCATTAGTGAATGTATTTGACGAACGGATTTTTGCTAGTAAAGAATTTCACAAAAGTAATCACGTGGTAAGTATAGTTTCTAAACCAACAAGGAATCCTTTTGTACAAAAACTTGTTTGTCACTTAAGCAAAACCAATAAAAATAAACCAAAGTATTTAAAACTCGGGTCGTCTCTCAAGGAATTGTAGGGAGGTGTAGTTATTATTGGTTATGGAAGATTATCTTTTTGGGGTTTTTGAATAAGGAACAAGAAAAATAAATTGCAAGAAAGTAAATTAATAATTAAGAAAACTCTTGGCAATGTATGAGAATTAGACATCCTATCCTAGTTATCCTTATCAATTGTGATAAGAATTGTTCATTGCTCTCACTTAGTGAATCCTTACTAAATAAAGGAAAGTCAAGTAGACTAATTGATGAGCGGATATTTTATACGCTTTTTGGGGATAATTTCATATAGTTAGAGTATGTTTTAGTTAGTTTTTAGTCTATTTCTAGTAGTTTTTAGGAAAAATTTATATTTCTGGACTTTACTATGAGTTGTGTGTTTTTCTGTAATTTCAGGTATTTTTCTGGCTGAAATTGAAGGAGCTGAGCAAAAATCTGATTCAGGCTGAAAAAGGACTGCTGATGCTGTTGGATTCTGACCTCTCTGCACTCAAAGTGGATTTTCTGGAGCTACAGAACTTGAAATGGCATGCTTCCAATTGCGTTGGAAAGTAGACATCCAGGGCTTTCCAGCAATATATAATAGTCCATACTTTGCACAAGGATGGACGACGTAAACTGGCGTTCAACGCCAGTTCTTTGCCCAATTCTGGCGTTCAGCGCCAGAAAAGGATCAAAAACTGGAGTTGAACGCCCAAACTGGCACAAAAACTAGCGTTCAACTCCACAAATGGCCTCTACACGAAATCTCAGCCCCAGCACACACCAAGTGAGCCCCAGAAGTGGATCTCTGCATCATCCATCATAGTTTACTCATTTTTTGTAAACCTAGGCCACTAGTCCAGAAGAATGCCAAGCAGTGAAATTAAGAAGTGGGAAAACATTAAATACCCCACCTCAAGGCATCAAAAATTCAAGAAATAAGCAACCCACCAAAGATTCCCCTGAGGACAGTAAGAGCCCATGGAAAAATAATTCTGGCACTAAAACGCCAGAAAATGGGTGGAAGGCTGGCGCTGAACGCCCAGACCATGCCCAAAACTGGCGTTCAGCGCCAGAAACAAGGCAGGGGTGGCGTTCAACGCCAGAAATGGGCAAGAATCTGGCACTGAACGCCCAACAGGGGCACATTTCTGGCGTTCAGGCGCCAGGAACAGACAGTGAGCTGGCGTCTAACGTCACTCCAGCTTCTGACTCTGGTACGCAATTGCCAGTGAGGGATCAGACACACATAAGTGCTGACAACAACCCCTCTAAAAAGGCTTCTTTAACCACTAAGGTTGAGGAATATAAAGCCAAGATACCTTATCCTCAAAAACTCCGGAAAGAGGAGCAGGATAAGAAATTTGCTCGCTTTGCAGATTATCTAAGGACTCTTGAAATAAAGATTCCTTTTGCAGAGGCACTTGAGCAAATACCGTCTTATGCCAAGTTCATGAAAGAGATCTTGAGTCATAAAAAGGAGTGGAGAGAAACAGAAAGAGTTCTCCTCACTGAAGAATGCAGTGCAGTCATTCTGAAAAGCTTTCCTGAAAAGCTTAAAGACCCTGGGAGTTTTCTGATACCATGCATATTAGAAGGTGATTGCACCAAGACAGCTTTATGCGATCTTGGGGCAAGCATCAACCTAATACCTGCATCCACTATCCCTCCCCTTTCTTGAGATCTCTGAGACGTTTCCTGATGAACATCTATTTGCCATTCAGGAAGCACCATGGTTTGCCAATATTGCAAACTATAAAGCTGCAAGGTTCATACCCAAGGAGTACAATAGAATACAAAAAAAGAAACTAATTACTGATGCAAAGTACTAGTATTACTTGGACGACCCAGTACACTTGCTGGTTAGTGGTACGCGTTGTGAAAAGTGTGATTCGCAATTCGTGCTACCACTAATCAATTTGATTCCTCAAGTCCTAGTCAACTGCTAAGGAAAGACTGGCTTTAGAGGGATCCAAATCAACCAGCAACTTTCAATTAACAATCAACAAAGGAGTTTGATAACTCAAGCATCTCCAATTAATCAATTCAAGCTAAGAATGTAAAAAGCTGAATTAAAATCATAAATATGAAATACCTCAAACTGCATTAAATAAAGAAATCAAATCTAACATGGAGCTCATAAACCAAATTGTCAACATAAAGTAATCAATAAGGAAAAGAAATAAACTAGAATGCTAGAACAATTCAAAGTAGAAGAGAAACTAAATTAAATAAACATTGAACCTGGAATTGAGAAGAAATAAACCTAAAACTAAGGAAAATCCTAAAACCTAGAGAGAGGAGAGAACCTCTCTCTCTAGAAACTACCTCTAAAACCTAAATTGTGTGAATGAATGTTGTATGTTGAGTCTCTGCTTGTCCCCTAGCTTTAGTCTGCGTTTCTGGGCCGAAAACTAGGTCCAAACTCAGCCCAAAATCGCCCCCAACGTTTTTTGTGATTTCTGCAGGTAGCGCATGTCACGCGTATGTGTCAGTCATGCGTACGCGTCGATTGACAAAAATCCTGGTCACGCGTACGCGTCACTTGTCTTCTGTGCTAGTCACGCGTACGCGTCAGGTACGCACACGCGTGGTCGTGCAAACTCCAATTCACGCGTTTGGGTCAAGTACGCGCACGCATCGTTCCTCGCTGGTTGTCTCCTTTATTTCTTGTGTTCCTTCCATTTTTGCAAGCTTCTTTTCTATCCTCTAAGCCATTCCTGCCCCATAAAGCCTGAAATCACTTAACACACATATCAAGGCATCGAATGGAAATAAGAGAGGATTAAAATTAGTAATTTAAGGCCAAAGAAGCATGTTTTCTCTCATAGCACAGAATCAGGAAGGAAAATGTAAAACATGCAAATTATATGAATAAGTGTGAGTTTAGTGGATAAAATCCACTCAATTAAGTACAAAATATACCACGAAATAGTGGTGCATCAAATCTCCCCACACTTAAACATTAGCACGTCCTCATGCTAAGCTCAAGGAGATATAAAGAATGAATGGGGGAAAGTAAGACTCATGAGATGCAACCTATATGAATACAACTATATGCTAAGATGTTCCTATCTACTTAGTTAAAAGAAAACAAGTCTTCAAGACAAAAATAGATCAGATTCCACTAATTCAAATCATACAATAAAAGACAAGTGAACTTGTAAGAAGATAGCTCATGAAAGCAGGGAACATAGAATTAAGCATTGAACCCTCACTGGTAGTGTATATGCACTCTAATCGCTCAAGTGTCTAGGGTTAATCACTTTACTCTTCTCTAGTCATGCTTTCTAGACTTTGTTCTTCATCTAACCAATCAACAAAAATTTAGTATACCAATGCAAACATCATGAGGTCTTTTCAAGGTTGTAATGGGGCTAAGGTGAAGGTGAGGATATATGTATTGCCAAGTGAGCTGTAATATGAATCTTTGACAAACTTAAGCTCTCACCTAACACACACACATTCTATGTAACTCTAAAATCATGCCTAGCTAACCATAATTCCTACTTTTGTATCGCATACTCATGTACCAAATATTTCTTTAATTTCACCACATATGCATTGATCTTTTATTAAAATTAACATTGGGGTAATTTTGTCCTTATTTATTTATTTATTTGAATATTTTTATTTTTTTGTTTTTTTATTAAAAATATAAAAGTAAGCATAACATATCAATGCACATGGATTTTCTGGTCTCACATGAGTTGGTACCCAAATTCCCAATATTTTGTCAATGAAACACTATACACTTTCATCAACCCAAGTTCCCACAGTTCCCCACACTTAATTGACACACAATCTCTAACATAAGCTAACCAAAGATTCACTTGGGGTACTTGATTGTTTTTCCGCTTTAAGGCTAGTGATGTGGTAAAATATAGAACAAAAGGGGATTAAAAGCTCAAAGTGGCAAACAAAGGTAATTGAAAGGGTAGGCTATTTGGGATGAGTGAGCTAATAACAAATAATGGCCTCAATCATATGCAAGCATGTAAATACACTAAACAATGGACATATAGAACAGAACAAAATATAGATTACAATCATAGAGAAGAAAACACACAAGAATAAAATATTATGGTTAAATAGTGTAACCATGTAATTAAGCTCAAATCTCACAGGTTTGTATGTTCTTAGCTATAATTCATGTTCTAAATTACATTCTTCAATAAGTTTAACAAAAATTTTTCAATTTAAATTAGGGAAATATTATAAAATAGGGTCTTGAAAAGAAACTCATTACTTTAATCAAGTAGTGGTAAAATATGCACAAAATCAAACAAACATGCAATCAAACATGCAAATGCAACAACTAACAAATTAACATAGAAAATTAAACATTGGTGTTGAAATAGGAACTAACTAACCCATGGAAGTCGGTATTGACCTCCCCACGCTTAAAGATTGCACCGTCCTCGGTGCATGCTAAGATGTGCAAGTGGACGGGTTGCTCCAAATGATGTGTTTCTCCAAAGATTGTGCAGATGGACTTGTCTGTCGCCTCATGTAAAAGTCTTCCGTTTCCCTTCCTGGTGGCCATCCTAAAAGAAAAAGGGAAGAAAAGTAATCCAAAAACAAAGATAGAAAACAAAGAAAATATGGGTGGGTTAATGCCAAACAACGAGAGTCTCAAGTACATGGTAGCTACAACATGCAAGTGAGAAAATAGTAGAAGCACATGGCATATCAATAGTGCAAAAATTGCAACAAAGGGGAAGAGACAGTAGATAATGAAAGACAATATAAATTCATGTCAATGCAAAAGGAATACAGGTATCATAAAAGATTGGCATTGACAGATAATTAATATCACCCAACAATATAAAACAAGGCACGAAGCAATCAGGATGTAAAAGAGATGCAATCAGTTGAATAAGAACCGTTTAACACCAATGGTAAAATAATAACTTAGAGAAGAAAATAAAAATATGCACAAAATTAAAATTCAATGAATGAAAGTATGCAAATGAATTAAGTAAAATAGAATGAAAGTGAATAAGGATGAGAAGTTAAAGAGATGAAGAAGAAGAAAGTAAGAAAGGAGAAGGAAAGAAGGAGAAAGGAGAGAAAAAAGAACCATGAATTCAAAAACAGAGCGCCACACGCACGCGTGCATTACGCATATGCGTGACATCTGAGTTGGCCATTTGATGCATAAGCATCGCCCACGCGTACGCGTGGGTGGTTCGAAAGCGAAATGATGCGCACGCGTCAAGAACACATACGCGTGGATGATTTTGTGCCTCTAGCACAGTTCCATCGCAAGGGCAGCACAACTCTCAGGTCAAACACCAATTTACGCCAATTTTCCTATCCACGCGTGCGCGTGTTTGATGCGTACGTGTGGATTTCCTAGGTTGCAGATGACGCACACGCGTCTACGACGCCTACGCGTGGCTCGAATTGTGCACAGAGCACACGAGCTGCACGATTCCATCACAACTTTCTGTTCCTTGGATGGGATAGCAAAATGTGGAATCGACGCCCACGCGTGGGTTGCCCTTTTTTTTAATTTATATGCAGGATGCAAAATGCAGAATACAAATGACTATGCAGAAATTATGAATGAACACAAATAAAATAAAATAAAACTAAGAACAAAAAGGAAAGAATATACCATGATGGGTTGTCTCCCACCTAGCACTTTTAGTTAAAGTCCTTAAGTTGGACAATTGGTGAGCTCCTTGTCTTGGTCGCTTGTGCTTGAACTCATCCAAGAATCCCCACCAGTGTTTGTGATTCCAATAGCCTCCGGGATCCCACACTAGTTGCATAAAACCTTCAAGAAAGTTAAAGCGAGTGACAAGGCCCCAAGATTGTTGATTGCTAGAATGAATTCCGGGGTCCCAAACCTTACTTTTGCCCCGTCTTCTTGTTGATCATCATTTTTCCACTTGGGTGGTGAGCAATCAGAATTCTCACTGAGACATCCAAACAACTTCCTAGACCTATTCAATCAAGCTCTACACCAATCCTTGCACCTCAACTTGGAGCATGCAACCATCTTGAACCTTGCATGACAAGTCCTACCACTAACCATCTCCCTCTTGCTCTTATAGCCACAAAGGGCTCTAAGTTGCCATCCGTCTCAAGCAAAGCATATTCAAGTGGGTTAATTAAGCTTAGAGATGAAAGATTTACCCACTTGAATGAAGGAATGGATGGTGATGGATTTGGGGGAGAGGTCTCCAACAAACTTGGCAAGGTGATTTCTAGCTCCATTCCCTTGAGCTTTTCCTTGACAACTTCCACCTCTATGCAAGCTTCTTCAATTTCAACCTCTTCCTCTTGGTAGCTTCCTTCCAATTCAATCTCTTCTTCATTATTTATCAAGGGGATGGGAGGTTGTGCTTCTTCTTCTTTAATCTCTATCTCTTGATCAACCTCTGCAAAGTCTTCAACCATGATATGCCTCGGAGGTTGTACACCCTTCTCAACATCAACATCAAACACCTTGGAAGGAGGCTCTATGACTGGACTTTCCCATGGAGGTTTCGCATCTCCCAAGTCTTCAACCACTTCTTCCTCTTTAACTCTTACGGCTTCCTCCACTTGTTCCAACACAAAATCAGACTCCTCCTTGATGTCTTCCACCTTTTGGGCTTCCTCGTGCTGCTCTTGTTCCGAGTCAATGGCATAATTATGATTATGTTGCTCTTGGATTGATGTATCCACACGAGATACAAGAGTTTGGAGAGCAGAGGTGAGACTAGTGAGAGTAGAGGTAAGCATGGTTTGAAGCTGTATTTGCCTTTGGTGAATAACATTAAGGATGTTGTCATCCAGTGGTGGTTGGAGTGGATAGGAGGGTTCATTATTTTGGAGAAAGGGTTCATAATAAGAAGGTGGTTCTTCTTGGTAAGGATACGGAGATGGTGAATATTGAGGTGGTGGTTTTGGGTATGGTTCATATGGTGGTTGGTTAGGTGGATATGGACTGGAGTCATATGGAGGCAAATGGTGAAAAGGGGCTTGTGAGTAGGGTGGTTCAAAGCTATGTTGAGGAGGTGGTCCATAGGTACGTGGTGGTGGTTGGTGACATGTATAGGAAGGACTACCACATCCATTAGATTGATATGGTGGATCTTGTTGGTAACTACAAGGGGGTCCACCATATCCATCATCTTGGTACGCACCCTAGAATAGCTCTTGGGTGGAGGTTGGTTGTCACGAAAGGGTCTGCCATAACTATTGTCTTGGGATGCATCGTAGAATGGTCGTTGCCCATGGCACCTTGGAGGAGGTTGCTGCCGAAAGGGTTGATCAAATCCTCATGGCTCCTCCCATCTTTGATTATTTCGACCTTGATGAATGTTCTCATTATAGCGTCCATTCGCTGCAACATAATTTGAACTAAACTCATAGCCGAAGGGGTGAGAATTCATAGTAGCAAATAAAAATAAAAACTAATAAAAATAAGTAGCTAAGTCCTAAAACAAACAAAGACTAACAAACAAGCAAAAAGCAAATATTTACAATAACCAATAATAAGGCACACGTTTGCAATTCCCTAGCAACGGCGCCATTTTTGACGAATTGATTTTTGCTAGTAAAGAATTTCACAAAAGTAATCACGTTGTAAGTATAGTTTCTAAACCAACAAGGAATCTTTTCGTACAAAAACTTGTTTGTCACTTAAGCAAAACCAATAAAAATGAACCGAAGTATTTAAACCTCGGGTCCTCTCTCAAGGAATTGCAGGGAGGTGTAGTTATTATTGGTTATGGAAGATTATCTTTTTGGGGTTTTTGAATAAGGAACAAGAAAAATAAATTGCAAGAAAGTAAATTAATAATTAAGAAAATTCTTGGCAAGTTATGAGAACTAGACGTGCTATCCTAGTTATCCTTATCAATTGTGATGAGAATTGTTCATTGCTCCAACTTAGTTAACCCTTACTAAAAAAAGAAAAGTCATGTGGACTAATCAATTTGATTCCTCAAGTCCTAGTCAACTCCTAAGGAAAGACTAGCTTTATAGGGATCCAAATCAACCAGTAACTTTCAATTAACAATCAACAAAGGAGTTTGATAACTCAAGCATCTCCAATTAATCAATTCAAGCTAAGAATGTAAAAAGCTGAATTAAAATCATAAATATGAAATACCTCAAACTGCATTAAATAAAGAAATCAAAACTAACATGGAGGTCATAAACCAAATTGTCAACATAAAGTAATCAACAAGAAAAAGAAATAAACTAAAATGCTAGAACAATTAAAAGTAGAAGAGAAACTAAATTAAAGGAATATTGAACCTGGAATTGAGAAGAAATAAACCTAAAACTAAGGGAAATTCTAAAACCTAGAGAGAGAAGAGAACCTCTCTCTCTAGAAACTACATCTATAACCTAAATTGTGTGAATGAATGTTGTATGTTGAGTCTCTGCTTATCCCCTGGCTTTAGTTTGCGTTTCTGGGAGGAAAACTGAGTCCAAACTCAGCCCAAAATCACCCCCAGTGTTTTCTGCGATTTCTGCAGGTAGCGGATGTCACGCCTACATGTCAGTCACGCGTACGCGTCGATTGACGATATTCCTGGTCACGTGTACGCGTCAGTCTCGTGTACGCATCGCTTGTCTTCTGCGCTAGTCACACGTACGCGTCAAGTACGCGCACACGTCGTCGTGCAAACTCCAATTCATGCGTACGCGTTAGGTACGCACACGCATCGATCCTCGCTGGTTGTCTCCTTTATTTCTTGTGTTCCTTCCATTTTTGCAAGCTTCCTTTCTATCCTCTAAGCCATTCCTGCCCCCATAAAGTCTGAAATCACTTAACACACATATCAAGGCATTGAATGGTAATAAGAGAGGATTAAAATTAGTAATTTAAGGCCAAAGAAACATGTTTTCACTCATAGCACAGAATCAGGAAGGAAAATATAAAACTTGCGAATTATATGAATAAGTGTGAGTTTAGTGGATAAAATCCACTCAATTAAGTACAAAATGTACCACGAAATAGTGGTGCATCAGTATTCATCAAATTGTATTTTCAAAAAAAGAAACTAAGCTGAAGATCTTCTAACTATCAAAAACTGAAATTTAAACTTCCTAATCTACTACCCACAATCTACTTTTAAAAAGCAATGAAACAACAACATTAGACTGAGATTTAAACTACCTAAATTGATAAATTTTAAGCTACTTCTAAGAAAGAAGTAAATCAAAAGGATATAAAGTGTTGGGGTGCCTCCCAACTAGCGCTTCTTTAGCATCATTAGCTCGACGTTCTTCCTTCTTTAGCTGATATGGTAGCTCACTCTCTTCTCATCCAGTGAGTCTCCCAAGTAATGCTTGAGTGTGTGACCATTTACAATGAAAGTTCTTTGTGTTTTATCCTCCATGAGCTCTACATGACCATAAGGTGATACTTTGAGGATGGTGAAGGGTCCAGACCATCGAGACTTAAACTTCCCTGGGAAGAACTTGAATCTTGAATTGTATAACAACACTCTTTGTCCCTCTGTGAACTCTCTCCTTGCTATCTTTTGATCATGCCACCTCTTTGTGTTTTCCTTGTAAATCTTTGCATTATCATAGGCTTGATTTCTGAATTCCTCCAGCTCATTGAGTTGCATTAGTCTCCTTTCTCTAGTGGCTTGATCATCAAAATTCATCATTTTTAGAGCCTTGAATGCTCTATGTTCAAGCTCAACTGGTAAGTGACAAGCCTTGCCAAACACCAATTGGTCTAGAGACATCCCAATGGGTGTTTTGAAGGCTGTCCTATAGGCCCATAATGCATCATCCAACTTTTTAGACCAATCCTTTCTTGAGCTGTCAATAGTTTTTTCAAGAATTCTTTTGAGCTCTCTGTTTGAAATCTCAGCTTGTCCGTTGGTCTGTGGATGGTATGGAGTTGCTACTTTGTGTTTCACTCCATATTTAGAGAGGAGTGCTTCAAGTTGCCTATTGCAGAAGTGTGATCCTCCATCACTGATAAGAGCTCTATGAACTCCAAATCTGCTGAAGATATTCTTTCTCAAGAAGTTCATCACAACCTTGTTGTCATTTGTTGTTGTGGTTATGGCTTCTACCCATTTTGAAACATAATCTACAGCCAGCATTATATAATTGTTTGAGTATGAGGATGGGAAAGGTCCCATAAAATCAATTCCCCACACATCAAATAATTCTAACTCCATTATAAACCTCTGTGGCATCTCATTTTTCTTGGGTAGATTGCCAGCCCTTTGGCATTCATCACACCTTGATACCAATTCCTTTGCATCCTTAAACATGGTTGGCCAATAGAACCCATATTGTAGCACTTTGGCTGCAGTTCTTTCCCCACTAAAATGCCCTCCATATGCAGAGCCATGACATTGCCAAAGTACTTCCTGCCCTTCTTCATGGGAAATACACCTTCTCAAGATCCGATCAGCACACTTTTTAAACAAAAAAGGGTCATCTCAAATGTAGCGTTTAGCATATTTGATTAACTTCCTCTTCATGTGTTTGTTGATGTTGGTTGGTAGTTCCCCAATAGCCTTGAAATTAGCTATGTCTACAGACCAAGGGCTTCTTGGATCATCCTCAAATGCTCATCAGGAAAGCTCTCATTCACTATAATTTGGGGTGCATCATCTTCGTTTTGTGGGATCCTTGATAGGTGGTCAGCCACCTTGTTCTCTACTCCACTCCTATCTTTTATTTCAATGTCAAACTCTTGGAGTAGCAGGATCCACCTTATTAGTCTGGACTTGGACTCTTGTTTGGTAAGAAAATATTTGAGTGCTACATAATCAGTGAATACAATTACTTTGGAGCCAATAAGATATGATCTAAATTTATCAAAAGCAAAGACAATGGCAAGTAATTCCTTCTCTGTAGTGGTATAGTTTCTTTGATTCTTATTAAGGACTTTGCTGGCATAGTAAATAACATGCACCAATTTGTCCATCCTCTGTTCTAAAACAGCACCAACAGCAAAGTCAGATGCATCACACATCAGCTCAAAGGGTAGATCTAGCAGGGGGTGCTATGATAGGTGCATAAGAGAGTTTGTTCTTAAGTTCTTCAAACTCTAGCATGCATTCATTATCAAAGACAAAAGATACATTAGAGACAAGTAGGTTGCTCAAAGGTTTGGCAACCTTTGAGAAGTCTCTAATGAACCTCCTATAGAAGCCAGCATGTCCTAAAAAACATCTAATTGCTTTGACATTGCAAGGTGGGGGTAACTTTTCAATCACCTTGACGTGGAAAAAATTATCCAATTAAGAAATTAATAGAAGAAATACGTTGCAAGTACAGTTCTTAACCAGCAAAAATCCGCTTATCAACTTAGAAGTGTTGTCACAAATTTAGAATAAAAATACTGGAAGTAGGAATCCCAAGTCGTCTCCCAACGAGCTAATAAAAGAGTGCTATTTTATTAGTCAGGAGTTTTCTGAGAATTTTTAAGAGTTGTAGAACAGAAAAGTAAATGATTGTAAATTGAGGACGATGAAAATTAACAAGAGAATTTATTCAATTAAATAAAAGCCTTGACCGGTGGTAGATTAGTTGGAAGTTCTATCCTTGTTGGTTTTTTTCCAAGTGGGATAGCAAAAGGTTGTTGTTCTACTTAGTCATCCCTTACTAAATAAATGAAAGTCAAGCAACCAACTAATCAACTCTGAATCCCAGGTCCTAATCCTCTCCGTAGGAAGGATTAGAGTCAGAGACTAGAGAGTTAGCCAATAACTTCCAATTTAACTAATCACTTGAGCATTCCAACTCTAGGGTCTCCTTTTAATCAACCCCCAAGTCAAGTTGGGAGTCTACTCCATTGACATGAAAATTACTTGCATAGAATTAAAAATGGAATAAAAGGAAGACATGATAAATGATAACTGAAAATTAATTAAAAGTAAAAATAGTTCTTTGCATTAATAAATTCCAAAATGCAACATGCGTATCTGAACAGTGTCAATAAGTAATCAAAAGAGTAAAGGAATAAGAAAGCAAACTAGAATAATGGAAACTTCAACAGAGGTAATGACTCTTCTCAATATCCAAAGTAAAAGCATAAAACTCTAGAACTATGAATGTAAAGGAAACCTAGAGGAAGTCGTAATTTCTCTCAAAGATTTCAAACTAAAAACTAAAATTATTCATAATGTCAATGTCCGTTGAGTCTCTGCTTGCCCCCTGACTCTAGTTTGTGTTTCTGGGCAAAAAACTGGGTCCAAACTTGGCCCAAAATTACCCCCAACATTTTCTGCGATTTTTACAGGTTACACATGTCACGCATACGCGTCAGGCACGCATATGCGTCGCTGGTCATCTTTGCGTGTCACGCGTACACGTCAGGCACGTGTACGCGTCGTCATGAAAACTCCAATTCACGTGTACGCGTCAGGTACGCGCACGCGTCGCTGTGCAGATTTCCAAATCGCGCGCACGCGTGAAGCATGCATGCGCGTCGATGCTCGCTGGTTGTCTCCTTTATTTCTTGTGTTCCTTCTATTTTTTGCAAGCTTCCTCTCCATCCTCTAAGCCATTCCTGCCCTGTAAAGCTTGAAAATACTTAACGCACAGATCATGGCATCAAATGGTATAAAGGGGAATTAAAATACACAAATTAAAGGCTTAGGAAGCTAGTTTTCAACCATAGAACAAAACTAGGAAGGAATTGTAAAACCATGCAATTTGTATGAATAAGTGTGCAAAGATTTGATAAAAACCACTCAATTGAGCGCAAGATAAACCATAAAATAGTGGTTTATTAACCTCCCCACACTTAAACATTAGCATGTCCTCATGCTAAGCTCAAGGAGATCAAAAGAATAAATAGGGAAAAGTAAGACTTATGAAATGCAACCTATATATGAATGCAACTATATGCTAAGATGATTCTGTCTACTTAGTTAAAAGTAAATAAGTTCCTTCAGACAAACATAAATCAGATTCCACTAATTCAAATCATACAATAAAAGATAAGTAAACTTGTAAGAAGATAGCTCATTAAAACAGGGAACACAGAATCAAGCATTGAACCCTCACTGGTAGTGTATATGCACTCTAATCACTCAAGTGTATAGGGTAATCCACTCTAGTCTTCTCTAGTCATGCTTTCTAAACTTTGTTCTTTACCTAAGCAATCAACAAAAATTTTGTGTACCAATGCAAACATCATGAGGTCTTTTCAAGGTTGTAATGGGGCTAAGGTTGTAAAGGAGAGGATATATGTATGGCCAAGTGGGCTATAAATTGAATCCTTGACTAGCCTAAGCTCTCACCTAAACATACACACTATATATACTTCTAAAATCATGCCTAACTACCCAAAATTCCCACTTTTGCGTCACATACTCATGTATCAACTTTTCTTTAATTTTATCACATATGCATTGATTTTTCATTAACTTAACGTTGGGGTAATTTTGTCTCCTTATTTATTTATTTATTGGAGTATTTTTTTTTTTGTTTGATGATTTTTTTTATAAAACTAAACATAACTTATCAATGCACATGGATTTTTTAGTTTTTCTGGTTTCACGTGAGTAGGTACCCAAATTTCCAATATTTTCTCATTTAAATACTGTACACTTTCATTAACCCAAGTTCCCACAGTTTCCCACACTTAATTAATACACAATCTCTATCTTAAGCTAACCAAAGATTCAATTGGGGGTAATTAATTATTTTTCCGCTTAAGGCTAGTGATGTGGTAAAATATAGAACAAATGGGGATTAAAAGGCTCAAGGTGGCTAACAAGGGTGATTGAAAGGGTAGGCTATTTAGGATAAGTGAGCTAATAACAAATAATGGCCTCAATTATATGTATGCATATAAATACACTAAACACTGGACACATAGAATGGAACAAAATATAGATTGCAATTATAAAGAAGGAAACACATAAGAATAAAATGTTATGGTTAAGTAGTATAACCATGTAATTAAGCTCAAATCTCACGGGTTGTGTGTTATTAGCTACAATTCATGTTCCAATTTACAGTTTTCAAACAGGTTTAACACAATTTTTTTTTTTCAATTTAAATTAGTGAAATATTATAAAATAGAGTCTTGAAAAGAAGTTTATTACTTTAACCAAGCAAACATACTTGCAAACAATTATTATCATGCAATCTATTCTATCTAACAAAAGAAAAACTAAAATGTTGGTGTTAAGAGAGAGAGATTACCTTCGGAAGTCAGGTACTGACTGATCTCCCCACACTAAAAGCTTGGCACTGTCTTCGGTGCCATCAGTCTGGAACAAAGGGGGGCTGGTAACAACATCTCCACAGTCAGGGTTGTCATGGCTTCCGGTGCTAGTAGGTGGGGTGGATTCCGGAGTGTCTAGTTACGGCGCTTGTAAATCGGCTTCTTGAGGTATGTAAATCGGCGCTTGTTACAGCGTTCCATTCGCTTTGCCTGCCGGTCAAGCCGGTCCAATCTCTGAAGTATCTGAAGGAGCAGTTGATTTGTTGAAGGTGCTTGTGACGTGAAAGGAGGAGGAATATTTCCGGCCGGGTCTGCAGTCCGGCTGTAGTGTCTGCTGGGGGTCTGATGTACTTCCCGTTGGGGACATACTGATCATCCTGTAGAATTATGGTCTTGGTGTCCCCAGCTCTGTAGGAGACTCCGGCTGCTAAGACTAGATATGAAACAAAGGCAGAAAAGGGTAGGTTGCCCGCAATCTGTACGTGTCCCATGGCGTGCTGGAGGTGTCTTGGTAAGTGATGACATGTCATCATGTCACGTTTTTCTATACTTTTTCATACAAGAAATTGATGATTAGTGCTTAAATATTGCATTCTTTTGTGCTTAAATAGTATATTTTTTTAATCTTTTGATTTGATAAATTTTGTAGGAAATAAGAAGAAAAAGAAGCAAAAGAGCACATAATAAGCTAAAAAGGAGAAAAAAAGAGTTTTGGGGCACACTTTGAAGTTGGAGCTCACTTTGATGCCTTAGGCCAAGCTTTTAAAAGCATGGCCCATAACCATGAATGAAGGAAACAAAGGCTAGTGCTCAATTACATGGAGCGCTACGTTAAAATTGTTAACTTTTTCGGGTTTTTTTAGCCTTGTGACAGCATGACCATGCCTCCTTCAAAGGGCCATAACTTGTGCTACAGTTGTCCAATTGATGTGCTTCTAGTTACGTTGGAAAGCTGACATTTAGAGCTTTCCAACGATATTTAACAATCTATATTTGGCATGAAATTAAATCACAAGTAATAGGCATCTTTAAGGCCCAAAAACCAACCAAGCAAGTGCTCACACCAAGGCTCGAAGAGGGGAACCACGTAGCGCTCAACCAAAGGCCTAAAAAGCATAGTGCTACGTTAACTCTTTTCACTTAATCGTGATTTCCAAGCTTGGGGAGGAGACTTGTGCTATCCACACACAAGGAGTAGCGCTCAATGAGTTAACTGAGTGCTCAATAAGTGACCGCCATTGGCAAAAAGGGACAGCCATGGTTCGAAGATGGATACCCATATGCAAAGGGGCGCTACGTTGAAATACTTAACTGAGCGCTACATTGCAAGGCTTGGTTCGAAGGGAGGCACAAGGCAAGGGAGCGCTACATTACCTTTCCTCACTGAGCGCTCCACTGGAGCTAGCCCCCCAACCCATTTTCAAACAAGTGCACCCATGGACCATTTTCCATCAAGTGCCACCCAAGACCAAACCAAAAAGCTACAACTCTGGCTCAATTAATCCCAATTTAAGCCCATTGACACACCAAAGCAAGCAAAACCCATGGACATCACTCAAAGGCACAAGAAAAAGCTAGATTAGGAATTTCATTTGAATTGTAATTTGTTTTTAATTTCAATTTCATTTTCATTTTGTAAAGCCTATAAAAAGGCATCAGTTTCATTTCATTAGGGACGCTGGCTTTAATAGCGAGCAGTAGGAGTAGATTTGAGAGCTCTCTTTTAATTTTCCTTTTTGAATATAAGAATTGAGATCGGATCTGGGTTCATTTTCTATTTTCATTGTCTTTCTTTTGCAACTTCTACTTTCTGATTTTGGGCTTGTTAACTCTGATTGAAGAATTCTTTGAAGTTATTCCTCTTGGAGTTCCATTTCTTTTCTATTTTTGGAATTTATGAATTAAAGATCGGATCTCAATTGCTTCTTTCTGATTTTCACTTCTTCTGCAAATTTTCATTTCTACTTTAGTTCTTCTGCAAATCACTTCATCTTCTACTTCTCTGCACTTTACAATTCCAGTTTTATTTTGAATCCCAGTCCCCAAATCCTTTACTCTTCAATCAATTTAAGATTCCCAACAATTTAGATTCAGCAATTTAAGTTTCTTGCACTTTAAGTTTCAGTCATTTACTTTTTTTGCAATTTAAGTTTTAGCTATTTTACTTTCTTGCACTTTAAGTTCTGCAATTTTACTTTCTGCACTTTAAATTCACTGCAATTTCCTTTCTGTTGGTTCAATTTCATCTAATTCACCAATGTTAGCTTGACTAAACTAATCGCCCACTGAAGTTGCTTGATCCATCAATCCTTGTGGGATCGACCTCACTCTTGTGAGTAATTACTACTTGATGCGACCCAGTACACTTGCTGGTGAGTTTTAGTGTGGAATCTGATTTCCACCCCATCAGTAAGTTGAGAGGCTGGTCTTTAAGGATACACCAGATGAGAACAGCCATGTCTGCAGTGAAGGAGGACTCGTGAGTGCTCGAAAAGACGTAGTCGCACATAATCTGTGCCCACACTCGAGCCTCCAAGGTAAGTGCTGAAGCCAATATGCCTTTAGGTCGGGATCGATGGTATCCATAGATCCATCTACTGCCAGGTTATGCTATAACTCTGAGGATGTCGACCCAGACAAATTGGTATGTCTAGCGCTTGACAGAGACTTTTTGGTATGCGTTCAATCCTTCTGGAGCAGGGGGGAGATCTAAGGCTCGCTGAATGGCCCCTTCAGATATAGGGACTTGCTTCTGACGGACATAGACAGACTGCAGGGCTGGCATGTGAAAATTGGAGTAGAATTCAACTACCCATTAGAGGTTGACTTGCCATGGCTGGCTCTGTAAGAATCTCCATTGTCTACACTCAATGCAGGGCTCTACAAAATCAACAATGTCGGTAGGGAGGATGAGTAGGTGCTCATTGTTGTAGTTCCGTTCAGTCAGGATGGGGAACATCTGCTCACAGTAGCGGTTAGTGAACCCGCAGTATCCCTTGCTGGAAAGGGTTTCTCGGTTTCATCGACATTGATGATCCTCTTGACCCGCTTTGTTGTTGGTTTGACTGATATTGAGGATGGTTTTCGCAGCTGGTGCTCTTTTCATCTCCCTCCTTGCCGGTGGCTTGTTAGAGGCTTTCTCTTTACCCTTCCTGGTGGCCATCCTAAAAAGGGAAAAAGAAAGGAACACGAAATCAAATAGCTAGAACCGGGAGGAGGAAATTACAAGTGATAATCAATGCCAAGGTAAAGGAGAATGTCGTAAACACATGATCGCGATTCCATGTAATTAGGACATCAATGGAAATATAGCATGATAAATTAAGACAATTAGATGCAAGATATTTATTAGCATGCCGGCAAAAGCATGAGTAGCGTAGATCAAGCATTAAGAGCTTAATTTGATTATCCAATGTAACAAACTAACAATCATATTTGTGGTGACAATTATATTTAATCAATAAAATGTTGCAAGGGTTTTATGAAAAATAGGCAGTAGAGTATAAGAATAGAATAATTAATAATTCACAATGCCATACGGACTTTTCACAAACACTTGGTATGCATGTAAAATATGTTAGGGAAAGTATGAAATCCAACATGCATGCAACACAAAAATTAGTATTAATTGTCAAATCGCACCCTAATATATCCACAAGCAAAATATAGAAGAAAACAATCACCCATTTAAATTTTTAACACCAACATATTGCATGGAAGAAGAAAGAAAAAGAAACCATAGATAATTAAATTAAAAGAAAAATAAAGAAGAAGGAAACATAAATTAAAGTAATAATGAAAAGGTAAAAGGGGAAGAAGAAAAGAACCTGGATGATGAAGAAGGAAAGAAGAGAGTAATAGAAAGTAAGAAAGAATAAGGAAGAAGAAAGAAAGAAGGAAGAAAAAATTAGGATTGAAAAGAATTAGCATTGGGAGGGAGAAAGAAGGAAAACTGGCGGCACTGGGATTTAGTTGTGCGGTGCAACCGACGCGCATGCGTACTGCGTGCGTCCGCGTGGGTTGCGCGAAAGGAGAGGGACGCGGAGGCATCCCGTATGCGTACGCGTGAATGAGGCGGTGCCTCTAGCGCGAATCCAGCGCGAGGCCAGCACAAGTTTTGGCCAAAATACTCAAGTACGCTGATTTTCTGAGGCACGCGTACGCGTTAGGGGTGCGTACCCGTGGATTGACAATTGCGCAAGGGATGCGTATGCCCAACGCGCGCTTCCGCGTGGGTTGTTGGTGCGCTAAGCCTCCCTTCTGCACGCCTCCAGCCCAACTCTCTGTAACATTTGTGCGCTTTTCGATCCCCCAAGGGACGCGTGCGCGCCATAGACGCGTGAGCGTCGATGGTTTTTTTTTTATATATGCAGAATGCAAAATGCAGCATGCAGATGAATATGAAGAAATTACGAATGAAAAACTTATTAAAATAAAATAAAATAAAGCTAAGAATGAAAAAGAACAATCATACCATGGTGGGTTGTCTCCCACCTAGCACTTTGCTTTTACGTCCTTAAGTTGGACGGTCCATAAGCTCAGTCTTCATCTACTGATGGATCCTCCAGGAGGAAGATCTCTAGTTCCTTGTTTTTCTTCATCTTCTCACCATGATATAGCTTTAAGCGATGTCCATGGACCTTGATGAATTCGGAGCTTGAAGGATGACTCATGTGAAAGACTCCGTATGGCTCCGCCTCCTCTACTCTGTAGAGACCCTCCTATCTTGATCTCAGCTTGCCTGGCATGAGCCTCAGCCTTGAGTTGTAAAGGAGAACTAGCTCCCCAGGTCTGAATTCTCTCCTCTTGATGTGCTTGTCATGCATAGACTTCATCTTCTCTTTGTATCGCCTGGAGTTGTCATATGCTTCTAGGCGACGGTTCTCTAATTCTTGTAGTTGCAGTTTCCTTTCAGCTTCAGCCTTCTCAAATCCCATGTTGATTTCTCTTACCGCCCAGAATGCTTTGTGCTCTACCTCTACTAGGAGGTGACAAGCTTTTCCATAAAACAGGCAAAAGGGGCTCATCCCGATTGGTGTCTTGTATGTTGTCCGATATACCCAAAGCGCATCTTGTAGCCTGGTACTCCAGTCCTTCCTATGAGGCTTGACAATCTTCTCTAGGATACACTTTATCTCTCTGTTAGACACCTCTTCTTGCCCATTGGTCTGGGTATGGTAAGCTGTTGCTACCTTGTGAACAATTCCATGCTGCTTCAGTAGTCCTGCTAATCTCCTATTATAAAAGTGAGTGCCTTGATCACTCACGATTGCTCGTGGTGATCCAAAGCGACAGATAGTATGGTTTCTAACAAAGAAGATAACAATGTTAGCACCATCAGTACGGGTAGGAATTGCTTCCACCCATTTAGAAACATAATCTACAGCTAACAATATATATAAGAAACCACTAGAGTTTGGAAATGGACCCATGAAGTCAATGCCCCAAACATCAAAAATCTCACAGAACAACATAATCTGTTGGCGCATCTCATCCCTCTTGGATATATTACCAAACCTCTGGCATGGATAACAAAATTTATAGAAGGCAGTAGCATCTTTAAAAATAGTGGGCCACCGGAATCCACAGTCTAAAATTTTTCTAGCTGTTATTTGAGGGCCAAAATGTCCACCACTCTCAGAAGAGTGGCATGCCTCTAAGTTGGACTGGAATTCTGATTGAGGCACACACCTTCTAATTATCTGGTCAGCACCATACCTCTATAAATATGGATCATCCCATATATAATATTTGGACTCACTTTTCGGCTTGTCTTTTTGATGCTTAGTAAAGTTGGGAGAGAAGGTATGACTGACTAGATAATATAGGCACATACCAAGGAACTAATTCAGATATTGCATGCAAGCTATCAAATGAAAAAGCATCATTGATAGGAGTGGAGTCAGCCTTAATGTGCTCAAGGCGACTAAAGTGGTCTGCCACTAAATTCTGGGAACCACTCCTATCCTTAATTTCTAAATCAAATTCTTGCAGCAGCAATATCCAACGTATTAGCCTTGGTTTGGACTCTTTTTTAGCTAATAAATACCTTAGAGATGCATGGTCTGAGTACACCACCACCTTATTACCAAGTAAATTGGCTCAAAATTTATCCAGAGTAAAAGCAATAGCCAGAAGCTCCTTTTCAGTGGTAGTGTAATTAGACTGAGCAGCGTCTAATGTCTTAGAAGCATATGCAATTATGAAAGGATCCTTACCTGCGTGCTTAGCTAGCACCGCTCCTACTGCATGGTTGGAGGCATCACACATAATCTCAAATGGCTGGCTCCAGTCTGGTCCTCTCACAATCGGAGCTTGAGTCAAGGTGATCTTTAGCTTATCAAACGCTTTCATGCAGTCTGCATTCAGCTCGAACTCAACATCCTTCTGCAACAGTCTGGATAAAGGCAATGCTACCTTACTGAAGTCCTTGATAAATCTCCGGTAGAAACCTGTATGACCAAGGAATGAACGGACTTCCCTTATGGAGGAGGGGTAAGGTAAACTAGAAATGACATCTACTTTTGCTGGATCTACAGAAATACCAGTACTAGAAACAACATGTCCTAGTACAATACCTTGTTTTACCATAAAGTGACATTTTTCAAAATTTAAAATAAGGTTTGAACTAACACACCTGTCTAATACTCTAGCTAAACTATCCAAGCAAAGGCTAAATGAATCACCATATACGCTAAAATCATCGATGAAAACTTCCATACAGCTTTCAATAAGATCTGAGAAAAGACTCATCATGCACATTTGAAAAGTAGCCGGTGCATTACATAAGCCAAAAGGCATCCTTTTGTAAGCATACGTTCCAAAGGGACATGTAAAAGTAGTATTCTCCTGGTCTTCAGGAGCTATATGAATTTGAAAATAGCCTGTATAACCATCTAAAAAAGAGGTAATGTGATTTACCTGACAGGCGATCAAGCATCTGATCAATAAATGGCAAGGGGTAATGATCCTTGCGAGTACCTTGGTTGAGGTGCTTGTAGTCAATGCAAACCCTCCATGAATTCTGCACTCTAGTTGCCATGAGCTCTCCATGCTCATTCTTCACTGTTGTGATTCTAGACTTCTTGGGCACCACTTGTACTGGGCTAACCCATTCGCTATCTGAGATTAGATAAATGATATCAGCTTCTAGCAGTCTGGTTACTTCCTCCTTGACAATTTCTAAGATGGTGGGATTTAGTCTTTTTTGAGGTTGACAGACAGGCCTTGCTCCCTCTTCTAAAAATATCATGTGCTCACAAACTTGAGGGCTGATGTCTACTATATCAGCTAGGCTCCACCCAATTGCTTTCTTGTGTCTTCTCAGCACAGTAAGCAGCTGCTCCTCCTGTTGGGATGTGAGTTCCCTTGCAATGATAACTGGGAGCTTCTAATTATCCTCAAGGTAAGCATACTTGAGGTGGGGTGGAAAGGGCTTTAACTCCATTTTCTGCTCATGGTTAGGCACTTGACCATCTGGAGCTAGTGATAATAGCAAAGTGTCCTCATTGTGTTCAGAGGGTTTCCCCACACTTGGACCATGCTACATGTGCATCTCTTCTAGTTCTTCTTGGTGGACTGCAGCTACAGTCTCATCAATGATGTCACACTAGAAGATGGAATGATCTTCCAGAGGGTGCTTCATAGCTTCAGCCAGATTGAAGCTTACTGCTCGGACGTCTATCTCAAAAGAATAAGTTCCTGAGAAGTCATCCAGTTTGAACTTTGAAGTCTTCAGGAATGGCCTTCCAAGCAGGATGGATGATGGTCTTCCTGAGTCATTAGGGGGCATTTCCAGGATATAGAAGTCAATGGGAAATGTGAGGCCCTTAATGCTCACCAGCACGTCTTCAGCAATTCCAACCACTGTGATGATGCTTTTATCTGCTAAAATAAAACGAGCTGCTAACCTTTTTAAGGGAGGGAGCCTCAAAGCATCATATATAGACAAAGGCATAATAATCACGCACGCTCCTAAATCACACATGCAGTCAGAGAATATTACACCCCCAATGGTACAGTTAACCATGCATGGGCCTGGATCACTACATTTTTCAGGTATATTCCCCATTAAAGCAGATATAGAACTACCTAAAGGAATAGTTTCTAATTCATTAATTTTATCCTTATTCATGCATAAATCTTTCAGAAACTTCGCATATTTAGGTACTTGCTGAATAACATCAAAAAGGGGAACAGTTACCTCAACCTTTTTGAAGATTTCTACCATTTTGGGATCAAGTTCCATTTGCTTTCTGGGCAAGGTGTGGAAAGGGGATAGGAATGGCGTCTCTTGTAGCTTCAACTTCCTTTGGTTCTCCATTCCTTGGTTGAGCTGCTTCTTCTTCAACTATGTCTTGTGCTTCATCCTCCTCTTTAACATCCTCCACTTCAACCATGTCCTCAATTGGGGCATTTTTTGGTGGGCTTGGCTCTTTGTGATTCTTCTCTTATAGTGTGGTTCCGGACATCAGAGTGATGGCATTGATTCCACCTTTAGGGTTGGGTATAGGTTGAGCAGGAATTCTACTAGAGCTTGAAGGCTGATTATTGGAAGCGGAGAATGAATCCATCCTGAAGACAAGAGCTTGTAAAGTGGCATTAAGATCATTTATGGTAGAGTTAAGTGTATTCTGAATATTTTGTTGTCCTTGTGCAGGAGAACAAAGTATCTCATCATTAGAAGAGGAAGGGGGTAAGTGATCTGAGGAGCCTGCTGTTGGTTGTCCTGAGGCAATTGGGACTGCCTTAGGTGAGGTGCTCTGTAAGGCTGGTTCTGGTTCTGTTGTTGATAGGAAGGGTTCTGCTGATTCTGGTGCTGCTGTTTGTTATTATTATTCTACCTCTGATTTCCCTGGTTGTCTCTGCCTCCTCTGTTATAGTTGTCCCTCCATCCATGGTTGGAGTTGTCTTGCCAACCTTGGTTCCCACCTTGGTTATAATTGTCGCTTTGTTGAGAGTATCTTTGATTCGGGCGGTCATAGAAGTTATGAGTAGCTGCCAAGGTGTTGTCTTCTTGTTGGAGCTACAGACACTCATCAGTGTAATGATTATAATCGGCACATATCCCGCACACTCTCTGAGGAACCAGTTGTTGACTATGTTGCGGTGAGGGAGGTTGAGATTGTTATTGATTCAGTTGAAGCTGCTTCAGTAAGTTGGTTATCTCTCCCAGAGTCTGCGTGAGAGCAGCAGTCTCACTGCTAGAGGAAACCTCTGCAACAGCCTTGGGATGGTTGTTCCTGTGCCTGACATTCCGGGTAGATTCAGCCAGATCGGTGATCAGTTGCCACGCCTCTATCACCGTCTTGTACTTTTTCAGAGAGCCATTACTTGCAGCATCTAATGTAGTCTTATCCTGAGGCTTCATGCCTTGTGTGAAGTAGCTGATCAACACCATCTCATCAATCTTGTGGTGGGGGCATGAATCTAGGAGATTCCTGAAGCGTTCCCAATATTCGTAAAGGGTCTCTAAGTCAGCCTGGATAATGCAGAAAATCTCTTTCCTCAGTCTATCTATAACTTCAGCTGGAAAGTATTTTTCCAAGAATTCTCTCCTGAGCGTATCCCAGTTGGTAACAACTGCTTCTGGTTGGGTGTAGTACCATTCCCTCGCCTTTCCCTCAAGAGAAAATGGGAAGGTGGTTAGCATAATAGAAGTTTCATTTGCACCATGACGCCTAATAGTAGAACAGGCTATCTGAAAATTCCTGAGGTGCTTGATAGGCTCCTGAGCAGGTAAGCCATGAAACTTGGGTATTAGGTTAATTAGCACAGTCTTTAGTTCAAAATCTGGAGCCAGATTTGGGTGACGCACTTGCTACGGTTGCAGTGTAAAGTCTGGAGCTCCTGCTTCCTGTAGTGTAATCCTTCTGGGCTCTGCCATATCACCTGCACGTGAATCAACAGAATTAGTAGAAAAGGAGCTCATTTCTTCCTCAGATGGCGCTTCACATTCGCCCTCTGATGATATTGGTAAATTGGCAAGAACCACTTCACCACCCTCAGAGGCTAACCGACACCGAGCTCGCCTGATACGGGAAATAGTTCTTTCAATTTCAGGATCAAACGCGGCTAAGCTCGGATCAGACAGCGAACGCGTCATTCAATGAAAGAAACATACAACTCATGGTAATAAAATAAAATAAAATATGCAAAAATTAAAAGATGTACACCAACTAATAATTTAGCACGCAATTGCAACTCCCCGGCAACGGCGCCAAAAATTGACATGGCGGAAATTAACCAATTAAGAAATTAATAGAAGAAATACGTTGCAAGTACAGTTCTTAACCAGCAAAAATCCGCTTATCAACTTAGAAGGGTTGTCACAAATTTAGAATAAAAATACTGGGAGTAGGAATCCCAGATCGTCTCCCAACGAGCTGACAAAAGAGTGCTATTTTATTAGTCAGGAGTTTTCCAAGAATTTTTAAGAGTTGTAGAACAGAAAAGTAAATGATTGTAAATTGAGGACAATGAAAACTAACGAGAGAATTTATTCAATTAAATAAAAGCCTTGAACGGGGGTAGATTAATTGGAAGTTCTATCCTTGTTGGTTTTTTTCCAAGTGGGATAGCAAAAAGTTGTTGTTCTACTTAGTCATCCCTTACTAAATAAAGGAAAGTCAAGCAACCAACTAATCAACTCTGAATCTCAAGTCCTAATCCTCTCCGTAGGAAGGATTAGAGTTAGAGACTAGAGATTTAGCCAACAACTTCCAATTTAACTAATCACTTGAGCATTCCAACTCTAGGGTCTCCTTTTAATCAACCCCCAAGTCAAGTTGGGAGTCTACTCCATTGACATGAAAATTAAAAAGGGAGTAAAAGGAAGACATGATAAACAATAACTAAAAATTAATTAAAAGTAAAAATAGTTCTTTGCATTAATAAATTCCAAAATGCAACATACGTATCTGAACAGCGTCAATAAGTAATCAAAAGAGTAAAGGAATAAGAAAGCGAACTAAAATTATGGAAACTTCAACGGAGGTAATGACTCTTATCAATATCAAAAGCAAAAGCATAAAACTCTAGAACTATGAATGTAAAGGAAACCTAGAAGAAGTCGTAATTTCTCTCAAAGATTTCAAACTAAAAACTAAAATTATTCGTAATGTCAATGTCCGTTGAGTCTCTGCTTGTCCCCTGGCTCTAGTCTGTGTTTCTGGGCTGAAAACTAGGTCCAAGCTTGGCCCAAAATCACCCCCAGCATTTTCTGCGATTTCTGCATGTCACACATGTCACGCGTACACGTCAGGCATGCGTACGCGTCGCTTGTCATCTTTACGTGTCACGCGTACGCGTCAGGCACACGCACGCGTCATCGTGAAAACTCCAATTCACCCGTACGCGTCAGGTACGCGCACGCGTGAGGCATGCGTGCGCGTCGATGCTCGCTGGTTGTCTCCTTTATTTCTTGTGTTCCTTCCATTTTTGCAAGCTTCCTCTCCATCCTCTAAGCCATTCCTGCCCTATTAAGCCTGAAAACACTTAACGCACAGATCACAGCATCGAATGGTATAAAGAGGAATTAAAATACACAAATTAAAGGCTTAGGAAGCAAGTTTTTAACCATAGAATAAAACTAGGAAGGAATTGTAAAACCATGCAATTTGTATGAATAAGTGTGCAAAGACTTGATAAAAACCACTCAATTGAACACAAGATAAACCATTAAATAGTGGTTTATCACACCTCCACCTTAGCCTTGTCCACCTCTATGCCTCTTTTTAAGATCTTTTGACCAAGAACTACCCCTTCTGTGACTATGAAATGGCATTTCTCCCAATTTAAAACAAGGTTAGTTTCTTAGCATCTCTTTAGCACCAAGGCCAAGTGGTGTAAGCAGTTAGAATATGAATCACCAAAGACAGAAAAGTTATCCATAAACACCTCAATGAATCTTTCAATCATGTCTGAAAATATAGAGAGCATGCACCTTTGGAATGTTGCAGGTGCATTGCACAATCCAAAGGGCATTCTCATATAAGCAAAAACACCATAGGGACAGGTAAATGAGGTCTTTTCTTGGTCCTTGGGGTCTACAACTATTTGGTTGTAACCAGAGTAACCGTCCAAGAAGCAATAATATTCGTGTCCCGCAAGTCTTTCCAGCATCTGATCCATGAAAGGTAGGGGGAAGTGGTCTTTCCTGGTGGCTTCATTAAGCTTCCTATAATCAATGCACATGCGCCAGCCAGTCACTGTTCTTGTAGGTATCAGCTCATTCTTCTCATTTGGTACAACAGTGATCCCTCCTTTCTTTAGAACTACTTGCACTGGGCTTACCCAAGGGCTGTCTGAGATAGGGTAAATCACCCCAGCTTGCCACAGTTTCAACACCTCTTTTTGGACTACTTCATTCATGGTTGGGTTTAGCCTTCTTTGCTGCTGTCTTGAGGGCTTGGCTCCTTCTTCAAGTAGGATTTTGTGCATGCACATTGAAGGACTAATTCCCTTCAAGTCTGCAAGTGTCCATCCTATAGAATCTTTATGCTATTTCAGCACTTGGAGAAGGTCCTCTTCTTGTTCCTCACTCAAGCTTGAATTGATAATTACTGGGTAAGTGTCATAGTCACCCAAGTAAGCATACTTCAAGCTTGGAGGCAGGGTCTTCAGCTCTAATTTTGGTGCCTCTACTTCCTTCTTGTCAGCGTGGTTCAGTATGATTGACTTCTTCATGGTTTCTTGTGGTAATTCTCCACTTTCTGCTTGTTGCTCCAGCTCCATGATCTCTTCACATTGTTCTTCCTCCAACACTCTTTGAAATATCTTTTCTATGGTATCTACCATCATGCACTCTCCTATGGATTCTTTGGGATAACTTATTGCTTTGAATACATTAAAGACCATCTTCTCTTCATGTAATCTCAAGACTAGCTCCCCTTTTTGGACATCAATAATGGCTCCAGCAGTAGCTAGGAATGGCCTTCCTATGATGATAGATGTGTTGGCTTCTTCTTCTATTTCCAGCACAACAAAGTCAGCTGGGAAAATAAACTCTCCCACTTTCACCAGCAAATTCTCCGCTACCCCATGAGGAGATTTAAATGTTCTGTCAGCCAATTGGAGTGCTGATGCGGGCAGAAATTAGCGAATTAAAAATTGTTAAAATATATACGTTGCAAGTATAGTTCTTAACTCGCCAAAAATCCGCCTTATCAATTTAGAAGAGTGTCACAGAAAATAAAATTAAAATACTGGGAGTATGAGTCCCAGGTTGTCTCCCAACGAGTTGTAGGAAAGGGTGCTATTTTATTAATCAGAATGTTTTCAAAAATGTTTGATTGAATGGCAGAAAATTAAATTGGAGAATTTATATAAATTTTAAAAAAAACCTTGACTGGGAGTTGATTACATGGAAGCCCTATTCTTGATGGAATACTCTCAAGATTAATTGACAATTGAGAATTACTACATCTAGTTATCCTTTACTAAGTAAGGGGAGGTCAAACAAGTTGGAATGCTGTTCTATCCACAATTTCCAGTCCACTCTTGGGAGGATTGGTGTTAGGAACTAGAGAGCAAGCTAACAATAAACTCAATTACAACCTTTCTCTTGAACATTCCGCTCAAGGGTTCCTTTCAATCAACTCCCCATCAAGTTAGGGAACTACTCACTCATTGTAAATGTAAAATTCATAGCATCAACATAGGAATTAAAGAAAGACATGATAAGTAATGATGAAAAGATTAATTAAAAGCAAAAGTAATTCTTATATTAATAAAAGCTAAAATAATCCAATCGTAAAATCAAATAAAATTAAGGAATATGGGAGAGAAAGAGACAAGTGAAGAGAACGAACTAGAATGTCGAAGTCTTGATGAGGCAAATAACTCTTCTCAATATCCCAATGCAAAACAATGAAAATAACATATCCTAAAAACTATGAATGTGTAGAGAGAAAACCTAGAGGAGGAGTAAAACTAGATCTAAAAACTAAAACTATGTGGAATGAATGTCGTTCCTAGTTTTTGCATGTTCTCTGGCTCTAGTCTGCTGTTCTGGGCCGAAAACTGGGTCAAAATGGGGCCCAAAATCGCCCCCAGCGAATTCTGCAGATTATGCAGATCGTGCACGTCACGTGATCGCGTCGCTCATGCGGACGCGTCATTCGCGTTTCTGCTTTGCCACGCGGACGCGTCGTCCATGCGGCCGCATCGCTGCAAATTGCTTTCTTCCGCGTGGTCGCGTCATCCATGCGGCCGCGTCACTTCTCGCTAGTCATCTCCTCAATTTCTTGTGTTCCTTCCATTTTTGCTGGCTTCCCCTCCAATCTCCAACTCATTCTTGCCCTATAAAGCCTGAAACACTTAACACACAGATCACGGCATCGAATGGAATAAGGGAGAAATAAAATACATAATTAAAAGTCTCTAGGAAGCAAGTTTTCAACCATTAAACATCTTTAGGAAGGAAATATAAATGCATGCTTATTTAATGAATAAGTGGACAAAGATCATGATAAAACCACACAAATAAAACACAATATAAACCATGAAATAGTGGTTTATCAACCTTCCCACACTTAAACATTAGCATGTCCTCATACTTAATTGAAGGAGATAAAATAAATGAGTAAGAACATGTAATACCTATGAAATGTAATGCAATGCCAACTATATATATGAATGCAACTACATGATTCTTGTCCACTTGATCAATAGTAAATAAGTTCTTCAAAACAATTATAATTCAAATTCCACTAATTCAATTCTCATAAAGTAAGAGCGGGTAAAAATGCAAGAAGATAGCTCATGAAAGCAGGGAACATAGAAATTCAAGCATGGAACCCTCACTGATGGTGTATGTACACTCTAGTCTCTCTAGTGTATAGGGTAATCACTCTATCCTTCTCTAATCATGCTTTCTAATTTTTGTTCTTCTCCTAACCAATCAACAATATTTAACATACCAATGCAAACATCATGAGGTCTTTTCAAGGTTGTAACGGGGCCAAGGTAAGGGTAAGGATGCATATATAGCTAAGTAAGCTTATAATTTGAATCTTTAATTAACCCAAGCTTTAACATAACCTATATACATACTCTAATATAACTTTAGAATTCACACCTAGCTACCCAGAAATTTCCTTTCACTTTCCATACTCATGTTTCAACTCTTATTTTAATTTTTATCATACATGCATTGACTTTTGAATTCTTAAATTGGGGTAATTTTGTCCCCTTATTTATTTATTAGATATTTTTGGATTTTTTTAAACATAGAAACATAAGAATAAACATAGCTTATCAATGCACATAGATTTTTGATTCTTATAGTTTCACATGAGTAGGTATCCAAATTCGCAGTATATTATCCTCATTCCCTTATTATTCTTTTGTTCCCACAATTTCCCAAATTTAAATAACACACACACTTCTATCTTAAGCTAACCAAAGATTCAAATTGGGATGTATAATTGTTTTTCTGCTTAAGGCTAGTAATGTGGTAAAATATAGAACAAATGGGATTTAAAGGCTCAAAGTGGTTAACAAAGGTAATTAAAAGGGTAGGCTTAATTTGGATAAGTAAGCTAAACAAATAATGGCCTCAATCATATGCAAGCATATAAATATAATAAACATTGGACATATAAGATGAAACAAAATATAGATTACAATCATAGAGAAGTAAACACACAAGAATAAAATAATTATGGTTAAATAATGTAACCATTCATAAAGGCTCAAATCTCACAGGTTGTGTGTTCTTTAGCTCAAAAATCATGTTCCAATTACAACTTCAAGCAATTTTAACCTAAAAATTTTTTTTTAATTAAAATTAGTGAAATTTTGTTCCAAAGATAGAGTCTTAGAAGAAACTTATTGTCTTTTCAATCAAGTAGAGCATGCATGCAACTAACCTATTACTATGCAATTTATCCTATTCTATAAAAGAAAAATCTAACTAAATATCCTAATTTATTGGTGTACAGAAAAGAAATTACCTCTGAAAGTCAGGTACTGACCGACCTCCCCATACTTAAGGATTTGCACCGTCCTCGGTGCCATCTGTCAGGAACAGGGGTGGGCTGGTTGCAGTATCTCCATAGTTGGGACCATCATGGCTCCCTGTGCTGGTAAAAGAATTGGATTCCGAGGTGTCTGAGTCCTTGAAGTGTCCCTTGAGTAGCTCCTTGAGGTGTTTGAATCGGTGCTCGTTACGGCGCTCTCTTAACTTCGCTTTCTGTTCTTGCCGATCCAATCTTATGATTATCTGCTGGAGCAGTTCATCAGTTGTAGGTGCTTGTAGTGTTGAAGAAGGAATATCTTCAACTGGAGTAGTAGGAAAGCTTGTAGTGGCTGCTGAAAGTCTGAGGTATTTCCCATTGGGGACATACTGATCATCTCGTGGAAGCATGGCTTTGGTGTCTCCAGCTCTGTAGGAAACTCCGGCTGTTGAGACAAGATCTGAGACCAAGGCGGAAAAAGGTAAGTTGCCCCGCAATTTGTACGTGTCCCATGTCATTCCGGATATGTCTTGGTAGATTCAAAGGCTGGTCTGTAAGGATGCACCATAGTAGAACGGCCATGTCCGCAGTGAAGGAGGACTCGTAAGGGCTCAGAAAAACATAATGGGACATGATCTGTGCCCATACGCGAGCCTCCAATGTAAGTGCTGAAGCCGAAACTCCCTTAGGGCGGGTACGATGGTATCCGTAGATCCATCGGCTGCCAGGTAGTGCGATAACTCTGAGAACAGTGTCCCAGTCAAATTAGTACATCTGGCGCTTGAGTGCGGCTTCTTGAAAGGCGTCCAATCCTTCTGGAATAGGGGGAAGACTTAGAGCTCTTTGAATGGCCTCTTCTGTAATGGGGACTTGCTTCTGACAAACAAAGACAGACTGCAGAGTTGGCAGGTGGAAGTTGGAGTAGAACTCGACTACCCAAGAAAGATTGACCTGCCTTGGCTGTCTCTGTAGGAAATCCCATTGTCTTCGGGCAATTTGCGGCTCAACAAAGGTAGCAATATTGGGTGGGAGGAGAAGAAGGTATTCATTGTTGTAATTCCTTTCTGCCAGAATGGGGAACATCTGCTCACAGTAGCGATTGGAGAATTGTGCAGTGTCCTTTGCTGGAAAGGCTCTTTCTTTATCATCAACCTTTATTATCCTCTTAATCTTCTTTGTTGAGGGCTTGACTGCAGTGGAATATGGTTCTGCCACTAATGCTCTTTTTGTTCCTCTTCTTGCTGGTTGTTTGGGAGTAGCTTTCTCCTTTCCTTTCTTGGTGGCCATCCTGAAAAAGGGAAAAGAAAGTAAATTAAATTTAAAGGGTAAAGCAAGGAAGAGGGTGGTGTAAGTGATAATCAATGCACAATAAAGACGAATGGTGTTAACACATGGTCCGGATTACATGTGAAAAGCTCATCAATGAAAATATAGCAAGTGCAGGTGGTACAATGGAATGCAAGAGGTTTATTGGCATGCAGGCAAAGGCATGAGTAGCATAGATCAAGCATTGAATATCCAATTGAAATATGTTATTATTCGTAACAAATTATCATGTTTGTATTGACAATTAAATTCAATTAATAAAATAGTGAAAGGATTTTGTGAAATGCAAGCATTGAATATTAGGGTAGAATAATGTAGAGAAGTTCATAATACCATATGGGCTTTTTCACAAACACATAGCATGCATGTAGAATAAGTTCTTGAAAATAAGAATATGAGCATGCAAGTAATCCCTTAAAATAATATATAATTGTCAAACAAATTTATAACAATCCACAAGCATATAATTACAAATAATGATCATATAAATTGATAACACCAAGTAAAAAGGAAAAAGAAAGAAAAAGAAAATAAGAACAATGAAGGTAAAAAGAAAAGAAAAGAAGATAACATGTAAAAATAAGAAGAATAATAGAAAAGTGAGGAGGGAAGAAGAGAAATAACCTTGTTAATGGGGGTGAGAGAAAGTAAAAAGTGAGAAAGGAGGAAGAAGGAGGAAGGTAGGAAGAAGAAATAAGGGGGAAAAGAGAAAATAGGATTTGGGGAGAAAAAAGATAGGATATTTGGCAAAATTAGGAAAACTGTGCGCCGCAAGCGACGAGATCGCGTGGGGCACGCAGTCGCGCGACTTGCGCTTAAGGTGATTGACGCGGTCGCGTGACCCAGTTTGTGCCATTGGCGCGAGGGTCGCCTCGCACTCGCACAACTCTCTGTTCAAAATCATTAAATGCCAAATTTTGGGTGACGCGATCGCATGGGGCATGCGATCGCGTGAGTGGGCTATTTTTGGGATACGACGCGGCCGCGTGGGGCATGCGGTAGTGTGAGGTGGACTGCGCGTCCAGCGCCAGTCCAGCACCACTCTAGCACAACTTTCAGCTGTGCACCATTATTACGCCGAAATCCTTGTCACGCGGCCGCGTGGGGCACGCGGTCGCGTGGGAGGCCATTATTTCCATATGACGCGGTCGCATTGGATGATTTGTGCCATTGGCATGCCTCCAGCCATACTCTCGCGTGACTCTCTGTTCGTTTTTATTTTTCCCCCAACTCCTTGCGACGCGGATGCGTCACTGAGTCGGTCGCGTCGTGTGGAAAAAATTTTTTTTTAATCAAAAGCCAAAGTATGTGAATGCAGATGCAAGAAATATACTAATAAAGAGAAGAGTTATTGAATAAGGAAACTAAAAATAAAGAAAAGAACGATCATACCATGGTGGGTTGTATCCCACCTAGCACTTTGCTTTAACGTCCGTAAGTTGGACGCTCCACTAGCTCAGTCTTCGGCTATGTGGGGGTCTTCCAAGTGGAAGATCTCGAGTTCCTTGTCTTTCTTTCGCTTCTCACCATGGTACAGCTTTAAGCGATGTCCATTAACTTTGATAAGTTCAGAGCTCGAAGGATGGCTAAGGTGATAAACTCCGTACAGTTCGGCCTTCTCTACTCTGTATGGACCTTCCCATCTCGATCTCAACTTGCCTGGCATGAGCCTCAGTCGAGATTTGTAAAGGAGGACTGAGTCCCCAGGTTGGAACTCTTTCCTCTTGATGTGCTAATCATGTACAACCTTCATCTTCTCCTTGTATAGTCTTGAATTCTCATAAGCTTCTAGGCGAAGGCTTTCCAGTTCTTGCAGTTGCAACTTCCTTTCATCTCCGGCTCCTTCAATTCCCATATTGCATTCCTTTACTGCCCAAAAGGCTTTGTGCTCTATTTCAACAGGGAGATGACAAGCTTTTCCATAAACTAAGCGGAAAGGAGTCATCCCAATGGGTGTTTTGTATGCTGTTCTGTATGCCCAGAGTGCATCTTGTAGCCTGGTGCTCCAGTCTCTTCTATGAGGCTTTACTATCTTCTGCAAGATACGCTTCATCTCTCTAATTGACACCTCGGCTTGCCCATTAGTTTAGGAATGGTAAGCTGTTGCAACTTTATGAATTATCCCATGCTTCTTCATCAATCCTGTTAGTCTCCTGTTACAAAAATGGGTGCCTTGATCGCTCACGATTGCTCGTGGTGATCCAAAGCGACAAATAATATGGTTTCTCACAAAGGAAACAACAGTGTTAGCATCATCAGTGCGGGTAGGAATTGCTTCCACCCACTTAGAAACGTAATCCACAGCTAACAAAACATAAAAATAACCATTAGAATTTGGAAATGGACCCATGAAGTCAATGCCCCAAACATAAAAAATTTCACAGAAAAGCATAATTTGCTAAGGCATCTCATCCTTCCTGGATATATTACCAAATTTCTGGCATGGGAAACAGGATCTACAAAATTCAGCGACGTCTCTAAAAAGAGTAGGCCACCAGAATCCACAGTCTAAGATTTTCTGAGCTGTTCTTTGAGGGCCAAAATGTCCTCCACTCTCAGATGAGTGACAGGCCTCTAAGATGGACTGGAATTCTGATTGAGGCACACATCGTCTAATTACCTGGTCAGCGCCACATCTCCATAAATATGGGTCATCCCATATATAGTATTTAGACTCGCTTTTCAGCTTGTCTCTTTGATGCTTAGAAAAGTTTGGAGGAAAGGTACGGCTAACTAAATAATTAGCTACAGGTGCATACCAAGGAACTATCTCAGATACTGCTTGCAGGTTATCAAATGGAAAATTATCAGCTATAGGAGTGGGATCATCTGTAATGTGCTCAAGGCGACTCAAGTGGTCTGCCACTAAATTCTGGTTACCACTCCTATCCTTAATTTCTAAATCAAATTCTTGTAATAGCAGTATCCAACGTATAAGCCTTGGTTTAGACTCCTTTTTATATAATAGATACTTTAGAGCTGCGTGGTCTGAATACACTACTACCTTCTTACCAAGTAAATAGGCTCGGAATTTATCCAGAGCGAAAACAATAGCAAGAAGCTCTTTCTCAGTAGTAGTATAATTAGACTGAGCAGCATCTAAAGTTTTAGACGCATAAGCAATAACAAAAGGGTCCTTACCTTCACGCTGAGCCAGTGCTGCTCCTACTGCATGGTTGGAAGCATCACACATAATCTCAAATGGTTGGCTCCAGTCTGGTCCTCTTACAATTGGGGCTTGAGTCAGTGCGGTCTTCAGCTTATCAAACGCTTGTTTGCAATTTTCACTGAACTCGAACTCAATGTCTTTCTGCAGTAATCTGGATAAGGGAAGTGCTACCTTACTGAAGTCCTTTATGAATCTCCTGTAAAAACCTGCATGGCCAAGGAAAAAACGGACTTCCCTCACAGAAGAGGGGTAAGGTAAAGTAGAAATAACATCCACCTTTGCTGGGTCTACAGAAATGCCAGTATTAGACACAACATGTCCTAGTACAATTCCTTGTTTAACCATAAAGTGACATTTTTCAAAATTTAGCACAAGGTTTGTATTGACACATCTATCCAATACTCTAGATAATCCATCTAAGCAAAGGCTAAAAGAATCGCCGTATACACTAAAATCATCCATAAAGACTTCCATACAGTCCTCAATAAGATTAGAGAAAAGACTCATCATGCACCTTTAGAAAGTAGCTGGTGCATTGCACAAGCCAAAGGGTATTCTCTTGTAAGCATAAGTCCCAAAAAGACATGTAAAAGTGGTCTTTTCCTGATCCTTAGGAGATATATGAATCTGGAAATACTACACCACACATGCTCCTAAAGGCATAATACACTGCACCATAGGCACCATAATCTTTAAAGCTCTGTGTGACCTTGGTTCAGGAATAAACCTCATGCCCCTCTCTGTAATAGAGAAACTGGGAATCTATGGGGTGCAAGCTGCTAAAATCTCACTAGAGATGGCAGACAGCTCAAGAAGACAGGCTTATGGACAAGTAGAAGATGTATTAGTAAAGGTTGAGGGCCTTTACATACCTACTGATTTCATAGTCCTAGATACTGGAAAGGAAGAGGATGAATCCATCATCCTAGGAAGACCTTTCCTGGCCACAGCAAGAGCTGTGATTGATGTTGACAGAGGTGAAATAGTCCTTCAATGGAATGAGAACCCCCTTGTATTCAAAACTCAAGGATCTCCCTCTGCAACCATGGAGAGGAAGAATCATCCTCTATTCCCAATAAACACTCATCCCTTCTGTCTTCCATTTACCACTTACACCCATAAACCCACTTACCTTCAAAAATTCAACATCTCTTCCCCACTCAATCCCACCCATATGGCCGAATACACATCTCCCTCCATCTCCTCCATATCTTCTTCTTATTCTTCTATTCTTTCTTCTTTTGCTCGAGGGTGAGCAACATTCTAAGTTTGGTGTGGTAAAAAGCATAACTTTTTTGTTTTTTTCATAACCATTGATGGCACCTAAGGCCAGAGAAGCCTCTAGAAAGAGGAAAGGGAAGACAAAAGCTTCCATCAAGGGTCTATAGCTCAGTGGTAGAACATTTGACTGCAAATCAAGAGATCCCTGAGATACCTCAGGGGATACATTTTCTTCCACACAATTATTGGAAGCAACTAAGGGTGGAACATCAAAGAGCACTCCATCATCCTTCATGAAATTCATGAAAATCTAAAAGCAATGAAGGAGGAGCAACAAAGACAAGGAAGAGACATAGAAGAGCTCAAGGACATCACTGATTGGATGAAGATAGCAGGAAAGCAGAGGTTCAGAGGAACGAAAAGCATCTCCATTCGCTTATCTGAAATTCCTACCAATGAATTACATAAGTACCTCTATCCCTATTCTTTTATTTATTATTCGAAAACACCATTATCACTTTATATCTGCCTGACTGAGATTTACAAGGTGACCATAGCTTGCTTCGTACCAACAATCTCCGTGGGATTCGACCCTTACTCACGTAAGGTATTACTTGGACGACCCAGTGCACTTGCTGGTTAGTTGTATCGAAGTTGTGACAATTATGAATTAAGATCAAAGCACCAAGCTTTGGAGCCATTACCAGGGATTGTTCGAGCCTGGACATCACAATTTCGTGCACCAATAGTAAATCCTATCCCAGTATGATCGAGAACCGACAGATGATTAGCCATGCAGTGACAGTGCATTGGACCATTTTCACAGAGAGGATGGGATGTAGCCATTGACAACGGTGATGCCCTACATAAAGCTTGCCATGGAAAGGAATAGGAAAGGTTGGATGAAGACAGCAGGAAAGCAGAGGTTCAGAGGAACAAAAGCATATCTACACGCTTATCTGAAACTCTCACCAATGAATTACATAAGTATCTCTATCCTATTTTAATTATCTTTTAGTATACTATAATCTCTTAATACATTTGAATCCGCCTGATTGAGATTTACAACGTGACCATAGCTTGCTTCAAGCCGACAATCTCTGTGGGATCGACCCTTACTCACGTAAGGTTTATTACTTGGACGACCCAGTGCACTTGCTGGTGAGTTGTGCGAAGTTGTGACAAAAAATTAAGATTATGAACGTGCGTATAAAGTTTTCAGCACCGTTACCATGGAATGGAACCGTCACGATTTCTATGCACCAAGTTTTTGGTGCCGTTGCCGGGGATTGTTCGAGTTTGGACAACTGACGGTTCATCTTGTTGCTCAGATTAGGTAATTTTATTTTAATTTTAAGCTCTTTATTTCTTATTTTCGAAAAATAAAAAAAAAATTATAAAATCATAAAATCAAAAATATTTTTTGTGTTTCTTGTTTGAGTTTAGAGTCAAGTTTTAAGTTTGGTGTTAATTGCATCTTTTTAATTATTTTCGAAAATTTCATGCATTGCATTCTTCATGATCTTCAAGTTGTTCTTGGCCAGTCTTCTTGTTTGATCTTCATATTTTCTTGTTTTGTGTCTTTTCTTGTTTTTCATATGCATTCTTGAAACATTAATGTCTAAAGAATAAAAATTTTTTAAGTTTGGTGTCTTGCATGTTTTCTTTTCTTGAAAATTTTTCAAAAATAAGTTCTTGGTGTTCATCTTGACATTCATAGTGTTCTTGCATGCATCACATGTTTTGATCCAAGATTTTCATGCATTGAGTCTTTTTTATGTTTTTCTCTTTCTTGATTAAAATTCAAAAATTAAAAAAATATCTTTCCCTTTTTCACTCATAAATTTTCGAAAATTTGAGTTGAGTTTTTCAAAACTTTTTAAAATTTAGTTGTTTCTTATGAGTCAAATCAAATTTTTAATTTAAAAATCTTATCTTTTTCAAATCTTTTTCAAAAATCAAATCTTTTTCATTTTTCTTCCATAATTTTCGAAAATTCCAAAATGATTTTCAAAAATCTTTTTCTTATTTTGTTTCATAATTTCAAATATTTACTAACAATTAATGTGATTGATTCAAAAAAATATTAAGTTTGTTACTTGCCTAGTAAGAAAGGTTCAATCTTTAAACTCTAGAATCATATCTTTTTAGTTTCTTGTTAGTCAAGTAATCAACTTTAATTTTCAAAATCAAATCTTTTTTAATTTCTTTTTCAAATCTTTTTCAAATTAAATTTCAATCTCATCTTTTTCAAAATTTAATTTCAAAATCTTTTCTAACTTTTTATCTTTTCAAATTTGATTTTCAAATCTTTTTCAATTAACCACTTTACTTTTTGTTTCAATCATATCTTTTTCAAAATTACCTAACTAATTTTCTCTCTCTAATTTTTGAAAATCCCTTCCCCCTTTTTCAAATTTCTTTTTTTTAATTAACTAATTGTTTTAAATTTTAATTTAATTTGATTTCAATTTTAATTTTCAAAATTTAAATTTTATGTTTAATTTAATTAATTTTCGAAATTCCCTCTCTCTCATCTCCTTCTAATTATTTATTTATTTAGTAACACTTCTCTTCATCTCAAAATTCGAACCCTTTCTTCCTCTTGGTGTTCGAATTTCTCTTCTTCTCTTCTTCTATTCTTATACTCACATACAGGAATCTCTATACTGTGACATAGAGGATTCCATATTTTCTTTTCTGTTTTCTTCCTTTTCATATGAGCAGGAACAAGGATAAGAACATTCTTGTTGAAGCTGATCCTGAACATGAAAGGACTCTAAAGAGGAAGCTAAGGGAAGCCAAAGCACAACTCTGGAGAAAATCTGACAGAAATTTTTGAAAAAGAAGAAAACATGGCCGAAAATAATAACAATGCAAGGAAGATGCTTGGTGACTTTACTGCACCAAATTCCAATTTACATGGAAGAAGCATCTCAATCCCTGCCATTGGAGCAAACAACTTTGAGCTTAAAGCTCAATTAGTTTCTCTGATGCAACAGAACTGCAAGTTTCACGGACTTCCATCAGAAGATCCTTTTCAGTTCTTAACTGAATTCTTGCAGATCTGTGATACTGTTAAGACCAATGGAGTTGATCCCGAGGTCTACAGGCTTATGCTTTTCCCATTTGCTGTAAGAGACAGAGTTAGAATATGGTTGGACTCTCAACCCAAGGATAGCCTGAACTCTTGGGATAAGCTGGTCACGGCTTTCTTAGGCAAGTTCTTTCCTCCTCAAAAGCTTAGCAAGCTTAAAGTGGATGTTCAAACCTTTAGACAGAAAGAAGGAGAATCCCTCTATGAAGCTTGGGAGAGATACAAGGAACTGACCAAAAAGTGTCCTTCTGACATGCTTTCAGAATGGACCATCCTGAATATATTCTATGATGGTCTTTCTGAATTATCTAAAATTTCATTGGACCATTCTGCAGGTGGATCCATTCACCTAAAGAAAACGCCTATAGAAGCTCAAGAACTCATTGACATGGTTGCAAATAACCAGTTCATGTATACTTCTGAAACGAATCCTGTGAGTAATGGGACGCCTATGAAGGGAGTTCTTGAAATTGATACTCTGAATGTCATATTGGCTCAGAATAAAATATTGACTCAGCAAGTCAATATGATTTCTCAGAGTCTTAATGGATTGAAGGAATCATCCAACAGTACTAAAGAGGCCTCTTCTGAAGAAGAAGCTTATGATCCTGAGAACCCTGCAATAGCAGAGGTGAATTACATGGGTGAACCCTATGGAAACACCTATAACCCCTCATCGAGAAATCATCCAAATTTCTCATGGAAGGATCAACAAAGCCTCAACAAGGATTTAACAATGGTGGAAGAAACAGGTTCAGCAACAGCAAGCCTCTTCCATCATCCACTCAGCAAAAGACAGAGAGTTCTGAGCAGAATCCATCTAGCTTAGCAAACATAGTCTCTGATCTATCTAAGGCCACTTTAAGTTTCATGAATGAAACAAGGTCCTCCATTAGGAAATTGGAGGCACAAGTGGGCCAGCTGAGTAAAAGGGTCACTGAAACCCCTCCTAGTACTCTCTCCAGCAATACAGAAGAGAATCCAAAAAGAGAGTGCAAGGTCATTGAATTAACCATCAATAAGGAGTTTCCCTCTGAGGAACCAAAGGAATCTGAGGCTCATCTAGAGACCATAGAGATTCCTCTGAACCTCCTTATGCCATTCATGAGCTCTGATGAGTATTCTTCCTCAGAAGAGAATGAAGAAGTTACTGAAGAGCAAGTTGCTAAGTACCTTGGTGCAATCATAAAGCTGAATGCCAAATTATTTGGTAATGAGACTTGGGAAAATGAACCTCCCTTGCTCATCAATGAACTAAGTGATCTGGATCAACTGAGATTGCCTCAGAAGAAACAGGATCCTGGAAAGTTCTTATCCTGGGGTCAGGGATAAACCTCATGCCACTCTCTGTAATGGAGAAACTGGGAATCTTTGAGGTGCAAGCTGCCAGAATCTCATTAGAGATGGCAGACAACTCAAGAAAATAGGCTTATGGACAAGTAGAGGACGTGCTAGTAAAGGTTAAAGGCCTTTACATCCCTGCTGATTTCATAATCCTAGACATTGAGAAGGATGAGGATGAATCCATCATCCTTGGAAGACCCTTCCTAGCCACAGCAAGAGTTGTGATTGATGTGGACAGAGGATAATTGATCCTTCAACTAAACGAGGACAACCTTGTGTTTAAAACTCAAGAATCTCCTTCTGTAACCATGGAGAGGAAGCATGAAAAGCTTCTCTCACTGCAGGTCAACCAAAGCCCCCACAGTCAAACTCTAAGTTTGGTGTTGGGAGGCCACAACCAAACTCTAAGTTTGGTGTTGAACCCCCACATTCAAACTCTAAGTTTGGTGTTGGGAGGTTCCAACCTTGCTCTGAACATATGTGAGGCTCCATGAGAGCTCACTGTCAAGCTATTGACATTAAAGAAGCGCTTGTTGGGAGGCTACCCAATGTTATCTAATTATATTTATTTATTGTTATTTTATGTTTTCTTTAGGTTGATGATCATGTGAAGTCACAAAAACTACTGAAAAATCAAAAACAGAATGAAAAACAACATTGAAAACAGCACACCCTGGAGGAGAAGCATGCTGGCGTTAAATGCCAGAAACAAGCATCTGTCTGGCATTTAACGCCAGAAACAAGCACCAAGCTGGCGTTTAACGCCAGAACCAAGCATCTACCTGGCGTTAAACGCCAGAAACAAGCTACATTTGGGCGTTTAACACCAGAAACAGGCAACAGTCTGGCGTTAAACGCCAGGATTGCACAGCAAGGGCATTTTACACGCCAAATTGGAGAAGGGATGTTAAGTCCTTGACCCCATTTGATCTGTGGACCTCACAGGATCCCCACATCTTCTTCTCTCTCCTCTTCACACCTTTTTATAACTTTCTTCCCCAAATACCCTTCACCAATCAACTCAATCCCTCTTTCCCATCACCTCTTCACCACTCACATCCATCCTCTCTTCCCCAAAAACCCCACCTACCTTCAAAATTTAAAATATTTTCCCTCCCAAACCCAACCCTAATGGCCGAAACTTAACCCTCCCCCCACTCCTGTATAAACCCCTAATTCCTTCTTCATTTTCACACAACACAACCCTATCTTCACCCCTTGGCTGAAAATACCTCTCTCTCCCTCTCCTCCATTTCTCTTCTTCTACTACTTTCTTTCTTCTTTTGCTCGGGGACGAGCAAACATTTTAAGTTTGGTGTGGTAAAAGCATAGCTTTTTATTTTTCCATAACCATTAATGGCACTTAAGGCCAGAGAAACCTCTAGAAAGAGGAAAGGAAAGACAATTACTTCCACCTCTGAGTCATGGGAGATGGAGAGATTAATTTCAAAGGTCCATCAAGACCACTTCTATGAAGTTGTGGCCAAGAAGAAAGTGATCCCTGAAGTTCCTTTCAAGCTTAAAAAGAATGAGTATCCAGATCACTAGGAACCATGATCAAAGTGTGAACCCGAATCCAAAGCATTGGCTCACCATGGTTCGGGGGAAATACTTAGATTTCAGTCCAGAAAATGTAAGGCTGGCGTTCAACTTGCCAATTATGGAAGAGAACGCACGCCCCTACACAAGAAGGGTCAAATTTGATCAAAGGTTGGACCAGGTCCTCATAGACATATGTGAGGAAGGAGCTCAATGGAAAATTGACTCAAGAGGCAAGCCGGTTCAATTAAGAAGGCATGACCTCAAACTAGTGGCTAGGGGATGGCTAGAGTTCATTCAACGCTCAATCATTCCTACTAGTAACCGGTCTGAAGTTACTATAGACCAGGCCATCATGATCCATAGTATTATGATTAGAGAAGAGGTGGAAGTTCATGAGATTATACCTCAAGAACTCTACACGGTAGCTGACAAGTCCTCCACTTGGGCAAGGTTAGCCTTTCCTCACCTCATATGCCACCTCTGCAATTCGGCTGGAATTGACAAAGAGGGAGATATCCTCATTGAAGAGGATAAGCCCATCACTAAGAAAAGGATAGAGCAAATAAGAGATCATGGACCTCAACATGAGCATGAGGAGATTCCTCACCATGAAATCCCTGAGATGCCTCAGGGGATGCACTTTCCTCCACAGAATTATTGGGAACAAATCAACACTTCCCTAGGAGAATTAAGTTCCAACATGGGACAACTAAGGGTGGAGCATCAAGAGCACTCCATCATCCTCTATGAAATTAGAGAAGATCAAAGAGCTATGAGGGAGGAGCAACAAAGACAAGGAAGAGACATAGAGGAGCTAAAAAGCACCATTGTTTCTTCAAGAAGAGGAAGACGCCACCCTCACTAAGGTGCACTCATTCCTTAATCTCCTTGTTTATTTATTTTCCTGTTTTTTGATTTTTGAGCTTTATGTTTTATTTATGTTTGTGTCTTTACTATATGATCATTAGTGTCTAAGTGTCTATGCCTTAAAGTTATGAATATGAATCCATCACCTCTCTTAAATGAAAACTGTTTTAATTACAAAAGAACAAGAAGTACATGGTTTCGAATTCATCCTTGAAACTGGCCTAAGCGGCTAAACCAAGCTGTCCCTAACCATGTGCTTGTGGCGTGAAGGTGTCAAGTGAAAACTTGAGACTGAGCGGTTAAAGTCAAGGTCCAAAGCAAAAACAGAGTGTGCTTAAGAACCCTGGACACCTTTAATTGGGGACTTTATCAAAGCTGAGTCACAATCTGAAAAGGTTTACCCAGTTATGTGTCTGTGGCATTTATGTATCCGGTGGTAATACTGGAAAATAAAGTGCTTAGGGCCACGGCCAAGACTCATAAAGTAGCTGTGTTCAAGAATCAACATACTGAACTAGGAGAATCAATAACACTATCTGAACTCTGAGTTCCTATAGATGACAATCATTCTGAACCACAATGGATAAAGCGAGATGCCAAAATTATTCAAGAGGCGAAAACCGACAAGTCCCGCTCATCTGATTGGAGCAAAGTTTCATTGATATTTTGGAATTTATAGTATATTCTCTTCTTTTTATCCTATTTGATTTTTAGTTGTTTGGGGACAAGCAACAAATTAAGTTTGGTGTTGTGATGAGCGGATAATTTATACGCTTTTTGGCATTGTTTTTACATAGTTTTTAGTATGATTTAGCTAGTTTTTAATATATTTTTATTAGTTTTTAAATAAAATTTACATTTCTGAACTTTACTATGAGTTTGTGTATTTTTCTGTCATTTCAGGTAATTTCTGGCTGAAATTGAGGGACTTGAGCAAAAACCAGATTCAGAGGTTGAAGAAGGACTGCAGATGTTGTTGGATTTGGACCTCCCTACACTCAAAGTGGATTTTCTGGAGCTCCAGAACTCCAAACGGCACGCTCTTAATTGCGTTGGAAAGTAGACATCCAGGGCTTTCTAGAAATATATAATTGTCCATACTTTGATTAAGGATAGACAACGTAAACAGGCGTTGAACGCCAGTTCCATTCTGCATTCTGGAGTCAAACGCCAGAAACAGGTTGCAAAGTAGAGTTAAACGCCAGAAATAGGTTACAAACTGGCGTTCAACTCCAAGAAAGACCTCTACACATGTAAAGCTCAATGCTCAGCCCAAGCACACACCAAGTGGGCCCCGAAAGTGGATTTCTGCATCATTTACTCATTTCTGTAAACCCTAGTAACTAGTTTAGTATAAATAGAACTTTTTACTATTGTATTTACATCTTTGGATTATATTTTGATCTTTAGAGCATGTTTGGGGGCTGGCCTCTCGGCCATGCCTGGACCTTCATCACTTATGTATTTTCATCGGTAGAGTTTCTACACACCATAGATTAAGGTGTAGAGCTCTGTTGTTCCTCATGAATTAATACAAAGTACTACTGTTTTTCTATTCAATTCAAGCTTATTCCTTCTCTAAGATATCCATTCGCACCCAAGAACATGATGAATGTGATGATTATGTGACGCTCATCATCATTCTCACTTATGAACGCGTGATTGACAAACACTTCCGTTCTACATGCAAACAAGCTAGAAGGAATATCTCTTGGATATCTAATACAGAGGACCGAGTCCGAGATATTAGAATCTTCATGGTATAAGTTAGAACCCATGGATGGCCATTCCTGAGATCCGGAAAGTCTAAACCTTGTCTGTGGTATTCCGAGCAGGATCTGGGAAGGGATGGCTGTGACGAGCTTCAAACTCGCGAGTGCTGGGCATAGTGACAGACGCAAAAGGATAGTAAATCCTATTCCAGTATGATCGAGAACCGACAAATGATTAGCCATGTAGTGACAGCGCATTGGACCCTTTTCACAGAGAGGATGGGATGTAGCCATTGATAACGGTGATGCCCTACATAAAGCTTGCCATGGAAAGGAATAGGAAAGGTTAGATGAAGACAGCAGGAAAGCAGAGGTTCAGAGGAACGAAAGCATCTATACACGCTTATCTGAAACTCTCACCAATGAATTACATAAGTATCTCTATCCTATTTTAATTATCTTTTAGTATACTATAATCTCTTAATACATTTGAATCCGCCTGACTGAGATTTACAAGGTGACCATAGCTTGCTTCAAGCCGACAATCTCCGTGGGATCGACCCTTACTCACGTAAGGTTTATTACTTGGACGACCCAGTGCACTTGCTGGTCAGTTGTGCGAAGTTGTGACAAAGAATTAAGATTATGAACGTGCGTATAAAGTTTTCAGCGCCGTTACCATGGAATGGAACCGTCACGATTTCTGCGCACCAATCACCGTTGTCAATGGCTACTTCCCGTCCTCTCGGTGAAAATGGTCCAAATGCAGTGTCACCGCACGGCTAATCATCTGTCACTACGCCCAACACTCGCGAGTTTGAAGCTCGTCACAGTCATCCCTTCCCAGATCCTACTCAGAATACCACAGACAAGGTTTAGACTTTCCAGATCTCAGGAATGGCCGCCAATAATTCTAGCCTATACCACGAAGGTTTTAATCTTAGATTAGAAACCCAAGAGAATATACTCCAGTTGTCGTCCAATGACTACGTTGAACATCATGTAGATCGCTTTGTGGTTGTCAGGCACGCGACCTTGGCTAAGCGAGTAACGAAGATTGGGTGATTGTCACGGGTCACCCCTTCATTCTGACTTAACTGAATTAAGTACGAGAGTATATGTTGGAGAAGAAGTACGCGTGAATTGAAGAGAAAAAAATAGTACTTTGTATTAATTCATGATGAACAGTAGAGCTCCACACCTTAATCTATGGTGTGTAGAAACTCCACCGTTGAAAATACATAAGAACAAAAGGTTCAGGCATGGCTGAATGGCCAGCCTCCCAAAGAGAGTTCAATCATCAAAACATGATTAAAAGATGATTCAAGGAAGAAAATACAATAGCAAAAGGTCCTATTTATAGAAAACTAGTAGCCTAGGGTTACAGAAATAGGTAATTAATGCAAAAATCTTTTTCCGGGCCCACTTGGTATGTGCTTGGGCTGAGCATTGAAGCTTTCACATGTAGAGACTTTTCTTGGAGTTAAACGCCAGCTTTTATGCCAGTTTGGGTGTTTAACTCTAGCTTTTATGCCAGTTCTGGCATTTTGACGCCATAATTTTTATGCTGACTTGGAACGCCAATTTGCACCGTCCTCGGTGCCATCTGTCAGGAACAAGGGTGGGCTGGTTGCAGTATCTCCACAATTGGGACCATCATGGCTCCCTGTGCTGGTAAAAGAAGTGGAGTTCGGGGTGTCTGAGTCCTTGAAGTGTCCCTTGAGTAGCTCCTTGAGGTGTTTGAGTCGGCGCTCGTTACGGCGCTCTCTTAACTTCGCTTTCTGTTCTTGTCGATCCAATCTTATGATTATCTGCTGGAGCAGTTCATCAGTTGTAGGTGCTTGTGGTGTTGAAGAAGGAATATCTTCAACTGGAGTAGTAGGAAAGCTTGTAGTGGCTGCTGAAAGTCTGAGGTATTTCCCATTGGGGACATACTGATCATCCCGTGGAAGCATGGCTTTGGTGTCTCCAGCTCTGTAGGAAACTCCGGCTGTTGAGACAAGATCTGAAACCAAGGCGGGAAAAAGTAAGTTGCCCGCAATTTGTACGTGTCCCATGGCATTCCGGATATGTCTTGGTAGATTCAAAGGCTGGTCTGTAAGGATGCACCATAGTAGAATGGCCATGTCCGCAGTGAAGGAGGACTCGTGAGTGCTCGGAAAAACATAATGGGACATGATCTGTGCCCATACGCGAGCCTCCAAGGTAAGTGCTGAAGCCGAAATTCCCTTAGGGCGGGTACGATGGTATCCGTAGATCCATCGGCTGCCAGGTAGAGCGATAACTCTGAGAACAGCGTCCCAGTCAAATTGGTACATCTGGCGCTTGAGTGCGGCTTCTTGAAAGGCGTCCAATCCTTCTGGAATAGGGGGAAGACTTAGAGCTCTTTGAATGGCCTCTTCTGTAATAGGGACTTGCTTCTGACAAACAAAGACAGACTGCAGAGTTGGCAGGTGGAAGTTGGAGTAGAACTCGACTACCCAAGAAAGATTGACCTGCCTTGGCTGTCTCTGTAGGAAATCCCATTGTCTTCGGGCAATTTGCGGCTCAACAAAGGTAGCAATATTGGGCGGGAGGAGAAGAAGGTATTCGTTGTTGTAATTCCTTTCTGCCAGAATGGGGAACATCTGCTCACAGTAGCTGGAGAATTGCGCAGTGTCCTTTGCTGGAAAGGCTCTTTCTTTATCATCAACCTTTATTATCCTCTTAATCTTCCTTGTTGAGGGCTTGACTGCAGTGGAAGAGGGTTCTGCCACTAATGCTCTTTTTGTTCCTCTTCTTGCTGGTTGTTTGGGAGTAGCTTTCTCCTTTCCTTTCTTGGTGGCCATCCTGAAAAAGGAAAAAGAAAGTAAATTAAATTTAAAGGGATAGAGCAAGGAAGAGGGTGGTTTAAGTGATAATCAATGCACAATAAAGACGAATGGCGTTAACACATGGTCCGGATTACATGTGAAAAGCTCATCAATGAAAATATAGCAAGTGCAGGTGGTACAATGGTGTGCAAGAGGTTTATTGGCATGCAGGCAAAGGCATGAGTAGCATAGATCAAGCATTCAATGTCCAATTGAAATATGTTATTATTCGTAACAAATTATCACATTTGTATTGACAATTAAATTCAATTAATAAAATAGTGAAAGGATTTTGTGAAAAGCAAGCATTGAATATTAGAGTAGAATAATGTAGAGAAGTTCATAATGCCATATGGGATTTTTCACAAACACATAGCATGCATGTAGAATAAGTTCTTGAAAATAAGAATATGAGCATGCAAGTAATCCCTTAAAATAATATATAATTGTCAAACAAATTTATAATAATCCACAAGCATATAATTACAAATAATGACTCATATAAATTGATAACACCAAGTAAAAAGGAAAAAGAAAGAAAAAGAAAATAAGAACAATGAAGGTAAAAAGAAAAGAAAAGAAGATAACATGTAAAAATAAGAAGAATAATAGAAAAGTGAGGAGGGAAGAAGAGAAAAAACCTTGTTAATGGGGTGAGAGAAAGTAAAAAGTGAGAAAGGAGGAAGAAGGAGGAAGGTAGGAAGAAGAAATAAAGGGGAAAAGAGAAAATAGGATTTGGGGAGAAAAAAGATATGATATTTGGCAAAATTAGGAAAACTGTGCGCCTCGCACTTGCACAACTCTCTGTTCAAAATCATTAAATGCCAAATTTTGGGTGACGCGATCGCATGGGGCATGCGATCGCGTGAGTGGGCTATTTTTGGGATACGACGTGGCCGCGTGGGGCATGCGGCAGTGTGAGGTGGACTGCGCGTCCAGTGCCAGTCCAACACCACTCTAGCACAACTTTCAGCTGTGCACCATTATTACGCCGAAATCCTTGTCACGCGGCCGCGTGGGGCACGCGGTCGCGTAGGAGGCCATTATTCCCATATGACGCGGTCGCGTGGGATGATTTGTGCCATTGGCACGCCTCCAGCCACGCTCTCGCGTGACTCTCTGTTCGTTTTTATTTTTCCCCCAGCTCCTTGCGACACGGACGCGTCACTGAGGCAGTCGCGTCGCGTGGAAATTTTTTTTTTTAATCAAAAGCCAAAGTATGTGAATGCAGTTGCACGAAATATACTAATATAGAGAAGAGTTATTGAATAAGGAAACTAAAAATAAAGAAAATAACGATCATACCATGGTGGGTTGTCTCCCACCTAGCACTTTGCTTTAACGTTCGTAAGTTGGACGCTCCACTAGCTCAGTCTTCGGCTATGTGGGGGTCTTCCAAGCGGAAGATCTCGAGTTCCTTGTCTTTCTTTCACTTCTCGCCATAGTACAGCTTTAAGCGATGTCCATTAACTTTGATAAGTTCAGACCTCGAAGGATGGCTAAGGTGATAAACTCCGTACGGTTCGGCCTTCTCTACTCTGTATGGACCTTCCCATCTCGATCTCAACTTGCCTGGCATGAGCCTCAGTCAAGATTTGTAAAGGAGGACTGAGTCCCTAAGTTGGAACTCTTTCCTCTTGATGTGCTGATCATGTACAGCCTTCATCTTCTCCTTGTATAGTCTTGAATTATCATAAGCTTCTAGGCGAAGGCTTTCCAGTTCTTGCAGTTGCAACTTCCTTTCAGCTCCGGCTCCTTCAATTCCCATATTGCATTCCTTTACTGCCCAAAAGGCTTTGTGCTCTATTTCAACAGGGAGAAGACAAGCTTTTCCATAAACTAAGCGGAAAGGACTCATCCCAACGGGTGTATTGTATGCTGTTCTGTATGCCCAGAGTGCATCTTGTAGCCTGGTGCTCCAGTCTCTTCTATGAGGCTTTACTATCTTTTGCAAGATACGCTTCATCTCTCAATTTGACACCTCGTCTTGCCCATTAGTTTAGGGATGGTAAGATGTTGCAACTTTATGAATTATCCCATGCTTCTTCATCAATCCTGTTAGTCTCCTGTTACAAAAATGGGTGCCTTGATCGCTCAGGATTGCTCGTGGTGATCCAAAGCGACAAATAATATGGTTTCTCACAAAGGAAATAACAGTGTTAGCATCATCAGTGCGGGTAGGAATTGCTTCCACGCACTTAGAAACGTAATCCACAGCTAACAAAACATAAAAATAACCATTAGAATTTGGAAATGGACCCATGAAGTCAATGCCCCAAACATCAAAAATTTCACAGAAAAGCATAATTTGCTGAGGCATCTCATCCCTCCTGGATATATTACCAAATTTCTGGCATGGGAAACAGGATCTACAAAATTCAGCGGCATCTCTAAAAAGAGTAGGCCACCCGAATCCACAGTCTAAGATTTTTCTGGCAGTTCTTTGAGGGCCAAAATGTCCTCCACTCTCAGATGAGTGACAGGCCTCTAAGATGGACTGAAATTCTGATTGAGGCACACACTGTCTAATTACCTGGTCAGCGCCACATCTCCATAAATATGGGTCATCCCATATATAATATTTAGACTCGCTTTTCAGCTTGTCTCTTTGATTCTTAGAAAAGTTTGGAGGAAAGGTACGGCTAACTAAATAATTAGCTACAGGTGCATACCAAGGGACTATCTCAGATACTGTTTGCAGGTTATCAAATGGAAAATTATTAGCTATAGGAGTGGGATCATCTGTAATGTGCTCAAGGCGACTCAAGTGGTCTGCCACTAAATTCTGGTTACCACTCCTATCCTTAATTTCTAAATCAAATTCTTGTAATAGCAGTATCCAACGTATAAGCCTTAGTTTAGACTCCTTTTTATATAATAGATACTTTAGAGTTGCGTGGTCTGAATACACTACTACCTTCTTACCAAGTAAATAGGCTCGGAATTTATCCAGAGCGAAAACAATAGCAAGAAGCTCTTTCTCAGTAGTAGTATAATTAGACTGAGCGGCATCTAAAGTTTTAGACGCATAAGCAATAACAAAAGGGTCCTTACCTTCACGCTGAGCCAGTGCTGCTCCTACTGCATAGTTGGAAGCATCACACATAATCTCAAATGGTTGGCTCCAGTCTGGTCCTCTTACGATTGGGGCTTGAGTCAGTGCGGTCTTCAGCTTATCAAACGCTTGTTTGCAATTTTCACTGAACTCGAACTCAATGTCTTTCTGCAGTAATCTGGATAAGGGAAGTGCTATCTTACTGAAGTCCTTTATGAATCTCCTGTAAAAACCTGCATGGCCAAGGAAAGAACGGACCTCCCTCACAGAAGAGGGGTAAGGTAAAGTAGAAATAACATCCACCTTTGCTGGGTCTACAGAAATGCCAGTATTAGACACAACATGTCCTAGTACAATTCCTTGTTTAACCATAAAGTGACATTTTTCAAAATTTAGCACAAGGTTTGTATTGACACATCTATCCAATACTCTAGATAATCCATCTAAGCAAAGGCTAAAAGAATCGCCGTATACACTAAAATCATCCATGAAGACTTCCATACAGTCCTCAATAAGATCAAAGAAAAGACTCATCATGCACCTTTGGAAAGTAGCTGGTGCATTGCACAAGCCAAAGGGCATTCTCTTGTAAGCATAAGTCCTAAAAGGACATGTAAAAGTGGTGTTTTCCTGATCCGCAGGAGCTATATGAATCTGGAAATAACATGTGTAACCATCTAAGAAACAATAATGCGACTTACTTGACAGGCGATCCAACATTTGATCAATGAATGGAAGAGGATAGTGATCCTTATGGGTTGCTTGGTTGAGGCATCTGTAGTCAATGCAGACCCTCCAGGCGTTCTGAACTCTGGTTGTCAGGAGCTCTCCCTGCTCATTCTTCACTGCAGTGACTCCAAACTTCTTTGGCACTACTTGTACTGGGCTCACCCATTCACTGGCTGAGATGGGATAGATGATATCTGCCTCTAATAGTTTGGTCACTTCCTTCTCGACAACCTCTAGGATAGTGGGGTTTAGTCTTCTCTGTGGTTGACGGACAGGTCTTGCTACCTCTTCTAAAAATATTCTATGCTCACAGATTTGAGGGTTGATGCCTACTATGTCTGCCAAACTCCAACCAATTGCCTTCTTGTGCCTCCTCAGCACACCAAGTAGCTGTTCTTCCTGTTGGGAAGTGAGCTCCATTGCAATGATAACCGGAAACTTCTGCCCGTCTTCAAGGTAAGCATATTTGAGGTATGGAGGAAGGGGTTTTAATTCTAACTTCTGATCATGTTCAGGCTCTGGATTGTCTGGAGCTGGTAACAGTGGTAAGGCACTGTCATTGTCCTCTGAGAATGTCCCCACACTTGGACCTTGTCCTGTGTGCTCCTCTTCAAATTCCTCCTGGTGAACTTCAGCCACGATTTCATCTATAATGTCACACTGGAGGATAGAATGATCCTCTGAAGGATGCTTCATAACTCCATTCAGATTGAAGATCACTACTCGGCCATCTATTTCACAAGAGTATGTTCCTGAGAAAGCATCTAATTTAAACTTTGAGGTCTTCAGGAATGGTCTTCCGAGTAGGATTGATGATGGCTTATCTGAGGCATTCTGGGGCATCTCCAAGATATAAAAATCAATGGGAAACGTGAGTCCTTTAATGCCCACTAATACGTCTTCAGCAACTCCAGCCACTGTAATAATGCTCTTATCTGCTAACACAAAATGAGTTGCCGACCTTTTTAAGGGAGGGAGCCTCAAAATATCATATATAGACAAAGGCATTATACTTACACATGCTCCTAAATCACACATGCAATCAGAAAATACTACACCACCTATAGTACAATTAACCATGCAAGGACCTGGGTCACTACACTTTTCAAGTAAACCTCCCATTAAAGCAGATATGGAACTTCCTAAGGGAATAGTTTCTAATTCATTAATTTTGTCTTTATGGATACATAGATCTTTTAGAAATTTTGCATACTTAGGTACCTGTTGAATGACATCAAAAAGGGGAACAGTTACCTCAACCTTTTTGAATATCTCTACCATTTTGGGATCAAGTTCCAGCTGCTTTCTGGGCTTTCTTGCAAGTTGTGGAAATGGAATGGGAGTGGTGTCTTCTGCAGTGTCTGCGCCATTTGGTGCCTCCTCCTGTGGTTGCACTTCTTCTTCTTCAGCCGTGTCCTGTATGTCCTCTTCTTCTTTAACATCTTCTATTTCCACTACCTCTTCAGCTGAGGTGTGTTCTGGTGGGCTTGGCTCCTCCTGATTCCTCTCCTGTAGTGTGGTTCCAGACCTCAGGGTGATAGCGTTGATACCACCCTTGGGATTGGGTAATGGTTGAGAGGGGATTCCACTGGAGCTCGATGGTTAATTATTAGTGTTAGTCATTGATCCAATCTGAGAGACAAGAGCCTACAGGGTAGCAGTCAGACCATTTTGAGTGGCATTAATGTTGTTTTCCATGGTCTGGTGTCTCTGCTCAATAGATTGTAGTAAGTCATCATTGGCAGATGAAGAAGGATAAGTAAATTGAGAGGTCTGCTGTTGGGTATTCTGTGGTCCTTGGGGTTGCCTCAGGTGAGGTGCTCTGTAAGGCTGATTTTGATTCGGATTCTGATTCTGATTCTGCTGCCTGTTGTTGTTATTATTGCACCTCTGATTTCCCTGTTTATCTCTGCCTCCTCTGTTATTGTTGTCCCTCCAATTCTGGTTAGAATTGTCCTGCCATCCATGGTTGTAATTGCCACCTTGATTGTACCCTTGGTTGGGGCGGTCATAGAAATTATAAGTGGCTGCCACGGTGTTGTCTTCCTACTGGAGCTGCGGACACTCATCAGTATAATGGCTGTAATCTGCACAGATTCTGCAGACTCTTTGTGGGACTAACTGTTGATTTTGTTGTGCTGGAGAAGGTTGAGCTTGCTGAACTTGTTTGTTGATTCAATTGCATTTGCTTCAGCAAGTTAGTCATTTCAGAGATACTCTGAGTTAGAGCAGCAGTCTCTCTGCTAGAGGATACTTCTGCAACGGCTTTTGAATGGCTTTGTTTCTGCCTGTGATTCCTAGTAGATTCAGCTAAATCACTGATTAATTGCCACGCCTCATCAGTGATCTTGTACTTCTTCATAGACCCATTGCTAGCACTTTCCAATGTGGTCTTATCTTGGGGCCTCATGCCCTGTGTGACATATTCGAGTAACACTATCTTGTCAATCATATGGTGGGGGCATGCTTCCAGAAGATTATTGAAGCGCTCCCAGTACTCATAAAGTGTCTCGGATTCATCCTTAACAATCATGGAAATGTCTTTCCTCAGTTTATCAGTAACTTCAGCTGGAAAGAACTTTTCCAAAAACTCTTTTCTGAGTGTATCCCAATTGGATACAGTTGCTGCGGGTTGAATGTAGTACCATTCTCTTGCCTTTCCCTTAAGAGAGAATAGGAAGGCTTTCAGCAAAATTGAAGTTTCATTCGCACCATCATGCCTGACAGTAGAGCAGGCTGCATGAAAATCTCTCAGGTACTTGATGCGCTCTTGAGCATTTAAGCCATGAAACTTGGTTATCAAATTGAGCAATGCGGTCTTTATTTCAAAATCTGTAGCCACCGCTGGATGATGCGCTTGGAATGGTTTCATTGAAAAATCAGGGGCTCCAGCCTCCTGGATAGTAACTCTTCTGGCTGCTGCCATGTTACCTGTACATAAAACAACCAAATCAGCAGAACGGGGGCTGGTTTCTTCCTCAAATGGCGTTTCAAATCCGCCCTCAGAGAGGACTAACCGACGCCTAGCTTGCCTTATTCGTGAAATAGTTCTTTCAATCTCAGGATCGAATATTGGCAAGCTTGGATCAGGAAGTGAACGCGTCATCTAACGAAACAAACAAGCAGCTCATAATAACAAAATAAAATAAAAATGCAAATAAATAAATTCCAATTAACAACTATAGCACTCTATTGCAACTCCCCGGCAACAGCGCCAAAAATTGATGCGGGCAGAAATTAGTGAATTAAAAATTGTTAAAATATATATGTTGCAAGTATAGTTCTTAACTCGCCAAAAATCCGCCTTATCAATTTAGAAGGGTGTCACAGAAAATAGAATTAAAATACTGGGAGTATAAGTCCCAGGTCGTCTCCCAACGAATTGCAGGAAAGGGTGCTATTTTATTAATCAGAATGTTTTCAAAAATGTTTGATTGAATGGTAGAAAATTAAATTAGAGAATTTATATAAATTTAAATAAAAACCTTGACTGGGAGTTGATTACATAGAAGCCCTATTCTTGATGGAATACTCTCAAGATTAATTGACAATTGAGAATCATTACGTTTAGTTATCCTTTACTAAGTAAGGGGAGGTCAAACAAGTTGGAATGCTGTTCTATCCACAATTTCCAGTCCACTCTTGGGAGGATTGGTGTTAGGAACTAGAGAGAAAGCCAACAATAAACTCAATTACAACCTTTCTCTTGAACATTCCGCTCAAGGGTTCCTTTCAATCAACTCCGCATCAAGTTAGGGAACTACTCACTCATTGTAAATGTAAAATTCATAGCATCAACGTAGGAATTAAAGAAAGACATGATAAGTAATGATGAAAAGATTAATTAAAAGCAAAAGTAATTCTTATATTAATAAAAGCTAAAATAATCCAATCATAAAATCAAATAAAATTCAGGAATATGGGAGAGTAAGAGACAAGTGAAGAGAATGAACTAGAATGTCGAAGTCTTAATGAGGCAAATAACTCTTCTCAATATCCCAATACCAAAACAATAAAAATAACCTATCCTAATGATGAGTATTTTGGTGAAAAATAAATTTCTCCCAAAACACACAAATCTAACCGGCAAGTGTACCGGGTCGTATCAAGTAATAAAAACTCACGGGAGTGAGGTCGATCCCACAGGGATTGAAGGATTGAGCAATTTTAGCTTAGTGGTTAATTTAGTCAAGCGAATCAAGATTTGGTTGAGTGTTTTGTGATTTGCAGAAATTAAATTGCATGGAAGTAAAGAGAACAGGGAATTAAAGTGCTGAATCTTAAAGAACAAGAAATTAAATAGCAGAAACTTAGAATGCAAGAAATGTAAATTGCGGAATCTTAAAGTGCAAGAAATGTAAACGGCTGGAATTGTAAAGGGGATTGGGACTTGGATTTGCAGAAATTAAACAAGGAAAAGTTAAATTGCATCAAACAGAAGAGTAAAAGAGTGCAAGAAATGTAAATGGCTCGAAATGTAAAGGGGATTGGGAGTTGGATTTGCAGAAATTAAACAAAGAAAAGTAACTTGCATCAAACAAAAGAGTAAAAGAAGGTTTGGGTTGAATCAGATCTTGAAGCAGTAAAGTAAATGAACATTAAAAGCAAGAAACAAAATGTAAATTAGGAATTCATATCTCAGGGCCCAGAGACTAGAAAACCAAGTCTAGATCTCAATGCCTTCCTAGATCCAACAAGAACAATTGCAAGGGAATTGTAAATTGAAAGGAAAGTAGATGAGAAGCAAGTAACAGAAACGGAAATTCAATTTACCGTAAATAAATAGAGAGATCCAAGGATGAGATTGAAACAGAATTCCTTCAATTCTTCAACCCAAGATCCAAGACAAGTGTAATTGAAATTGAAAAAGAAAACTACCTCAGGTTGGGTTGCCTCCCAACAAGCGCTCTTTTAATGTCACTAGCTTGACATCTTGTTCTTTGATCATGGAGGTTGAAAATCATAGTGCCTCAGCTTTTCTCCTCTTACTGTTAACTTTCTTCCGGTCTCCTCTTTGATGATCTCTAAGTGTTCAAGTGAAAGGACCCGGTTCACAGTGTAATATTCAAATAATTGTGGAGACATCTTCATTGGTTGTGTGTTTAACACTAATTTATCCCCTGGTGAAAAGCCTTCGGTGGGGATTTTCTTGTTTTTCCACCCTTTTGGCCTCTTCTTCTTCTCTTATTTCTTAAGAGATGATTCATGCCTTGGTGGTTCTTTATCTGGAATGTTGAGGTTCTCATCTGGGGGTTTTGGATCTAGTTCCTCCTTGATTTCTTTGGTCTGTTGCACCATCTCTACTTCTTTCAAGCATGGATGTAGAAGTCTTAGAGTTAACTCATTGAATGCAATTATAGTATAAAACCTCATGAAATAGCATGAATTCATACATGGTTGATTAAATCAAAGGAAACATGAAAATCTACCCAATTGGCTTGCTTGTAGCTCAAGAAAGTGCATAATTCTAATGAAAACAAAAGAAAAAGACTAGTTAAAATAGGCTAAGATGACTTGTCATCACCTAAAAACTATGAATGTGTAGAGAGAAAACCTAGAGGAGGAGTAAAACTAGATCTAAAAACTAAAACTATGCGGAATGAATGTCGTTCCTGGTTTCTGCATGTTCTCTGTCTCTAGTCTGCTGTTCTGGGCCAAAAACTGGGTCAAAATAGGGCCCAAAATCACCCCCAGCGAATTCTGCAGATTATGCAGATCGCGCACGTCACGCGATCGTGTCGCTCATGCGGACGCGTCATTCGCGTTTCTTCTTTGCCACGCGGACGTGTCGTCCATGCGGCCACGTCGCTGCAAATTGCTCTCTTCCACGCGGTCGTGTCATCCATGCGGCCGCGTCGCTTTTCGCTGGTCATCTCCTGAATTTCTTGTGTTCCTTCCATTTTTGCAGGCTTCCCTTCCAATCTCCAACTCATTCATGCCTTATAAAGCCTGAAACACTTAACACACAGATCACGGCATCGAATGGAATAAGGGAGAAATAAAATACATAATTAAAATTCTCTAGGAAGCAAGTTTTCAACCATAAAACATCTTTAGGAAGGAAATATAAATGCATGCTTATTTAATGAATAAGTGGGCAAAGATCATGATAAAACCACACAAATAAAACACAATATAAACCATGAAATAGTGGTTTATCAAGTGCCATCCTTGTTGGTCTGGCTTCCTCAATCTTCATTCTTCTCATCATGGCGAAGGACATGAGATTGATGCTAGGCCCCAGGTCAGACAATGCTTTTTCAATGGTGATATCACCTATGATGCATGGAATTTGGAAACTCCCAGGGTCCTTCATCTTCTAAGGAAGCTTCTTTTGTATGATAGCACTGCACTCCTCAGTTAGTATTATGGTTTCTTTCTCTCCCAGTTCCTCTTTCTTGTCATGAGCTCCTTTAAAAATTTAGCATAGAGAGGTATTTGTTCTAATTCCTATGCAAAGGGTATGTTGATCTGGAGCTTCTTAAAGATTTCTAGGAACCTTGAGAACTGGCTGTCTTTTCCATCTTTCCTTAGCCTTTGTGGATAGGGTGCTTGTGGCACATAAGGCTTTAGGACTGGTTTTGATGATGATGGTGCAGGGGTCTCTTCTTTTTTCTTATTTTCAGGCTCCCAACCAGCTTCTTTTTCTTGATTACTCCCATTTGGGGATGCTTCTTCTACAACTTTTCCACTTCTAAGTGTGATTGCCTTGCATTCCCCTCTTGAGTTGGCCATGGTATCACTGGGAAATGTATGTGTGGGCATTGGAATTTGCTTAGATAAGCTTGCCAATTGTGCTTCCAATTTTGAAATCGATGCGCCTTGATTTCTTATGTTTGATCTGCACTCTTCTTGATTGGCATCCATCTTCCTTTATGCTTATATTTGTCTCTCCAAAACATTAGAAATATCTCCTGTTAGCTGTGATGACATCTGTGCTATTGCAGCTTCCACTCTTTCAAAATTGCTCTTGATTTCACATGGTTGCATGGTTGGGGTTGATGCTTCCTAGTGGTGGTTACTGTGTGTTTGTTGGGTGGAGTGATATGATGTATTTTGTGAGTTGTGGTAGGGTCTGTTGTTGCCTGACTGATGATTGGAGCTATGGTTGTTGTATTGGTTAGGTTGGTGGTGTACGAAATTGTGATCATCAATGGCTCCAACAACTTGGTACGCACAATTGTAATCTTAACTCTTTTTCACAACTCCGCACAACTAACCAGCAAGTGTACTGGGTCGTCCAAGTAATAAACCTTACGTGAGTAAGGATCGATCCCACAGAGATTGTCGGCTTGAAGCAAGCTATGGTCATCTTGTAAATCTCAGTCAGGTGGATTCAAATGGTTATGAAGTTTAAGATAATAGAAAAATGAATAAAATATAAAATAAGATAGAGATACTTATGTAATTCATTGGTGAGAATCTCAGATAAGCGTATGAAGATGCTTTGTTCCTCCTGAACTTCTGCTTTCCTATTGTCTTCAACCAATCATTCATACTCCTTTCCATGGCAAGCTTTATGTTGGGCATCACTGATGAGCGGATAATTTATACGCTTTTTGGCATTGTTTTTACAAAGTTTTTAGTATGATTTAGCTAGTTTTTAATATATTTTTATTAGTTTTTAAATAAAATTCACATTTCTGAACATTACTATGAGTTTGTGTGTTTTTCTGTCATTTCAGGTAATTTCTGGCTAAAATTGAGGGACTTGAGCAAAAATCAGATTCAGAGGTTGAAGAAGGACTGCAGATGCTGTTGGATTTGGACCTCCCTGCACTCAAAGTGGATTTTCTGGAGCTACAGAACTCCAAATGGCACGCTCTTAATTGCGTTGGAAAGGATAGATGACGTAAACTGGCGTTGAACGCCAGTTCCATGCTGCATTCTGGAGTCAAACACCAGAAACAGGTTGCAAAGTAGAGTTAAACGCCAGAAACAGGTTACAAACTGGCGTTCAACTCCAAGAAAGACCTCTACACGTGTAAAGCTCAATGCTCAGCCCAAGCACACACACCAAGTGGGCCCCGAAAGTGGATTTCTGCATCATTTACTCATTTCTGTAAACCCTAGTAACTAGTTTAGTATAAATATGACTTTTTACTATTGTATTTACATCTTTGGATTATCTTTTGATCTTTAGATCACGTTTGGGGGCTTGCCTCTCGGCCATGCCTAGACCTTCATCACTTATGTATTTTCATCGGTAGAGTTTCTACACACCATAGATTAAGGTGTAGAGCTCTGTTGTTCCTCATGAATTAATACAAAGTACTACTGTTTTTCTATTCAATTCAAGCTTATTCCTTCTCTAAGATATCCATTCGCACCCAAGAACATGATGAATGTGATGATTATATGACGCTCATCATCATTCTCACTTATGAACGCGTGCTTGACAAACACTTCCGTTCTACATGCAAACAAGCTAGAATGAATATCTCTTGGATATCTAATACAGAGGACCGAGTCCGAGATATTAGAATCTTCGTGGTATAAGTTAGAACCCATGGATGGCCATTCCTGAGATCCGGAAAGTCTAAACCTTGTCTGTGGTATTCTGAGTAGGATCTGGGAAGGGACGGCTGTGACGAGCTTCAAACTCGCGAGTGCTGGGGGTAGTGACAGACGCAAAAGGATAGTAAATCCTATTCCAGTATGATCGAGAACCGACAGATGATTAGCCATGCAGTAATAGCGCATTGGACCATTTTCACAGAGAGGATGGGATGTAGCCATTGACAACGTTGATGCCCTACATAAAGCTTGCCATGGAAAGGAATAGAAAAGGTTGGATGAAGACAGCAGGAAAGCAGAGGTTCAGAGGAACGAAAGCATCTCTACACGCTTATCTGAAACTCTCACCAATGAATTACATAAGTATCTCTATCCTATTTTAATTATCTTTTAGTATACTATAATCTCTTAATACATTTGAATCCGCCTAATTGAGATTTACAAGGTGACCATAGCTTGCTTCAAGCCGACAATCTCTGTGGGATCGACCCTTACTCACGTAAGGTTTATTACTTGGACGACCCAGTGCACTTGCTGGTCAGTTGTGCGAAGTTGTGATAAAGAATTAAGATTATGAACGTGCGTATAAAGTTTTCAGCGCCCTTACCATGGAATGGAACCGTCACGATTTCTGTGCACCAAGTTTTTGGCGCCGTTGCCGGGGATTGTTCGAGTTTGGACAACTGACGGTTCATCTTGTTGCTCAAATTAGGTAATTTTATTTTAATTTTAAGCTCTTTATTTCTTATTTTCGAAAAATCAAAAAAAATTTATAAAATCATAAAATCAAAAATATTTTTTGTGTTTCTTGTTTGAGTTTAGAGTCAAGTTTTAAGTTTGGTGTTAATTGCATCTTTTTAATTATTTTCGAAAATTTCATGCATTGCATTCTTCATGATCTTCAAGTTGTTCTTAGCCAGTCTTCTTGTTTGATCTTCATATTTTCTTATTTTGTGTCTTTTCTTGTTTTTCATATGCATTCTTGAAACATTAATGTCTAAAGAATAAAATTTTTTTAAGTTTGGTGTCTTGCATGTTTTCTTTTCTTGAAAATTTTTCAAAAATAAGTTCTTGGTGTTCATCTTGACATTCATAGTGTTCTTGCATGCATCACATGTTTTGATCCAAGATTTTCATGCATTGAGTCATTTTTATGTTTTTCTCTTTCTTGATTAAAATTCAAAAATCAAAAAAATATCTTTTCCTTTTTCACTCATAAATTTTCGAAAATTTGAGTTGAATTTTTCAAAACTTTTTAAAATTTAGTTGTTTCTTATGAGTCAAATCAAATTTTCAATTTAAAAATCTTATCTTTTTCAAATCTTTTTCAAAAATCAAATCTTTTTCATTTTTCTTCCATAATTTTCGAAAATTCTAAAATGATTTTCAAAAATCTTTTTCTTATTTTGTTTCATAATTTCAAATCTTTACTAACAATTAATGTGATTGATTCAAAAAAATATTAAGTTTGTTACTTGCCTAGTAAGAAAGGTTCAATCTTTAAACTCTAGAATCATATCTTTTTAGTTTCTTGTTAGTCAAGTAATCAACTTTAATTTTCAAAATCAAATCTTTTTTAATTTCTTTTTCAAATCTTTTTCAAATTAAATTTCAAGCACATCTTTTTCAAAATTTAATTTCAAAATCTTTTCTAACTTTTTATCTTTTCAAATTTGATTTTCAAATCCTTTTCAATTAACCACTTTACTTTTTGTTTCAATCATATCTTTTTCAAAACTACCTAACTAATTCTCTCTCTCTAATTTTCGAAAATCCCTTCCCCCTTTTTCAAATTTCTTTTTTTTAATTAACTAATTGTTTTAAATTTTAATTTAATTTGATTTCAATTTTAATTTTCAAAATTTAAATTTTATTTTTAATTTAATTAATTTTTGAAATTCCCTCTCTCTCATCTCCTTCTAATTATTTATTTATTTTCTAACACTTCTTTTCATCTCAAAATTTGAACCCTCTCTTCCTCTTGGTGTTCGAATTTCTCTTCTTCTATTCTTCTATTGTTATACTCACATACAGGAATCTCTATACTGTGACATAGAGGATTCCATATTTTCTTTTTTGTTTTCTTCTTTTTCATATGAGCAGGAACAAGGATAAGAACATTCTTGTTGAAGCTGATCCTGAACCTGAAAGGACTCTAAAGAGAAAGCTAAGGGAAGCAAAGCACAACTCTCTGGAGAAAATCTGACAGAAATTTTCGAAAAAGAAGAAAACATGGCCAAAAATAATAACAATGCAAGGAAGATGCTTGGTGACTTTACTGCACCAAATTCCAATTTACATGGAAGAAGCATCTCAATCCCTGCCATTGGAGCAAACAACTTTGAGCTTAAACCTCAATTAGTTTCTCTGATGCAACAGAACTGCAAGTTTCACGGACTTCCATCTGAAGATCCTTTTCAGTTCTTAACTGAATTCTTGCAGATCTGTGATACTGTTAAGACCAATGGAGTTGATCCCGAGGTCTATAGGCTTATGCTTTCCCATTTGCTGTAAGAGACAGAGCTAGAATATGGTTGGACTCTCAACCCAAGGATAGCCTGAACTCTTGGGATAAGCTGGTCACGGCTTTCTTAGCCAAGTTCTTTCCTCCTCAAAAGCTTAGAGTGGATGTTCAAACCTTTAGACAGAAAGAAGGAGAATCCCTCTATGAAGCTTAGGATAGATACAAGGAACTGACCAAAAAGTGTCCTTCTGACATGCTTTCAGAATGGACCATCCTGGATATATTCTATGATGGTCTTTCTGAATTATCTAAAATGTCATTGGACCATTCTGCAGGTGGATCCATTCACCTAAAGAAAATGCCTGCAGAAGCTCAAGAACTCATTGACATGGTTGCAAATAACCAGTTCATGTATACTTCTGAAAGGAATCCTGTGAGTAATGGGATGCCTATGAAGAAGGGAGTTCTTGAAATTGATACTCTGAATGCCATATTGGCTCAGAATAAAATATTGACTCAGCAAGTCAATATGATTTCTCAGAGTGTGAATGGATTGAAGGAATCATCCAACAGTACTAAAGAGGCCTCTTCTGAAGAAGAAGCTTATGATCCTGAGAACCTTGCAATAGCAGAGTTGAATTACATGGGTGAACCCTATGGAAACACCTATAACCCCTCATGGAGAAATTATCCAAATTTCTCATGGAAGGATCAACAAAGCCTCAACAAGGATTTAACAATGGTGGAAGAAACAGGTTCAGCAACAGCAAGCCTCTTCCATCATCCACTCAGCAAAAGACAGAGAGTTCTGAGCAGAATCCATCTAGCTTAGCAAACATAGTCTCTGATCTATCTAAGGCCACTTTAAGTTTCATGAATAAAACAAGGTCCTCCATTAGGAATTTGGAGGCACAAGTGGGCCAGTTGAGTAAAAGGGTCACTGAAACCCCTCCTAGTAATCTCCCCAGCAATACAGAAGAGAATCCAAAAAGAGAGTGCAAGGTCATTGAATTAACCATCATGGCCGAACCTACAAGGGAGGGAGAGAACGTGAATCCCAGTGAGGAAGACCTCCTGGGACGTCCAGTGATCAATAAGGAGTTTCCCTCTGAGGAACCAAAGGAATCTGAGGCTCATCTAGAGACCATAGAGATTCCTTTGAACCTCCTTATGCCATTCATGAGCTCTGATGAGTATTCTTCTTCAGAAGAGAATGAAGATGTTACTGAAGAGCAAGTTGCTAAGTACCTTGGTGCAATCATGAAGCTGAATGCCAAATTATGTGGTAATGAGACTTGGGAAGATGAACCTCCCTCGCTCATCAATGAACTAAGTGATCTGGATCAACTGAGATTGCCTCAGAAGAAACAGGATCCTGGAAAGTTCTTAATACCTTGTACCATAGGCACCATGACCTTTGAGAAGGCTCTATGTGACCTGGGGTCAGGGATAAACCTCATGCCGCTCTCTGTAATGGAGAAACTGGGAATCTTTGAGGTGCAAGCTGCCAGAATCTCATTAGAGATGGCAGACAACTCAAGAAAACAGGCTTATGGACAAGTAGAGGACATGATAGTAAAGGTTAAAGGCCTTTACATCCCTGCTGATTTCATAATCCTAGACACTGGAAGGATGAGGATGAATCCAACATCCTTGGAAGACCCTTCCTAGCCACAGCAAGAGCTGTGATTGATGTGGACAGAGGATAATTGATCCTTCAACTAAATGAGGACAACCTTGTGTTTAAAACTCAAGAATCTCCTTCTGTAACCATGGAGAGGAAGCATGAAAAGCTTCTCTCACTGCAGGTCAACCAAAGCCCCCACAGTCAAACTCTAAGTTTGGTGTTGGGAGGTTCCAACCTTGCTCTGAACATATGTGAGGCTCCATGAGAGCTCACTGTCAAGCTATTGACATTAAAGAAGCGCTTGTTGGGAGGCTACCCAATGTTATCTAATTATATTTAATTATTGTTATTTTATGTTTTCTTTAGGTTGATGATCATGTGAAGTCACAAAAACTACTGAAAAATCAAAAACAGAATAAAAAACAGCATTGAAAATAGCACACCCTGGAGGAGAGGCATGCTGGCGTTAAACGCCAGAAACAAGCATCTGTCTGGCGTTTAACGCCAGAAACAAGCACCAAGCTGGCGTTTAACGCTAGAACCAAGCATCTACCTGGCGTTAAATGCCAGAAACAAGCTACATTTGGGCGTTTAACGCCAGAAACAGGCAACAGTCTGGCGTTAAATGCCAGGATTGCACAGCAAGGGCATTTTACATGCCTAATTGGAGAACGGATGTTAAGTCCTTGACCCCACTTGACCTGTGGACCCCACAGGATCCCCACATCTTCTTCTCTCTCCTCTTCACACCTTTTCGTAACTCTCTTCCCCAAATACCCTTCACCAATCAACTCAATCACTCTTCCCTATCACCTCTTCACCACTCACATCCATCCTCTCTTCCCCAAAAACCCCACCTACCTTCAAAATTTAAAATATTTTCCCTCCCAAACCCAACCCTAATGGCCGAAACTTAACCCTCCCCCCACTCCTACATAAACCCCTCATTCCTTCTTCATTTTCACACAACACAACCCTATCATCACCCCTTGGCCGAAAACACCTCTCTCTCCCTCTCCTCTATTTCTCTTCTTCTTCTACTACTTTCTTTCCTCTTTTGCTCGGGGACGAGCAAACATTTTAAGTTTGGTGTGGTAAAAGCATAGCTTTTTATTTTTCCATAACCATTAATGGCACCGAAGGCCAGAGAAACCTCTAGAAAGAGGAAAGGGAAGGCAATTGCTTCCACCTCTGAGTCATGGGAGATGGAGAGATTCATTTCAAAGGTCCATCAAGACCACTTCTATGAAGTTGTGGCCAAGAAGAAAGTGATCCCTGAAGTTCCTTTCAAGCTCAAAAAGAATGAGTATCCAGAGATCCGACTTGAGATCCAAAGGAGAGGTTGGGAAGTTCTCACCAACCCTATTCAACAAGTTAGGATCCTAATGGTTCAAGCGTTCTATGCAAACGCATGGATCACTAGGAACCATGATCAAAGTGTGAACCCGAATCCAAAGCATTGGCTCACCAGGGTTCGGGGGAAATACTTAGATTTCAGTCCGGAAAATGTAAGGCTGGCGTTCAACTTGCCAATGATGGAAGAGAACGCACGCCCCTACACAAGAAGGGTCAAATTTGATCAAAGGTTGGACCAAGTCCTCATAGACATATGTGAGGAAGGAGCTCAATGGAAAATTGACTCAAGAGGCAAGCCGGTTCAATTAAGAAGGCATGACCTCAAACCAGTGGCTAGGGGATGGCTAGAGTTCATTCAACGCTCAATTATTCCTACTAGTAACCGGTCTGAAGTTACTATAGACCGGGCCATCATGATCCATAGTATTATGATTAGAGATGACGTGGAAGTTCATGAGATTATACCTTAAGAACTCTACAAGGTAGCTGACAAGTCCTCCACGTGGGCAAGGTTAGCCTTTCCTCACCTCATATGCCACCTTTGCAATTCGGCTGGAATTGACATAGAGGGAGATATCCTCATTGAAGAGGATAAGCCCATCACTAAGAAAAGGATGGAGCAAATAAGAGATCATGGACCTCAACATGAGCATGAGGAGATTCCTCATCATGAAATCGCTGAGATGCCTCAGGGGATGCACTTTCCTCCACAGAAGTATTGGGAACAAATCAACACTTCCCTAGGAGAATTAAGTTCCAACATGGGACAACTAAGGGTGGAGCATCAAGAGCACTCCATCATCCTCCATGAAATTAGAGAAGATCAAAGAGCTATGAGGGAGGAGCAACAAAGACAAGGAAGAGACATAGAGGAGCTCAAAAGCACCATTGGTTCTTCAAGAAGAGGAAGACGCCACCCTCACTAAGGTGGACTCATTCCTTAATCTCCTTGTTTATTTATTTTCCTATTTTTCGATTTTTGAGCTTTATGTTTTATTTATGTTTGTGTCTTTACTATATGATCATTCGTGTCTAAGTGTCTATGCCTTAAAGTTATGAATATGAATCCATCACCTCTCTTAAATGAAAACTGTTTTAATTACAAAAGAACAAGAAGTACATGGTTTCGAATTCATCCTTGAAACTGGTTTAATTATTTTGATGTGGTGACAATTCTTTTTGTTTTCTGAATGAATGCTTGAACAGTGCATATGTCTTTTGAAGTTGATGTTTATGAATGTTAAATATGTTGGCTCTTGAAAGAATAATGAAAAGGAGACATGTTATCTGATAATCTGAAAAATCATAAAAATGATTCTTGAAGCAAGAAAAAGCAGTAAATACAAAAGCTTGCAGAAAAAAAAAATAGCGAAAAAAAAAGAGAAAAGAGAAAAAGAAAAAGCAAGCAGAAAAATCCAAAAGCTCTTTAAACCAAAAGGCAAGAGCAAAAAGCCAATAGCCCTTAAAACCAAAAGGCAAGGGTAATAAAAAAGGATCCAAGGCTTTGAGCATCAGTGGATAGGAGGGCCTAAAGGAATAAAATCCTGGCCTAAGCGGCTAAACCAAGCTGTCCCTAACCATGTGCTTGTGGCGTGAAGGTGTCAAGTGAAAACTTGAGACTGAGCGGTTAAAGTCAAGGTCCAAAGCAAAAACAGAGTGTGCTTAAGAACCCTGAAAATTGGGGACTAAAGGAATAATTGGGGACTTTAGCAAAGCTGAGTCACAATCTGAAAAGGTTCACCCAGTTATGTGTCTGTGGCATTTATGTATCCGGTGGTAATACTGGAAAATAAAGTGCTTAGGGCCACGGCCAAGACTCATAAAGTAGCTGTGTTCAAGAATCAACATACTGAACTAGGAGAATCAATAACACTATCTGAACTCTGAGTTCCTATAGATGACAATCATTCTGAACCACAATGGATAAAGCGAGATGCCAAAACTATTCAAGAGGCGAAAAGCGACAAGTCCCGCTCATCTAATTGGAGCAAAGTTTCATTAATATTTTGGAATTTATAGTATATTCTCTTCTTTTTATCCTATTTGATTTTTAGTTGCTTGGGGACAAGCAACAATTTAAGTTTGGTGTTGTGATGAGCGGATAATTTATACGCTTTTTGGCATTGTTTTTACATAGTTTTTAGTATGATTTAGCTAGCTTTAAATATATTTTTATTAGTTTTTAAATAAAATTTACATTTCTGAACTTTACTATGAGTTTGTGTATTTTTCTGTCATTTCAGGTAATTTCTGGCTGAAATTGAGGGACTTGAGCAAAAATCAGATTCAGAGGTTGAAGAAGGACTGCAGATGCTATTGGATTTGGACCTCCCTGCACTCAAAGTGGATTTTCTGGAGCTACAGAACTTCAAATGGCACGCTCTTAATTGCTTTGGAAAGTAGACATCCAGGGCTTTCCAGAAATATATAATAGTCCATACTTTGATTAAGGATAGACAACGTAAAGTGGCGTTGAACTCCAGTTCCATCCTGCATTCTGGAGTCAAACGCCAGAAACAGGTTGCCAAGTAGAGTTAAACGCCAGAAACAGGTTACAAACTGGCGTTCAACTCCAAGAAAGACCTCTACACGTGTAAAGCTCAATGCTCAGCCCAAGCACACACCAAGTGGGCCCCGAAAGTGGATTTCTGCATCATTTACTCATTTCTGTAAACCCTAGTAACTAGTTTAGTATAAATAGGACTTTTTACTATTGTATTTACATCTTTGGATTATCTTTTGATCTTTAGATCATGTTTGGGGGCTGGCCTCTCGGCCATGCCTGGACCTTCATCACTTATGTATTTTCATCGGTAGTGTTTCTACACACCATAGATTAAGGTGTAGAGCTCTGCTGTTCCTCATGAATTAATACAAAGTACTAGTGTTTTTCTATTCAATTCAAGCTTATTCCTTCTCTAAGATATCCATTCGCACCCAAGAACATGATGAATGTGATGATTATGTGACGCTCATCATCATTCTCACTTATGAACGCGTGCTTGACAAACACTTCCGTTCTACATGCAAACAAGCTAGAATGAATATCTCTTGGATATCTAATACAGAGGACCGAGTTCGAGATATTAGAATCTTCGTGGTATAAGTTAGAACCCATGGATGGCCATTCTTGAGATCCAGAAAGTCTAAACCTTGTCTGTGGTATTCCGAGTAGGATTTGGGAAGGGATGGTTGTGACGAGATTCAAACTCGCGAGTGCTGGGCATAGTGACATACGCAAAAGGATAGTAAATCCTATTCCAATATGATCGAGAACCGACAGATGATTAGCCATGCAGTAATAGAGCATTGGACCATTTTCACAGAGAGGATGGGATGTAGCCATTGACAACGTTGATGCCCTACATAAAGCTTGCCATGGAAAGGAATAGAAAAGGTTGGATGAAGACAGCAGGAAAGCAGAGGTTCAGAGGAACGAAAGCATCTCTACACGCTTATCTGAAACTCTCACCAATGAATTACATAAGTATCTCTATCCTATTTTAATTATCTTTTAGTATACTATAATCTCTTAATACATTTGAATCCGCCTAATTGAGATTTACAAGGTGACCATAGCTTGCTTCAAGCCGACAATCTCTGTGGGATCGACCCTTACTCACGTAAGGTTTATTACTTGGACGACCCAGTGCACTTGCTGGTCAGTTGTGCGAAGTTGTGACAAAGAATTAAGATTATGAACGTGCGTATAAAGTTTTCAGCGCCGTTACCATGTAATGGAACCGTCACAATTTCTGCGCACGAATCACCGTTGTCAATGGCTACTTCCTGTCCTCTCAGTGAAAATGGTCCAAATGCGCTGTCACCGCACGGCTAATCATCTGTCGGTTTTCGATCATGTTGGAATAGGATCCATTGATCCTTTTGCGTCTATCACTATTCCCAATACTCGCGAGTTTGAAGCTCGTCACAGTCATCCCTTCCCAGATCGTACTCGGAATACCACAGACAAGGTTTAGACTTTCGGATCTCAGGAATGGCCGCCAATAATTCTAGCCTATACCAAGAAGGTTTTGATCTTAGATTAGAAACCCAAGAGAATATACTCCAACTGTTGTCCAATGACTACGTTGAACATCATGTAGATCGCTTTGTGGTTGTCAGGCACGCGACCTTGGCTAAGCGAGTAACGAAGATTGGGTGATTGTCATGGGTCACCCCTTCATTCTGACTTAACTGAATCAAGTACGAGAGTATATCTTGGAGAAGAAGTAGGCATGAATTGAAGAGAAAAACAATAGTACTTTGCATTAATTCATGATGAACAGCAGAGCTCCACACCTTAATCTATGGTGTGTAGAAACTCCACCGTTGAAAATACATAAGAACAAAGGGTCCAGGCATGGCCGAATGGCCAGCCTCCCAAAGAGGGTTCAATCATCAAAGCATGATTAAAAGATGATTCAAGGATGAAAATACAATAACAAACGGTCCTATTTATAGAAAACTAGTAGCCTAAGGTTACAGAAATAGGTAATTAATGCATAAATCTTCTTACGGGCCCACTTGGTGTGTGCTTGGGCTGAGCATTAAAGCTTTCACATGTAGAGACTTTTCTTGGAGTTAAACGCCAGATTTTATGCCAGTTTGCGCGTTTAACTCCAGCTTTTATGCCAGTTCTGGCGTTTTGACGCCAGAATTTTTATGCTGACTTGGAACGCCGGTTTGGGCCATCAAATCTCGGGCAAAGTATGAACTATTATATATTACTGGAAAGCCCAGGATGTCTACTTTCCAACGCAATTAAGAGCGTGCCAATTGGGCTTCTGCAGCTAAGAAAATCCACTTCGAGTGCAGGGAGGTCATAATCCAGCAGCATCTACAGTCCTTTTTCAGCCTCTGAATCAGATTTTTGCTCAAGTCCCTCAATTTCAGCCAGAAAATACCTAAAATCTCAAAAAAAAACACAAACTCATAGTAAAGTCCAGAAATGTGATTTTTATTTAAAAACTAATAAAAATATAATAAAAACTAACTAAAATATACTAAAAACTACCTAAAAACAATGCCAAAAAGCGTATAAATTGTCCGCTCATCAGTTGGTAAGGTTTGTTGTGGTCTTGGTTGTAGCTTTGTTGGTTTCCCCACCAAAGGTTTGGGTGCTTCTTCCAACCTGGGTTATATGTCTTGGAGTTTGGGTCATATGGTGGTCTAGAAGAATTGTTCACATAATTTGCCTGCTCCCATTCATTTTCAACTTCTGGGGCATTTTCTTCCTGTGGTGGTGCTTGAGCTTGGACAGCTGAGACTTGGCCAGTCTCCATCCTCTTTGTTAAGGCTGGTAGTTGTGCTGCAATCATCTTGTTTTGTGCTTACAAGGCATCCATGTAATTTAGCTCCAGCACTCCTTTCTTTTGAGATCTTTCTGAAGCATAGAAGTATTCATTTTCAGCTACAGTCTTTATAACATCTATAGCTTCTTCAATGGTTTTCTTCTTGTTGAGTGAACCCCCTGAAGAGTGGTCCACAGCTTTCTTTGCTTCATATAATAGCCCTTCATAGAAAATATGAAGTTGAACCCATTCGTTGAACATGTCCGGAGGGCACTTTCTTGTCAAGTCTTTGAACCTCTCCCAGGCCTCATAAAGTATTTTACCATCTTGATGTCTGAAGGTTTTCACCTCAGTTCTCAATCTATTTACTCTCTGTGGAGGGTAGAATTTTGCTAGAAATTTGTTTACAACCTCATCGCAAGTTGTTAAGCTCTCCTTAGGAAATGCTTCTAACCACTTTGCTGCCTTATCTCTCAGTGAAAAAGGGAACAAAAGTAGCTTGTAGGTGTCAGGGTGTACACCATTGGACTTTACAGTGTCACAAATCCTCAAGAATATAGTGAGATGTTGGTTTGGGTCCTCCTGGGCTCCCCCTCTATATGAACAATTATTCTCGACAAGTGTGATGAGTTGAGGTTTCAACTCAAAGTTGTTAGCATGGATTGTTAGTTTGAGAATGCTGCTGCCACAGTTTCCTGGATTTGGGTTGATGTAGGAGCCTAAGACTCTCCTTTCTTGCCCAATATGATTACCAGCATCTACTCCAACATGGTTTTGCACTTCTTCTTCCATAGTATCTCCTAGATCTTCCTCTACTACTTCCTCTCCAACTATGCCTTTGCCTCTTGCTTCCCTCCTCAATCTAAGGAAGGTCTTCTCAGGTTTATTATTGAAGGAGGATGAAGTTTCTCCCCTTCTACCTGTCATACATTCAACAAACAGCAAGCAGAGGGCAAGTGAAGGAATCACTCTTGTTAAGATTAATGGTTAGCTTGGTTGATGCAATTAATCAAACAGTTAGAAGAAGTTAAAATCCAAAGTAAAATAAAAATAAAACAGAACAGAAGAAAAATTAAAGAACTGAAAAAAATAACAAGGTAATTAAAATGCTTAATCTAGCTCTCCAATCATTTTAATCATTGTCAAATTCAAACCAATCCCTGTCAACGGCACCATAAAACTTGATAACCGAAATTCACACCCCATATACAAATGATGAATCCGTTCTTTTGGCAAGGGCACCAAAAATTATCGTCAAGTAATAACCCACAGTGGAGTGGGATCGTATCCACAGAGATTGGTAGATTTGAGCAATTTTAATCAATTGGTGAATTAGTTAAGCTGAGCAGAATAGATTGTGGTTGCGGAATTGTAAATGTCAGAATTATAAATGACTCAAAAGTAAAGAACACAGTAAAGTGCAGAAAAGTAAATGGCGACAGTGTAAAGTGCAGAAACTTAAATGACTTAATTGTAAATGGGAATGGGGATTTGCAGAATATAAAGAAAGCTATAAAGAAAGTGGAAGATAAGAATAGGGGGACTCATTGAGATCAGGAGATGTTGTTCTCTTTGGATTAAATCCAGTTCGTATCATCTTCAATTATGCAACTCATTGACCTCTTGGAAATCATGATTGATTGAGCCCCAATCCCTTGGTGACTCAATCTCTCAGATCTTGATCAATAGCCAATTTCTTGGTCTAATTGCTCATGAAGAGAGATATGCTTGGTCCCTGATTATACCACACATCATCCTAGGTCCAAGTAGAGGGAGGATTATATGTCACCATATCCAAAGACCAAAACCCAGATCCTACTCAAGTGTGAGAAGGGATTTCTAGCATGCTTTCATTTTTCCTTTTCCAAGGTTCCCATAAAACCCATTTTGCATTCAACCTCTTTTCCAAGATGACTGAACACTAAGCATGAAGAACGAAATTCCTTCTAGCAAATCCAAGAGAAGATGAAGAGAAGAAGAAATTAACTATCATTAATCCATCAAGTACAGCAGAGCTCCCTCTCTCAATGAGAGGAAATTTAGCTACTCATAGCTCAGAGAAAAGTACAAAAGATGGAAGAGAATGATAAAGTGAAAAGTAAATCTAACTACAACTAATAGCTCAACTGCTTCCCTCCCCGCTCAGTACTTTCAGGGGTTATTTATACTACTCCTATCACTAGAATAAAGAAAAATACAAAAGAGAAAAGAAAAATATAATTTGGAGGGAAAAGAAACTTAATAATCGTGACCTTCCAGGCTGGCATTTGGCTGGCGTTCAAGTGGCGTGCCACTTCTAGCCTCTAATTTGGCTTGGCGCGCCACGCCAAGCTCTTCAAGTGGCATGCCCTATGTGTTGATATCCTTGGCGTGCCACGCCTTCGAGCCCAAGTGGCACACGCATGATTTTCCTTCTATTTCCCTTCTCTGGAAAGTTGAACTAGCGTCACATGCCCAGGGTCTGGCGTGCCACGCCCATTGTTCTTCTTTGATCCAGTAGCTGGTGTGGCACGCCTAGCCCTTGCTTTTGCCCCCTTTTATCATTGGTGTGCCACGCCTGAATGCTCAAGTGGCACGCCTAAGTGAGGATGAGAGCTTGGCGTGCCACGCCTTCAACACCAATTGGCACGCCTAGCTTTGCTTTGGTCTCCTTGAGTGTTTGCATGCCACGCCTGGGTCTTCAAGTGGCACGCCCATCCCTTTTGGCTTTCAACCTCTTCTCTTGGAAACTTGTACTAGCGTGCCATGCCTTGATGCTCAAGTGGCACGCCCACTTTAATATGGTTCTTTCCAGCTTGGCGTGCCACGCCTGGCTCTTCAAGTGGCACACCAAAGTGATGATTTAAAGTTGGCGTGCCACGCCTTCGATAGCAAGTGGCACGCCCAGCCTTTTGGGTCTTCAATATTGCTCTCTGGAATTTTATACTGGCGTGCCACACTTTGGTGCTCAAGTGGCACGCCCCTTTAGTGTGATTCTTTTTAGCTTGGCGTGCCACGCCTGGCTCTTCAAGTGGCATGCCAAAGTGACAATTCGAAGATGGCGTGCCACACCTTCGACACCAAGTGACACGCCCAAGTGATGATCCCTTCTGGATGGATGAACTGGCATGCCACACCCCATGGTTCAAGTGGCACACCCATAGTATGTGATGGGCTAGGCATGCCACGCCCCTCTAGTGGCCTTCAACATTGCTCTCTGGAAAATTACACTGGCGTGCCACGCCCAGCTTCTGGCATGCCACGCCCATACAATTTATTCAATCATGCTCCTCTGGAAATTATAACTGGCATGCCACACCCAGTTCCTGGCGTGCCACGCCCATATAGAGAGCTTGAGGATCCTTTCTGGAATTTAGTACTGGCATGCCACGCCCAGCTCCTGGCATGCCACGCCAGTGCAATTTTGTGGTGTTTGTTCCAAGTGGCACGCCAGTTTCACACGCCCGGCCTTGTTTTGTTTTTTTCTTCCCTTTTTGATGTCTTTTTTCACCTAAAATTCAGCACAAACCCAATTCAAAGCAATGTACCATAATATTCATCAAATAGTACATGAATTGCAATGATCAAATGAGATTATGCTCTTTTATGGTCCTTTCTATGCAAGAAAAATGGGTAGATGATGCAAGTCATCAGTTCCTCCTTGGTTTATTTCTATTTTACTTTGTTATAGTTACTCTCACATTTCTTTGTATATTTTTCTTTATGGACTTAGAGGCTTACTTGAGAGATAAGTTGTATAAGCCGTTTTAACTCTAAAACTCTGTATTTTTCTATTTGTAGCTAGTTGGCTTAAACTCCGCAAGCTGTGGCTAGTCCCTTATGATTATTATATTCTTATATCTATATATGTTCTATCCTTTTGCATATATACCTTGTACCTTTTGCGTTAGCTTCGTGTGAATGTTACGCACCTTTGTAATTCTATTTTTGAGCTTAATCCTCCATCGGGCTTTTAGAATATATTATTTCCTTCTATATAAATATGTATAAGCCTTAGAATTATCGTAACTTCTGATTAACCTTTGCTTTAAGGCTAGAGGTAAGGCTTAGGGTAATTACGGTGTTACACTCTGATTCTTCTCTGCCTTTCTCTTGCTTTTCCTTACCTATCATCAATAAAACAAATGCATCAAAGCCTTGCCATAATCACAAGTTAATGCACTATTCATTGCATCAAGTAATTCTTGCATCAATCTCATGAAAATGCTTGTAATTAACAATGTTTGATTGAAAGACCAACCAATGCCTTGCCAAGTAACACTATTCCCAACTCCAAGGAAGAATGTAAAGCAATTCAGATTAGGAGTGGAAAGACATTGGAGAATAACAAAGAAGATAACAAGAAGCCAGCAGAAGATGATAAGGCCAACAACAAGGGAGATATGACAATTAAATAAAAGGACTAGGAAGAGCTTAAAAAGAAAGATGAAGAGTCACAAGCTTCAAAGAAGGGAAAACAAATCATGATAGAGCTTCCACAAGAACAGAGGAAGGAAGTTAAACACTACATCCCTCCTTTGCCATACCCTCAAAGATTGCAAAAGGAGCTCAAGGATCAACAGTTTCCCAAATTTTTGGAAGTTTCTAAAAAGCTGGAAATCAATATCCCTCTTGCTGAAGTATTGGAGCAGATGCCTCTATATGCTAAATTTCTCAAAGAGCTCGTCAACAAAAAAAGAAGCTGGAATGAGAAGGAAACTGTGATCTTAACACAAGAGTGCAGCCCAGTGATTTAAAAAGGCGTCCCACCAAAACTCAAAGATCCTGGGAGCTTCTTTCTGCTAGCACCATTGGCAATGTAATCATTGATAAGGCATTGTGTGATCTAGAATCAAGCATCAATCTGATGCCCTTATCCATGATGAGGAAACTGTCCATAGAAGAAGTGAATTCTATAAGGATGACCTTGCAACTTGCTGACAAAACAATGGTGATCCCTAATGGTGTGGTTGAGAACCTCTTGGTCAGGGTGGATAAATTCATATTTTCAGCAGATTTTGTGAACTTATATCTACATGAAGAGGAAGGCGACTCCATCATATTGGGAAGACCTTTCCTTGCCACTGCAAGAGCCATCGTTGATGTGGAAAAGGGAGAAATAACTCTGAGAGCACATGATAAGAAGATCACTCTAAATGTCTTTAAGGAAATCCAGCATACTGCTGAAGAGAAAAGCTACATAGGAGTTGAAGAAAAAGACTTGCATTGGAAGAAAAAAACCAAAGAGGCACTCGTCAGCTCACCTTTGAAGCAAAAGACAAAGAGTGGAGAAGAACAAAAGAGGACTGAAGATGTAAAGCCTGAGAAGTGAAGGAAGGAAGAGATTGAGAAGTTGATCACTAGGAAGAAAGATCCTGATATAAAAACTGCTGCCAAGAAGGAAGGGTCACTGAAGAAAGAAAAGAAGAGCAAGAAAAAGGCTCCAAAAGGGTGGAAAAACAAGAAAATACCAACTGAGGGATTGTCAGAAGGAGACAAAGCGAAATTGATCTACCAACAGTTGGAGACAGACACACAATTTGATGATTATTATACTGTCAATAAGATACTCTCGCTGGAGCATATAGAGATTGTTCATCAAATTACAGGAAGAAGGCTCACAGTGAGAGGGGACAAGCTGAGGCACCATAATCATCATCCACCCTAATAAGGAACCAATGTCAAGCTAGTGACAATAAAAGAGTGCTCCATGGGAGGCAGCCCATGATTTGATGTTCTTGGTTTTGTTTTAGTTTCAATAATTAATGGTCTTTCTAGCATAAATTTGAACTCTCATGGGTAAATTTGATAACTGCACACATTATTTTGAGGCATATGTCTAACTGCTAAGTTTGGTGTGCCTAAAGGCACTCTAAAATGGTCTTTCAAGCATGCTGATCATATAACCATTTTAAAATATATACTCATTCATTCTATTAAGGTATATAGCCAAACATTAAGTTTGGTGTCCACATATGCTATGAATTTCAGAAAAGTCACTTTTACTCAGAGATTCAAGTTCATGAGAAGATAAACCATATCTGCATCATTCCTGTGAATTTATTTTGCTACGTTAGAAAATAAAATGTCTCTTGTAATGAATATACCAACCATAGCAGAAAACAAGTTTGGTGTTCACCAATATTTTGTTTAAATTCAAAATGGCATAGTTGGTTATTCATAAATAAGGAACATATAGCAAATTTTATTTTATATATATACTTTTCAACTGATAACCACCACCGTGCTACATTCAACTTTTAGCTCACTGTTGCCTTGATTGAAATGGATAGGGATGAAGAAGATCAAAGAAAGGACAAAATCATGTCATATACGGTGGTCCCAAGGAGGAAAAGTGAGTCACATGTGCTTGGAAATGGCTATTTTGGGGAGCACAAATCTGCATGTTTCAGCACCTAGAAAACCGAACCATATGCCCAAGGGGGAGGTGGTTCTTGTCCTTATTCAACTCAACATGCACACCACACATCTCCACACTCTCAAGATCATCCTCACCATCTATTTTCAACAACGTCACTATAAAAAGGTCCTATAATACAATCGTGATGTCTATCCCCAACCATACTTCTACTTGCACCGAAAAGTTCAATTCTTGCACTACTTAATATGCTAAGCTAGCAACGTGTTGTATTTGTTCTCAAACCATACTTGCTTTCTTTGAATTCATACCCGTTCTTCACTTTTAAACCAAACTTTCACTCAAGGCCAATTCCCCAGTCTACAAGCCATATAAATCCTATCTCCCTCACCATCCTTTATTTCTCAACTCGGCCTCCTCCTTCCCTAATTGATGGCTTCATAAACTTCCAAAAGAAGGAAAGGGAAGTAACTAGTTGAAGCTGAACCACCAACCTATGATGAAAAAAGATTTAAGTCTCAATTTCATGAGTCACGATACTATAGGTTGATGGAAGTAAAAGAAGTTATCCCAGAGATTAGTTTCCAATTGAAGAAAGGAGAGCACCCAATCATGAGAAGGATAGTTGAACAGAGAAGATGGGAACTCTTGTGTGACCCCTCACGGACATAAGTGCAACCATGATAAGGAAGTTCTATGCAAATGCTGTGAGACCAAGCAAAACTAGTACTCTGTACAAGAGCTATGTTAGGGGGTTGATGTGGATTTCAGCCCAGCATCCATCATGAGGGTCTTGCAGATAAGAGTGATACCCTTTGGAGACCCTAGCTTTGATGAAAGAATGAAGGGTGAAAATGACCCTGATGAGCTACTAAATGATTTATGCTTGGAAGGCAAAGACTGGAAAAGGGATTCAGATGGAGACCCAAGCTACTTGAAGATGATTGATCTCATACCTGAAGCCAAAGGTTGGTATTAGATAGTAAGAAGATCCATACTCCCCACTGGAAATACCTCAGAGGTTACAACAAAAAGAGCAATTCTAACATACTGCAAACTCAGAGGAGGAGAAATCAATATCCCACAAATCATAGCAGACAGCATCCAAGAGATGGCTGAAGACAACAACAAATCAAGCAGACTTGGTCACCCAAGCACTATATTGAGGCTGTGCAACAGAGTAGGGGTAATCTTTGAGGATGCAGATACAGATCGGGTAAAGGGAGGCAGAGGAATCACTAAGCAAAGGATGGACGGTGTCACTGACACCCAGGAGGAGATAAGAACTCAAGGAAGAAGGAAGAGATCACAAACGGAAGAGGGACAAGCTTCTGGCACAATGGACTTAAGCCAGATCCAGAATGCCATTGTAGAAATTTCACAGCAATACCTAAGGGCCCAACATGATCAGTATGTGAGAAATCAGGAGCAGCAGGAGAATTGATAGCTGCAAATGATGGAGAAACAAGAAGATTTTCAAGCAAGACTGCTAAAGCAACACAGGGAACAATCAAATCAATTCTAGGAGTCTTTCAATAAAATATCTGAATGACAGGATTAGCTTGAGGAATATCTTCAAGACCTCAGAGAATGGAAGAATCTCTACCACACAGCTAATGAGGCCAGGAATATGATTTGAACACTTAAACGAGTCTAGACTACCTAACCCGCAGCATGCCGCTATTAAGCAGAGGAATCAAACCATATAAAGAATGCACTGAACTCATGGATTTCCATAGAGCTCAAGCAATAAGCAAGAAAGAAAAGAATGAAGCAACACTTGGTGGATGCTGGACTATGGGATGAGGAGAGATTTATGACTGAAGAACAGCTGAAAGAAAGGAGAAGCAAGAAGAAGCAACATGCCAAGAATAAAGGAAAGCAATCAGAGAATTGAAAGGTGGTTTTGCTCCTTGTCTATCAATAAGAAAGATTGTGTTTTCATGTTATGAAGTTTAAATCTATTGTCTACTTTCCCTAAGTTCCAAAATAAATGTTCTGGTTTAAGTACTTGTTTTCATCTTCATCAATTTAGATGTTATGACTTGTCCCTTTTGCCTTGTGATTCAATAAGAGAAAAATGTTGAAAAAGAAAGTGAATATCCAATGTGGTAGGAATAGTAATAGAGTTCAGTGGTGGTATGTATGTTTGATTGCTAAAGCAAGCTCATTAATAAAAGATAAAGGTTAGGATGATCCCTTGTAGTGAGAACTTAGTTGCTGTTGTAAAGCCTTCAATTAATAATTACCCTTGGAAAAAGAAAGAGCAAGAAAAGAAAGGAAGAAAAGCCAATAATTGGCAACAAAAAATGAAAGAAACAAATAACAAGGCTAGACACCAATAACTTGGACCCTAGGATAAATGCCTGTGATGCTATTGTATTAGGATCTGCTTGGATTAGTAGGTTCTGAGGAGTAGTTTCAAACTTGGCAACTTGGATTGACTAATCCGGGATTACCAACCGAAAATCCACCATCAAGAGCAACCTAATTACAAAGCATTTAGTAGCCCGAAGAGGTGCTGGGCATCAATGTCTTAGGATGAATTGTAAGCCAAGTATCTGTGGTGGAGATGTGTTGACTAAAAGACAAAGCTAAAAAGCTGCTGCAACACATAACACTTAGCTTTGAAAAAAATATATATGCTCATAGCAGCAAGGATGGATGAATAACAAGGCTTACAGCAGCAACTTTGGTTATCATTTAAAGGGACATTTCAAGCCTGAAATCTAATAAAAAAAAGAGCTTCAATTGCATCTACATAAAACCCCTTGAACCAAATTCAATTACCTGCTAAATAAGGATATATATGCTTCTCTAATTTCTTTTATTTCTTCTCATGTTTTAGTGCTTGCTTGGGGACAAGCAAGATTTATGTTTGGTGTTGTGATGACAAGTCATCTTACGCTAGTTTCACAAGTATTTTTCATTTGTTTCATTAGGTTTTGTGCACTTTCTTGCACAATAAGTAAGTGGTTGGAGTGGAATTTCATGATTATTGTGATTCAATCAAACATCATTTATTTTATACAAAATCATGAGATTTATGTAAGAATTAAGTGATTATTATTATTGATGCAAATTCTTGTGATTTTGGTGAGACTTTGATTGCTTGTTTGGTTGATTTTAGGTGAGAAAATGAAGAAATTGAGAAGCAATACAGTATGGCATTGCGTTCAAATAATGAACGCCACGCTCACTTGCGACGCGCAAGCGTGCATGACGCGCACGCATCAGAGCCAAAACTCGAAGACCTACGTGTACACATGCATGATGCGTACGCGTGGAAGTGTTTGGCGCTCGTTTCAAAAGAGAGCGCTACATTCACTTCCTCAACGTTTTCGAGCAAGATTCAAAATTGGAGGAAAAGTTTTGCAATCGACGCGCACGCGTGCTTGACGCGCACGCGTCGATGAAGCATCTAGGACAAAGCACGTTCACGTGTGACTGGCACTAAAGCCTGAAATGGATATTTGCTACCCACGCGCACACGTAGAGGACGTGCATGCGTGGGCAGCGCTCACTAAGCCAACATAGCGCTCACTAAGTTAACGCTATCAACGACGCGTACGCGTGAAAGATGCGCGCGAGCATGTTTGGAGCTGAAGACTGATAGTGATGCGCACGCGTATATGACGCGCATGGGTCGATGAGCAAAAAGTCAAAAGGACGCGCACGCGTCAATGATGCGAACGCGTGGATAAATGAACGCTACGCTCACTTAGAGAACGCATCGTTCGACTGGGAGCTGCAACAAATGGCCATTCTGATCCACTTCTTCATAGGCCAAAAAGCCCACTCCAAGTACTAGATGCCACAATTAGAAAGTGTATAAATAGATAGGAATTTGATTTCATTAGGGAGATCTTTTTTAGTTTTCATTTTAGAAATTGAGAATAGAGATCAGATCTAAATTTTTCTTTCTGTTTTTGTTTTTTATCTTCTGTAACTTTTTACTTTTTGTTTTGGATCTGAGAACTTGAATTGGAGAATTCTACTGAATTTCTTTAATTGGAAGTTACCTTTTACTTTTCCCTTTTGTAATTTGAAGAATTCGAGATCTGATCTTAGCTTTTCTTCCACTTTTATTTCATTTGCAACTTCCTGTTTTTTGTTTTGTTAAGAGAGCAATTGAGATCTAAATTTTCTTTCTGTTTTTGTCATTCTTCTAAAATTGAAGATCTAAGAAGTGATCTAAGTTTTCTTTCTATTTTATCATCTTTTACAAATTCTTCATTTCTATTTTGATATTAAATTCCTAACTGGTCTGTTTTCTGAATTCTTCATCTGAGCATTCTATAGTTTACTGCAATTTACTTTTTCCAGTTCTGTCTTGATTCCCAACACCCAAATCCCTTTATCATTCATGCAATTTAAGTTTCTCAGCAGTTTAGATTCAGTAATTTACATTTCATGCACTTTAAGTTTCAGTTATTTACTTTTCATGCAATTTAAGTTTCAGTTCTTTTAATTTCTTGCACTTTAAGTTTCTGTAATTTACTCCTTCTGCACTTTCAGCTTCTGCTAATTTTCATTCTACACTTTAGTTTAATTGCAATTTCACTTCTATTAATCGAATTTCACTCAAATCATCAACTTTTTGCTTAACTAAATTCGTCACCAAACTAAAGTTGCTCAATCCGTCAATCCCTGTGGGATCGACCTCACTCCTGTGAGTTATTACTACTTGATGCGACCCGGTACACTTGCCGGCAAATTTGTGTGGAATCGGTTTTTTTCCCCTTATCAATGCACTTCTGCAGTGCAAGAGTTCTGATGACTACTCATCCTCTGATGAGCACGAAGAAACTAGGAAAGAGCAAGTTGCTTGGTACCTAGGAACTCTTATGAAGTTGAATGCCAAGTTGTTTGGTATAAAGCCTCTGGGGGAAGAACCTCCACTGCTTTCCAAAGAACTCCATGCTTTGGTTCAACAGAAGCTACCTCAGATGCTTCCAGATCCTGAATGCTTTCTGATTCCGTGCACCATAGGTACCATGACCTTTGAAAAGGCTCTGTATGACCTAGGGTCAATGATGAGCGGATATTTTATACGCTTTTTGGGGGTATTTTCATTATAGTTTTGGTAGGATTTAGCTACTTTTTTAGTATAATTTTATTAGGTTTTTTTTTAAATCACATTTCTGGACTTTACTATGAGTTTGTGTATTTTTCTATGATTTCAGGTATTTTCTGGCTGAAATTGAGGGATCTGAGCTTTAATCTGATTCAGAGGCTGAAAAAGGACTGCAGATGCTGTTGGATTCTGACCCTGCTTCACGCGAAATGGATTTTTTCGAGCTACAGAAACCCAATTGGCGCACTCTCAATTGCGTTGGAAAGTAGACATATAGGGCTTTCCAGCAATATATAATAGTCCATAATTTGCCCGAGTTTTGACGATGCAAACTGGCGTTGAACGCCAACTTTCTGCCCTATTCTGAAGTTAAACGCCAGAAACAAGTTACAAACCAGAGTTAAACGCCACAAACAAGCTGCAACCTGGCATTTAACTCCAAAAGAAGCCTCTACACGTGTAAAGGTCAATGCTCAGCCCAAACACACACTAAGTGGGCCCCAAAAGTGGCCAGTGAGGAACCTCTCACTGGGCGTTCAACACCCACCAGCTCAGGGAAGCTGGCGTTGAACGCCAGCAAAGACATCCCTGCTGGGCGTTCAACACCCAGAATGCTAGAGGGACTAGCGTTGAACACCAGTCATAGCACACCCTTTGAGTGCTCAAAGCCCACTCAAGAACCCTCTTGCCCAGAACCAAAGGAAACCATAAAGACTATTGAGGTTCTTTTGAATGCACTTCTACAGTGCATAAGTTCTGATGACTACTCATCCTCAAGTGAGGATGATGACACTAAGGAAGAGCAAGTTGCTCGGTTCCTAGGAGCTCTAATGAAGCTAAATACCAAACTATTTGGTACAAAGCCTCTGGAGGAAGAACCTCTACTGCTCACCAAAGATCTCCATGCTTTGGTTCAGCAAGAGCTACCTTAGAAGCTTCCAGATTCTGGACGCTTTCTGATTCCTTACACCAGAGGCACCATGACCTTTGAAAAGGCTCTGTATGACCTAGGGTCAATGATGAGCGGATATTTTATACGCTTTTTGGGGGTATTTTCATTATAGTTTTGGTAGGATTTAGCTACTTTTTTAGTATAATTTTATTAGGTTTTTTTTTAAATCACATTTCTGGACTTTACTATGAGTTTGTGTATTTTTCTATGATTTCAGGTATTTTCTGGCTGAAATTGAGGGATCTGAGCTTTAATCTGATTCAGAGGCTGAAAAAGGACTGCAGATGCTGTTGGATTCTGACCCTGCTTCACGCGAAATGGATTTTTTCGAGCTACAGAAACCCAATTGGCGCACTCTCAATTGCGTTGGAAAGTAGACATATAGGGCTTTCCAGCAATATATAATAGTCCATAATTTGCCCGAGTTTTGACGATGCAAACTGGCGTTGAACGCCAACTTTCTGCCCTATTCTGAAGTTAAACGCCAGAAACAAGTTACAAACCAGAGTTAAACGCCACAAACAAGCTGCAACCTGGCATTTAACTCCAAAAGAAGCCTCTACACGTGTAAAGGTCAATGCTCAGCCCAAACACACACTAAGTGGGCCCCAAAAGTGGATTTCTACACTATTCATCTTAGTTTACTCATTTTCTGTAAACCCTAGCTATTAGTTTAGTATAAATACAACTTTCAGAGACTTACTATAGACATCATGACATTTTACACATTTCATATTGTATTTCTGACGGCATGAGTCTCTAAACCCCATGGTTGGGGGTGAGGAGCTCTACTTTGTCTCGATGAATTAATGCAATTACTTCTGTTTTCTATTCAATCACGCTTGTTTCTGTTCTAAGATACTCGCTTGTACTTAACCGTGATGAATGTGATGATCCGTGACACTCATCATCATTCTCAACCTATGAATGCGTGCCTGACAACCACTTCCGTTCTACCTTAGATTGAGTGTGTATCTCTTAGCCTCTTGGTTCATGATCAGAGTCTTCGTGGTATAGGCTAGGATTATTGGCGGCCATTCCTGAGATCCGGAAAGTCTAAACCTTGCCTGTGGTATTCTGAGTAGGATCTGGGATGGGATGACTGTGACGAGCTTCAAACTCACGAGTGCTGGGCGTAGTGACAGACGCAAAAGGATCAATGGATCCTATTCCAACATGAGTGAGAACCGACAGATCATTAGCCGTGCGATGACAGCGCATTTAGACCATTTTCACTGAGAGGATGGATGGTAGCCATTGACAACGGTGATCCACTAACATACAGCTTGCCATGGAAGGAGATCTGCGTGCGTGAATAAGAAGACAGTAGAAAAGCAGAGATTCAGAAGACAGAGCATCTCCAAAACCTCAATATGTTCTCCATTACTGCACAACAAGTACTATTTAATTTATGCTTTTTATTCTTCATAAACATAATCATTTTCATTACTAATTTTCTGACTAAGAGTTACAAAATAACCATAGCTTGCTTCAAGCCGACAATCTTCGTGGGATCGACCCTTACTCACGTAAGGTATTACTTGGACGACCCAGTGCACTTGCTGGTTAGTTGTGCGGAGTTGTGAATCATAATTTCGTGCACCAAGTTTTTGGCGCCATTGTCGGGGATTGTTCGAGTTTGGACAACTGACGGTTTATTTTGTTGCTTAGATTAGGAAAAATTTTTCTTTTTGGTTTAGAGTCTTCTATTATTGTTTTTGGTTGAAATTCTTTTCAAAAATCCTTATTTTCTTTTTCAATTTTTTTTGAAAATTTTTAAAAAAACTAATAATTGAGTTTTTCTGTTTGAGTTTAGTTTCATATTTTAAGTTTGGTGTCCTCTGTGTTTTTGTTTTCTTAAAAATTTTTCAAAAGTTGTTCTTAGCATTCATCATGATATTCAAAGTTTTCCTATTTGTTTCCTTTGTTTTGATCTAAATATTTAAGTTTGGTGTCGTTTTTACTGCTTTTCTCTTTCTTCATTATATTCAAAAATATTTTTCCTTTTTATTCTAATTGATTTTCGAAATTTTCCTTAAAAAATTCAGATTTTTATTTTAAAGCTTTCTATTTTATCTTATCTTAGTTTTAAAAATTCAAAATTCAAATCTCAAATCTTTTTTGAAAATCATATTCAAAAATTTTCAAATCCTTTCAATTAATTAGTTAATTCAACATTCAAATTTCTTTTTATTTTCCTTTTCTTTTAATTTTCGAAATCTATATTTTATTTTCTAATTATTTTACTTTATTTTATTTCGTTTTATTTTCTTTTTTTTATTCGGTTATTTTTAATTAAATAAAATAAAAATAAAAATATATTTTACTTGCAATTCACATCATCTCCCTTTATCCATCATGGACTTAAGTGGAAATGAACAGTCCAGAAGGACTCTGGGGTCATATGCCAACCCTATTACTACTGCATACGGGAGTAGTATTTGTATACCTCCCATTAAAGCAAGCAGTTTTGAGCTAAATCCTCAGCTCATTGTCATGGTGCAGCAAAATTGCCAGTATTCCTGTCTTCCACAGGAAGAACCTACTAAGTTTTTGACGCAGTTCTTGCAAATTGCTGACACAGTGCGTGATAAAAAGGTAGACCAGGATGTATACAGGCTGTTACTATTTCCATTTGCTGTAAAAGATCAAGCTAAGAGGTGGTTAAATAACCAACCCATAGCAAGCATAAGAACGTGGAAATAGTTATCAGACAAATTCCTGAATCAATATTTCCCTCCAAAAAGGATGACACAGCTAAGGCTGGACATCCAAGGCTTTAAACAAGAGGATGAAGAATTCCTTTATAACGCCTGGGAGAGGTACAGAGGGATGCTAAGGAGATGCCCCTCTGAAATATTTTCAGAGTGAGTACAATTAGACATCTTCTACTATGGGCTTACAGAAAAAGCTCAGACATCTCTAGACCACTCAGCTGGTGGATCTATACACATGAGAAAGACTGTTGAAGAGGCTCAAGAGCTTATTGATATAGTTGCTAGAAATTAGCATCTGTACATAAGTAATGAGTCCTCCATAAAAGAAGAAGCTAAGGCAGTATCAACTGACTTTAGTCCTCAGGAACAAGTTGCTGAACTCAATCAGCAACTATCTTCTATAACAAGGCAGTTAGCAGAATTTAAGGAGATGCTACAAGAAAACAAAATTGCAAACAAGGATATGGAATCACAATTAAATCAAACAAAATAGCAGTCATCAAAACAGATAATAGAGGAGTGCCAAGCAGTTCAATTAAGAAGTGGAAAAACGTTAAATACTCCAACTCAAAGCAGCAGAAAGCCAAGAAAAGAACAGCTGACAGAGTATGAGCAACCTGCTACCCAAAATCCCTCTGAGGACAGTAAGAGCCCAGAGAGGAATATGGGTAGGAAACAAACCTACAGTTAAACTCCAATTCCACGTCCAGTTCTGGCATTCAAATGCCAGAAAAGGGTAGGAATTTGGCGTTAAACGCCCAATCCATGTCCAGTTCTGGCGTTCAAACGCCAGTGAGGGATCAGACACCTGCAAGTGCTGATACTAACTCCCTCAAGAAGGCTTCTCAACCTGCCTCTGTAGGAAACAAACCTGCAGCAACTAAGGTTGAAGAATATAAAGCCAAAATACCTTATCCTCAGAAACTCCGCCAAGCGAAACAGAATAAACAATTTGCTCGCTTTGCAAACTATCTCAGGACTCTTGAAATAAAGATTCCGTTTGCAGAGGCACTTGAGCAAATACCCTCTTATGCTAAGTTCATGAAAGAGATCTTAAGTCATAAGAAGGATTGGAGTGAAACAAAAATAGTTTTTCTCGCTGAAGAGTGCAGTACAGTCATCCTAACAAGCTTACCAGAGAAGCTTAAGGATCCCGGAAGCTTTATGATACCATGCACACTAGAGGGTACTTGTACCAAGATAGCTCTATCCAACCTTGGGGCATGTATCAATCTAATCCCTGCATCTACTATCAGAAAGCTTGGCTTGGCTGAAGAGGTTTAACCAACCCGGATATGTCTTCAACTTGCTGATGGCACCATTAAATATCCATCAGGCATAATTGAGGACATGATTGTCAAGGTTGGGCCATTTGCCTTTTCCACTGACTTTGTAGTGCTGTAGATGGAAGAGCACAAAAGTGCAACTCTCATTCTAGGAAGACCTTTCCTAGCAACTAGACGAACCCTCATTGATGTCCAAAAAGGGGAAGTGATCTTAAGAGTCAATGAGGACGAGTTCAAGCTGAATGCTGTTGAGGCAATGAAGCATCCAGACACATCAAAAGACTGCATGCGTGTTGATATTATTGACTCCCTGGTAGAGGAGATCAACATGGCTAAGAGTCTCGAATCAGAGCTAGAAGAGATCTTTAAAGATGTCCAGCCTGATCTGGAGGAATCGGAAGAAATAAAAGAGCCTCTGAAATTTCTGTAGGAAGAGGAGAAACCTCCTAAACCCGAGCTCAAACCACTACCATCATCCCTGAAATACGCATTTCTAGGAGAAGGTGACATTTTTCCGGTGATCATAAGCTCTGCTTTAATTCCACAGGAAGAAAAAGTACTACTTCAAGTGCTAAGGACACACAAGGCAGCTCTTGGGTGGTCCATAAGTGTTCTTAAGGGCATCAGCCCAGCAAGATGCATGCACAAGATCCTATTAGAGGACGATGCTAAGCCAGTGGTTCAACCACAGAGGCGGCTAAATCCAGCCATGAAGGAGGTGGTGCAGAAAGAGGTCACCAAGTTACTGGAGGCTGGGATTATTTATCCCATTTCTGATAGCCCCTAGGTGAGCCCTGTCCAAGTTATCCCCAATAAGGGAGGCATGACAGTGGTTCATAATGAAAAAAATGAACTGGTTCCTACAAGAACAGTTACAGGGTGGTGTATGTGTATTGATTACAGAAGGCTCAATACAACCACCAGGAAGGATCACTTTCCTTTACCATTCATAGACCAGATGCTAGAAAGACTAGAAGGTCATGAATACTTGATAAACCACTATTTTATGGTTTATAATGTGTTTAATTGTGTGGTTTTATCATGATCTTTACCCACTTATTCATATGATTACCATGCATTTATACTTCCTTCCTAAAATTATTACATGATTGAAAACTTGCTTCCTAGAGACTTTTAATTATGTATTTTAATTCTTCTTTATTCAATTCGATGCCGTGATCTGTGTGTTAAGTGTTTCAGGCTTTATAGGGCATGAATGAGTTGGAGATTGGAAAGAGAGCTTGCAAAATTGGAAGGAACACAGGAAATTAAGGATATGACCAGCGAAAAGTGATGCGGCCGCATGGCTCATGCGACCGCGCGAAAGAGAGGAAATCGCAGTGACGCGGCCACATGGCTCACACGCAACCGCGCGGATTGGAATAGCACAAGTGACGCGGAGAAGTAGACGACGCGCCCGCGTGGCAAGTAAAATGCCGAATGACGCGTCCGCATGAATGACGCGATCGCGTGACGTGCGCGATCTGCAGAATTCGCTGGGGGCGATTTTGGGCCCTGTTTTGACCCAGTTTTCGGCCCAGAAAAGCAGACTAGAGCCAGAGAACATGCAGAAACCAAGAACAACATTCATTCTACACAATTTTTAGTTTTTAGACCTAGTCTTACTCCTCCTTTAGGTTTTCTCTCTACACATTCATAGTTCTTAGGATTTTTATTTCTATTGCTCTTTGCATTGGGATATTGAGAAGAGTTATTACCTCATCAAGACTTCGTCATTCTAGTTCGTTTTCTTTACTTGGCTTTACTCTTCCATGTCCTTTAATTTACTCAATTTTACTATTGGATTATTTTAGAATTTATTAATACAAGAATTACTTTTATTTTTAATTGATTCCTTTGAGATTTATTTATCATGTCTTTCTTTAATTCCCTTTCCTATGTTATGAGTTCTACATTCACAATGAGCGAGTAGTTCCCTAACTTGATGGGGAGTTGATTGAAAGGAACCCTTGAGTTGGGATGCTTAAAAGAAAAATTGTAATTGGGTTTATTGTTGGAATGCTCTCTAGTCACTGACACTAATCCTTTTCAATTGAGCGGACTGAAACTTGTGAATAGAAACAGTATTCCAACTTGTTTGACTTTCCCTTACCTAGTAAGGGATAACTAAACAGAAGAACCTTCAATTATCAATTAATCTTGAGAGTACTTCAACAAGAATAGGGCTTCCAACTAATCTACTACCAGTCAAGGCTTTTATTTAACTTACTTAATTTCTCCAATTTAATTTCCTGTTTATTCAACTCAAACCCTTTTTGAAAACATCTGATTAATAAAATAGCACACCTTTCTGCAACTCGTTGGGAGACGACCTGGGATTCATACTCCCAGTATTTTAATTTTGATTTTTGTGACAACCCTTCTAAATTGATAAGCGGATTTCTGGTTGGTTAAGAACTATACTTACAACGCATATGTCATAACAATTCTTAATTCGCCAATTTCCGCCACGTCAATTTTTGGCGCCGTTGCTGGGGAGTTACAATAGAGTGCTAAAGTTATTAATTGGAATTTATTTATTTGCATTTTATTTTATCTTGCTACTATGAGCTGCTTGTTTCTTTCGCTAGATGACGCGTTCACTTCCTGATCCAAGCTTGCCAGTATTCGATCCTGAGATTGAAAGAACTATTTCACGAATAAGGCAAGCTCGGCGTCGGTTAGTCCTCTTTGCGGGCGGATCTGGAACGTCATTTGAGGAAGAAATCAGCTCCCGTTCTACTGATTCGGTTGATTTACGTGTATGTGACATGGCAGAACCTAGGAGAGTGACTATCCAGAGGCTGGAGCCCCTGATTTTACAATGCAACTGTTTCAAGCGCATCACCCAGCGGTGGCTACAGACTTTGAAATAAAGACTGCACTGCTCAATTTGATGCCCAAGTTTCATGGCTTACCTGCTCAAGAGCCTATCAAGCACCTGAGAGATTTTCAAGCAGCCTGTTCTACTGTCAGGCGTGATTGTGCAGATGAAACTTCAATTTTGTTGAAAGCTTTCCCATTTTCTCTTGAGGAAAAGGCAAAAGAGTGGTACTACAATCAACCCGCAGCAACTGTATCCAACTGGGATACACTTAGAAGAGAATTTTTGGAAAAGTTCTTTCTAGCTGAAGTTACTGATAAACTGAGGAAAGACATTTCCATGATTGTTCAGGACGAATCTGAGACTCTCTATGAATACTGGGAGCACTTCAATAATCTTCTGGAAGCATGCCCCCACCATATGATTGACAAGATAGTGTTGCTCGGTTACGTCACACAGGGCATGAGGCCCCAAGATAAGACCACATTGGAAAGTGCTAGCAATGGGTCTATGAAAAAGTACAAGACCACTGATGAGGCATGGCAATTGATCAGCGACGTAGCAGAAGTATCTGTGAAATGACCAACTTACTTTCACACTTCCCCACACACATTTCCATATAAATCCTAGCCCAATCACATCCATACCACTTTCCCACAACCATCATAACTCCCACCAACACCCACCCACTTCAAAATCAAATTTTCCACCCAAAACCCAACCCATGGCTAAATCTACCTCTTCCCCACTCCTATAAATACCACTCTTCATAACCCTTCATACACACACCTCTCATACACTCATAAACCCACAGGGCCGAGCCCTCTCTCTCCCTCTATATCCTTTTTTTTCTTCTTCTACTCCATTCTTCTATTTACTTTATTTTTGCTCGAACACGAGCAAAGTTTTAAGTTTGGTGTTGGAAAAGCATAGCTTTTTTTCTTTCCATTACCATTCATGGCACCCAAGGTTGGAGACTCCTCTAGAAAGAAGAAAGGAAAGGCAGTAGCCACTCCCTCTGAATCTTGGGAGATGGAGAGATTCATCACCAAAGCCCACCAAGACAACTTCTATGAAGTAGTGGTAGAGAAGAAAGTGATCCCTGAGGTCCCTTTCAAGCTCAAGAAGAATGAGTATCCAGAAATCCGAAGAGAGATCCGGAGAAGAGGTTGGGAAGTCCTAATCAATCCCATTCAGGATCTTGGGATTCTAATCGTGTAAGAGTTCTATGCTAATGCATGGGTCACTAAAAACCCTGACACTAGTGTGAACCAAAATCCAAGGAATTGGATCACCATGGTCCGAGGAAGAATCTTAGATTTCAGCCCCGAAAGTGTGAGGTTGGCATTCAAGTTACCTCTAATAGAAGGAGATCCTCATCCTTACACTAGGAGAGTCAACTTTGATCAGAGATTGGATCAAGTGCTCTCAGATATCTATATGGAAGGAACATAGTGGAAAAGGGAATCCCAAGGCAAACCCATTCAACTAAGAAGGGTTGATCTTAAGCCCATAGCTACAGGATAGTTGGACTTCATCCAAAGATCCATCATTCCCACTAGCAATCGGTCAGAAGTGACTGTTGACAGAGCCATCATGATCCATTGCATCATGATTGGAAGTGAAGTGGAAGTTCATGAGGTAATTCCTCAAGAATTATACAGGGTAGCTGAGAAGACTCACACCAATGCAAGTTTGGCATTCCCACACCTCATCTGTCATCTGTGCAATTCAGCTAGAATTGTCATAAATGGAGACATCTCCATTGGGGAGGATAAGCCCATCACCAAGAAGAGGATGGAGCAAACAAGAGAGCATGCACAAGAGCCTGTGCAGTTGCCTCAGTATGAGATCCCTGAGATACCTCAATGGATGTACTTTCCTCCCCAAAGCTATTGGGATCAATGGCAAACTTCTCTTGGATAACTGCGCACTAACATGGAGCAATTGAGGGTGGAGCATCAAGAGCACTCCATCACCCTCAATTAAATAAGAGAAGATCAAAGAGCCATAAGGGAAGATCAAAGGGCTATGAGGAAAGAGCAACAAAGGCAAAGGAATGACATAGAAGAGATCAAGCATCAGATTGGATCCTCTAGGAGGAGCACTAGCCGCCACTATTAAAGGTGGACTCGTTCTCTTTTACTTCCTTTCCTTTTATTATTTTTTGTTTTCTGTTCTGTTTTATCTGTTCTCTTGTTCTAGTTGCACGATCATTTGCATTGATGTCTTAAAGTTGTAAAATATTCCATATATCTCTCATCTTGCTTAAAAGAAAATTTTAATTGAAAAGAATTGAGAGATGAATGAATTTCAAGTTTATAATAAGAATAGTTTAATTATGTTGATGTGGTTGCATTGCTTTTATTTTCTGAGTGTATGATTAAACAGTGCATATTTGAAGTTGAAATTTTAGACTATTGGCTCTTGAAAGAATAAGGAAAAAGGAAAAGTATTATTGATATTCTGAAAAATCTAAAAATTGATTCTTGAAGCAAGAAAAAGCAACAAAAATAAAAAGAAAAAGCATGTTGCAAAAGAAAAAAATACATATGCATGCGAAAAAGAAAAAAAATGGCGAAAAGAAAACAAATTAAAAAGCAGAAAATCCATTACTGACCAAAAATGCAGGAAAAGGAGGGCAAATTGAAAAAGCCAATAACCCTTTAAATCAAAAGGCAAGGGTAAAAAGGATCCAAGGCTTTGAGCATTAATAGATAGGAGGGCCCAAAGGATTAAAATCCTGGCCTAAGCGGCTAAACCAAGCTGTCCCTAACCATGTGCTTGTGGCGTGAAGGTGTCAAGTGAAAAGCTTGAGACTGAGCACTTAAAGTCGTGGTCCAAAGCTAAAAGAGTGTGATTAAGAACTCTGTACACCTCTATCTGGGGACTCTAGCAAAGCTGAGTCACAATCTGAAAAGGTTCACCGAGTTAAAGTGTCTGTGGCATTATTGTATCCGGTGGTAATACCGGAAAACAAGGTGCTTAGGGTCATGGCCAACACTCTGAAAGCTGTGTTCAAGAATCAAAAAGAGCTTAACTAGGAGATTCAATAATATCATCTGGATTCTAAGTTCCAAAGGATGCCAACCATTCTGAGTTTTAATGGATAGTGAGATACCAAGACTATTCAGAAGCAAAAAGCTACTAAGTCTCGCTCATCTAATTGTAACTAAGCTTCATTGGAAACTTAGAAATTTATTGTATCTTAATTTTCTTTTTATCCTATTGTATTTTTAGTTGCTTGGAGACAAGCAACAGTTTATGTTTGGTATTGTGATGAGCGGATATTTTATATACTTTTTGCCATCATTTTCATATAGTTTTCAGTAGGTTTTGCTTAGTTTTTGTTAAGTTTTTATAGGTTTTAATGTTAAATTCACATTTTTGGATTCTACTATTAGTTTTTGTGTTTTTGTACAATTTCAGGTAAATTCTGGCTGAAATTGAGGAGCTGGAGCAAAAGTCTGATTCAGAGACAGAGAAAGCATTGCAGATGTTGTCCGGATCTGACCTACCTGCACTCGGAAGAAAATTTCTGAAGCTACAAAAATCCAAATGGAGCATTCTCAATAGCTATGAAAAGCTGACTTCCTGAGCTTTTCATACTTTGCTTTGGATTAGAACGCCCAAAACTGGTGTCCTACGCCAGCTTCCTACCCCCTTCCAGGCGTTCAACGCCTAAAGAACAGAGCCCAATGTCCAAACGCCCAGAGAGGACCCCCTAGCCAGCGTTCAATGCTCTAGGAGACTCATAGGACATGGATCTCATCAAAGCTTAGACCAAACACTCACCATGTGGGGCCCAGAAGTGGATTTTAACACTAGATAGACTGTTTTACCCATCCTAGTCATCCGTTTAGTATTTAAAGTGTATTTTACATAATCATTAACAATATCACGCATACTATACACATTATTTACATTTTACCATTGTATTTTACATCAGTATAAGTTTCTAAACCTCCTAGGTTGAGGGGAGGAGCCCTGCTGAGTCCTATGAATTAATAAAAGTATTACTGTTTCTTCTTCGATCCATGTTTGATTAATTCTAAGATGTATATTCATACTTCAACGTGGTGGATAGGATGATCAGTGACAATTAGCTCTGTTCATCATATTAAGACGAACGTGCCTGACAAACACCTACGTCTACTTGGGTTCGTGTGAATATTTCAGTGGAAAGCACGCACCACCAGCTTGAATCATACATCTCTCAGACGGCTAATCCATGACTTCGTTGAGGACTTCTCGAGACACTAGTTCAGCCAATTTACAGGGAGATTAGGGTCTCTGTAGTAGAGTCTAGAACCCAAAGATGCAGCATTCTCTAATCCAGAAGATCCAACCTTGTCTGTGGCATTTTGAGTAGGATCATTAAGGAGAATAGACTGTACGTGCTTCACCCTCAAGCAGAGATGGATCCACACTAACCCTGGGATTCAGATCCAGAAGAGTATTGATGACCTCTCAATAAAGGCGTCAATTACTTATAGCCTGCCATTGAAGAGGTCACTCACAAACATAGAAGACAATAATACCAGAGTTAATTCAGAAAGACAAAGCAACTCCAATCCTCAACCATATTCCTATCTTTGTTTATATATTAGACATTTTTCACTTTATCAATCTAACAGCCTTCTAATATGCCTGACTATGACCTGCAAGATAACCATAGCTTGCTTTAAACCACAATCCTCGTGGGATCGACCCTGACTCGCTTAGGTATTACTTGGACGACCTAGTGCACTTGCTAGTCCAACAGTACGAAGGTGTAGGGATTCGTGCTACCAACCTATCACCATAATCATTGATATTATTTTTAATTTCTAAAAACTTTAGTATAATTTTTAATACTTGTTTAAATTATATTTCTATTGTAATTAAAACAAAATTGGTGAACTTAATTTTTACAATTTATAAAACAAAAAAAAGTGCATCACAATATTTTGCTAATGTGTACTAAATTATAATGTTACCTTAAGAATCTATAGGTTCTACCATTAACCCTAAATCACTAAAAGAAAGTTTTAAAATAGTGACCGATTTTAGCGACCAACAAAATCCGTTACTTTTAGCGACCGATTTTCCGACCAATCAAACGTTTATAGGATTAAAAAAAATGGTTGCAAAATTGGTCCCTAAATTTTAATTAGCGACGGATTTAGTGACCACCTACTCTTGGTCGCTAAAATAAAAATTAGTGACCGATTTAGCAACCAATGAGAAAACCAACCTAGTCGGTCGCTAAAATCGGTCGCTACTTTTTTAACTTAACGACCGAATTAGCAACCAAAACAAAAAACAAGCTTTTAGGGTATGTTGGTGGTTAAATCAGTTGCTATTTTTAATTTAGCAACCAATTTTGCAACCAATTTGAAAACAAGCTTAATGGTGGTTGGTTGCTAAATCGGTCTCTAAGAAGTTAGTCGCTAAATCGGTTTCTAAGTGTTAAGATAGCAACCAACTATAAAATGTTGGTTTTAAAGAATTCGGTCGCTAAATTGGTTGCTATTTTATAATTTTGCGACCGAATTAGCAACCGACTTAAAAATGTGTTGACAAAATAGTTAGTCGCTAATTCGATCGCTAAGGTAGCGGTCACTAAATCAGTTGCTAAGGATTAATATAGCGACCGATTTTAGCGACCAGCTGTAAAATCTTAGCATTAGAGCAGTTGGTCACTAAATCGGTCGCTATTAGCGACCAAATTTGGGACCAACTGAAAATTAAAAGTTACAAATTAATTAGTTGATAAATCGGTCACTGTTTTAAATAATAGGAATAAACTACATTTCAAAATAAATTAATAACCCGGACCTTTTTTCTTAAGGAAAACAGTGTCATTCTCTCATTCACTTACTCCCCTGCGTGGTCTCCTAACCTAGAACCAAAACCCATCTTACCTCTCTCTTCTCTCGCCACTCTCTCCCAATTTCCCTCAAGCTCGTCGTCAGCTCTTCAAGCTCGCCGCTGCCTCAAGCTCGCGTCGCCACCTCAAGCTCGTCACTGCCTCAAGCCTACGTCGCCACCTCAAGCTCGTCGCAAGCTTTGTCGTGCTGAGCTCGTCTTCCTGGCTTCTCTATTCGAAGCTTGGAGCAGTTTACCATTGTATTACCGCTCACCGTTGTTTCGCCAGTCATCGTCCATGTAACGGCCTAGCCTTTAGCCTCGAAGAAACGGCGCTTTTTCGGGATCAACCGGAATTTTTATGGAATTTTTCGGCGCTTTTTCGTCACTACACAGGTGCTATGTCATCAAGCTGCTGAGTCAGCAGCTTGACTGCACCAGACACCTCTCCTAATCTAAGCAGGCACGTCGCAAAAAGTTGCGTTTTTGAACCACTTCGGGTCCGAATTTCAAAATTCTGATTTCCGTAGTTTGTCTCTATGTGACGAGCCGGTCTCGAATTTCGAGAAAAAAATTATATTAATATAATATTCATATATTATTATTTTATTTGGAATATTATATTATTATTTTCTCTAATGTGGTTAATGTTGATCTATGTTTGGTAATATAATAACTGAGCTAGAAATCTACCGGTAATGGATAATACCGGCATTCTTAGATGAACTTAGCAATGCTAATGCTTCATCATATATCTTTTATTCTCATGATTATCATGTTACTAGTATTATTTATACTAGTAAAGCTCATGCTTATCCTTAAGTAGTATAATCTGATGTATCTAATTTTCGTAATTATCTTCAGAATGATATTTTATTATTAAACTCTGATGAGTCAGCACCTAGTGACACGTGGCTCTCCCAGAGTTAGCCACCACATGTTTCCTTTTTTGCTCTCCAAGCAAAGCTTTCTTAAGGAGGAAGTAAGAAATACTTGTGTTCTAATACATCTAGCTTCCGTAATTATCCTTTCTTGAGATATTTTTACACCAAAATTTAGGATAATGCTTATCCAAACCCCACGTTCTCCCATGTATCATCATTACTATCATTTTTACTTTCTAAACAAGTTAGAATTCGAAATTCTTGAGAGAGAAATGGAAGAACTTCCATGAAAACTTCCATGAACACCTAAGCTTCTTTCTCCGTTCTTTTTCAAACTAAAACCCCTATCAAAAATCTAATCCGACCAAAATGATCACCTCTTCGTCCTCTTCATTTCTATATCAATTTTCATGGAGTAAATCAAGGCATGATGGCTGCTCCTCCTCCTTGAAGTTTCATCCATGGTGGGAACTCAAGCTGATGATGTTTTCTTCATGTTTTCTCTTAAGATCTCTTGTTCAATCACCACAGGCTCTAAAAAAACGTGATTTCTAGTTGCCTTGAGGTGAGGAAAACCTACTTTTCACCATCATGAAGCTTCAGCCTTCACGGTTCATATGGTTCTAAAGTTGTTTTTGATGTTAAAATAGGCGTAAAAGTACTTTTGGAAGCTTGTTCTTGGTTCAATTCTTGGCAGCTGCAAAGGAGGTAAGGTTTGGTAAATTAATCAATGATTGGCTGTGTTCTTGAAGTGTTAAACCAGATTTTGTTGCTTGAGATTTGATTTTGGGTGTATGTGTGAGGGTTTGATCATGGAAACTTGTTGTTTAATGCTTGAAAATAATGTTTATGATGGTTTTGAAGTGGCTGTTGATGCTGCTGAAAAATGTGACATTCTAGCCATGAAAATCATGATTTTTTATGCTTATTTGATGTGTATTTGATGGCTGAAAAGTTTCTCTTTGGTTTGATAAAAATGGGGTTCAAATCGATTTCCAAAAAGATTGAAAAACTAACTGAAAATCAAGCAGAAATCTGATGAACTTTTGGAAAAAAAAATGTTTTTGGTTTTTGGAAGAACATGAAAACGTGTATTCAAGGAGTTTTGGGGTCAAAATGCAATTATTAAAAAGTTTGGGGTTGAAAATTAATTAATCAAAAGTTGAGGGGCTAAAGTGCAAATATTAAAAGTTATAGGGGTCAAAGTGCAATTTCCAAGAAGTCTGGGGGTCAAAATGCAATTTTTGAAAGTTAAATAAAATATTATTATTTTAATAATAATATTATTTTATTAATAATAATAAAATATTGATAAAAAGACAGTTTTCCCTGAAATCCTCAGGAAGGCAGATTTTGAGTCCAGAATTCTCTAATTTCCTTTACTAAACACCTAAGAAGAGGTATAAGAGAAGATATAGAGGTATATGAGGTAAAAAAAACAAGATTTTGAAACCTGTGTTTAAGTTAAAAAGAAAAGGAGTTAAAAGTGATATAGCTGTGTACCTGACCTTACATAGTAAACAGAGAATTGTAAAATGAGCTTTCTGTGATGTTCTAATGCTTGATTTATGATGATTGCTAAGTGATGGAGAGTATGGTTATATGTGAATTATGAGCCTTCGGGCAATGTTCGTGAATGTTGTGCGGGGATGCTTGTATTGTGATGTTGCTTCCCAGACAGGCTGCGGTAGAGTAGTACCAGCCATGCAAGCTGAATGCTTGGTAGAGGCCTGACTCGCATACCTGCGGTATATTGAGATTTGATCAAATACCAGCCCTGCAAGTCGAGAGTACTTGGTAGAGGGTATGCGGTACTTAATCTGGGATTAAGTTATGGGAAGGCCTTATTTGACTTGGAGGGTCGGATTGCGTCGGGTGCGGGTCGAAACCGACAAATGAGCTCATTACCTGCAGTAGGATCAGACATGCATCATAGTTGTTTGTGCATATTTTAATTGGTTTGCCTATGTGAACAACTCTGTTTAATTGCTAACTGCTATACTTGACGTAACTGCTCTTGATTGTGTTTGAACCTCATTACTTGTGTTTGTAACTGATTGTTTGGATTGTGGTGATTGGATGTTGATTGAGTTGTTTGGGCCTAAGGCTGTGGTTGGTTTGTTTGAGGTCTAGCTTTGTATCAAGTATCTGACTGATTCAACATAGACTTAATGAACCTATGCTTGGAACAAGATGATCATTTATACCGCGTAGGTAACTTCTTTTATGTTTATAGTCTAGTAAAGTATGAAAAATCAAACTCTTACAGCATAGACTTAATTGAACCTATGCTTGGGACAAGTTCGTCATTCATACCATTAGGAAACTTTTCAGATTCTTATATCTGGAAAAGAAGTTTGGATTTATGGTTAATTAACTAATTTCTTTTGAAAAGATTTTGAATATTTGATTGTTAAACCATCAATTTTCAAAGGATTTAGAAACTTGCAAACGGATATTATAAATGGACTTAACTATGAACCCCGACCTTACTAAGAACTCTCCAGTTCTTACCCCTTACACCTCTTCAGATGGACACGGGAGTCCTGCCCTACGAGATTAATCATCCGTACATCCACGACGACCCAGTGCGCAGCTACGAGTATTACATCCGATGTGCGGCACCTTGTGTACGTAATTATATAGTACGTGACCCTGAGATCGAGGATATCTCTTCTGGTAGCAATGAGCCAGATGGGGCACCAGCGAGCAGGCATCATCACCTACCCAACGGTTTTCTGTGAGGGGCTTTTGGATCAGAGACGAGGAGACTTTTGAGGCGTCCATTCTAACCACGGTACCTTAGAGTGTTTCCCTCACTTGTACTAGCATGCTCAGAGGGAATAGGCATGTCATAGAGTTATCCTAGCCTGGGTGCCAGCTTAGGGGCTTTTGGACAGGCCCCGGGACGTCTTATGTATATATGTGTATATATTATATGAGTCACTAACTGAAGGATGCTGTGTTATAATTCCTTACTAGTATAACTGAGCTGCTTCTGCATTATGATGTATATTGTGGTGTGATATTCTATGTATTGCCTTCTACAATTCCTTGAATGTGTGTACTCATGATTCGTTGTTATACTCTATGTATGCGACTCTAAACTACTGTTGTTTTTTTAAAAAAAAATTACTCGAAACTCGCGAGGTGTTAACAACGAATATGCTTATATTTATTAAATATTACTTAAGTTGGGGAAACAAGTTGGTAATGTTCAACTTTTAGTATGATCATGACATGCTGGAAGTTGGGCCGTTACAGTCCGTGTCTCCATCGAAGGTTAGTGGCACTGCTTTCACTTCTTTGTTTCTTCTCTTCCTTTTATGCTCTGTTTGCTGATTTTTGAATGTGAAGTTGAGAATGGATTAATGGAAATCAAATTAAGGATTATGCTCTGTTAGCTTTATTGATTTCAGGTTTAGTGTGATTAGGGATTACTTGTTTCTGTTTTATAATTAGGGATTATGCTTTGTTAGCTTTATTAATTTCAGGTTTAGTGTGATTAGGGATTACATGTTATTGATTTTCTCCTTCTTAGACAAGATGGCTTAATCATTCCAGGACATCTCTCTTTCTCTTTCTTCTTTGTGATCTCTGCTATGTCTTCACAGAGCAAGACATGATAATGTGGGAAAAGGTTTGGTTAGTGTAATACTAATAACAGTTACTTTGGAATTTTGACTTTGCAGGCTTCTGAAGTTATGATGATTATTACTGAATACTGCATATATCTCCGGGATCGAAGGAGTCTGGCTTTGGGTCTTGCTGTAGGTGCAGTGGTGGCTCTTGTGATAACACAGATAATATTGAATGCTACAAACGGGTGTTGGTGTTGTTGTTGCAGAAAATCTCCTCATGCGAAGCGGAGCTGTGTAGTTCTCTGCAGTATTTTGTCATGGTATGCTAATTTCATCACTTCATAGTTATTTATTTGACTCTACTTCTGCCGTTTACTTCTTCTGTTGTCGATTATGCATTATTTTTCGTATTGTGAGTATGGTTTTGATTTTCTAAAACATGTGATGGATTGCATGATGAGAAGGAATTCAAGACCTGATGTGTGTGTGAATGTAAATTAGATGCCAATCCTAACTTGAGACAAATGCATCTTGATTGCTTATGTATTGTGAAAGCATGCATACATTAAATTCCACTCACGTGTTCCATTCATTTCATTCATTTCACCTTGTGCAATAATGCAGTTTTAGTGTAACTCAATGGATACATTTAAATTATGGAGACCGAGGCTTATCAAATTTTTTTACAATATTTGGGAGGTGCTTCGACTAGTAAGTATTTTTTACCTTCATTTATGTGTGTAACTATCTCTCTTTTGGCAGTTAAGCATGTATTATATTAATATACGGACAAATCATATGTTTAAAACAATAGGACTTCAAAATTACACAGCTGCAGCATTTGAAAACTGTTTACATCTTTATCCTATGCATTATTATGTAAATCACTATAAATTATAGGATTTTCAATATATACACATAAAACCCTATAACTCATCGCAGATTATGAAGAATTTACGTTAAAGCATAAACTGCTACAAGTTATAGTGTTTTATGCACAAAAATAAAGCTACACAAAATGCTACATTACGTACACTAATAATAAAACAAGACAAAATTAGTATGTAATATGTTAGGACATAGAAAGAACAAAAAATAAAATTCTTACCATCTCCTAAAAAGTTGTGCTTATTGATGGACATTTTATATCATTTACAGGTTATAGCTGCAATTACATATCAAATGATTGTTGCAGATACAAAATATGCAGAGATCCCAGTTACAGATAACTAGTTTACACGCATGTTAGCCTTGAAATAACACTTGATGACTTGTTCCATTTCTTGCTTCTTGATGAATCCAATGGACCCTTGAAAGCCGAGGTAAGGTCTATTTGCATCGTTTGATCAATGTCACCAAGACTAAACCATTCTTGAAATAATAAGTAACCATTCTTAAATTGTTCTTGACAGGTACACCCTGATATGAGTGCTCCATTGTCTCATTATTTCATATATTCAGGACACAATTCCTACCTAATAGGGAATCAAATAAGCAGTGATTGCAGTGAAGAACCAATCATAAAGGCTTTGAAGTGCGGCGTGCGAGTAATCGAGATAGATTTATGGCCAACTGCAAATAAAGATGACATCAAAGTAGATCATGGATGGTACTATAAGCTATCAAATCAAAATCACAATCAAAATCAAAATCTCTTTTCTTACATGATCTTAATTGTTGAGAATGTAAGAAACTAATTCATTTGATTATTATTTTTTTTAGGACACTACGAATCCTATTTCAGCTATCAAATGCCTTGAATCCATAAAGGAATATGCTTTTTTTTTGCATCTGAGTATCCAGTGATCATAACTATAGAAGATCATTTAACAAAAGATCTTAGAGATAAATTTGCAAAGGTATATATACATTTTAAGATTTTCTTTTATTATTATTCTTTAAATTCTTCTAATTCCATTTCTTTTTTGTTTCTTGCAAATGGCAACTCAATTTTTTTGGAGAAGTGCTTTTGATATTACCTTTCGAACTGTTATATTTTTCAGGTTCATTAAAGGAATATCTGAGCGTGATGCGATTCAAATCCACAAATTTTAAACCACATATTGGGTGGATTTATAGAGCTTAAATGGTTGCATTCAATATGCAGGTTAGGGTACTATTTATGGTTGAGGCTAAATATTTTCAGTTGAAGAACTTAAAATGAGATTACTAATATATGTTATGTTAAAATTTTGAATGTAACAGGGGCATGGAAAACAACTATGGTTGCTGGCTAAACATGCTTGCCAGTTTCTTATAGTATGAGGTATATATTTATCTGCAAATGGAAAAAATCAGACCTGGGATTTTCTGAGTGACAGATCATTGTACATGAGTCACCGCACCAAGAATAACTCAAGGTATGTTTTAGTTTTAATTATAATCTATCTTCAATATGTGATTTGCTCTTATTCATTGTTTGCTTTTATTATTTCAGAGGGTTTATGGTGAGAAACAGAAGAAGTGTGCAATAACAAAATGGACCTGAGATTGAAGCTGCCACCTTGTGGTGATGAGAAAGAAGAAGAAACGAGGAGGAAGCTGAAGAGGTCCGTATGTGATCAAAGGTGGCAGCATCACATATATGTAGTATAACATAAATATAAATTCATTGTATTTGTGTGGATTTGTTTTTGCCATCATTTTCTTTTTCTATACATATATGTAGAATACATAAATATAAATTTATTTGTATTAGAATTCATTTTCCATTTCATCTTTATACGATTTTGCTTTTGTCTTCATTTTGATTTTCAATAATTGTTGGCTTTTGATCCTAATAAATAGTTATCAATCTTTAATTATTTATATATTTTGTTGAATTAGAATTATATTTAAAAATTAAGTTTTAATACTAATATATGCGAAATTTAGTTAAAATTTATAATTAGGAAGCAGCACTAGTGACTGATTTAGCGACCGATTTTGAAATTTTGAAGTTTGCTAATAGCGACCGATTTAGCAACCAAAATATCGGTCACTATTTAGCGACCGAATACCTCAGCGACCGATATATTGGTTGCTATTTAGCGACCGATCTTATTAGCGATCGATTTAGTGACCGAAATTATTTAGTATGGATTAGGTGGCGTTGGTTGAAAATTGGTCACTAAAATTCGGTCGCTAGATATTAGCGACTAGCATCGGTCCCTATTTTGAATTTAGCGACCACCAGAATCGGTCACTAAATCGGTCGCTAAACTGATAGGAACCGATTTTTAAGAAATATCAGTTGCTATTCTAGTAATTTCTTGTAGTGAATCTTATTAACTATATCTCCTCAAGTTTACATATTCAATTGTAACGCATAAATTTAAAATTAATTATCTGAAACACAAATTATAATTCATTGTTCAACCGATTTTAAGTTCGTAGTTTTAAATTCTTATAACATAATCGTCTAATTATAATATGAGCAGACAAGTATACTTTACATACACTGAATTAATTATTCACATCAATAACTTTATGTAGAATATTTTAAAAATAACATTAAACTTAATCAACTCAAAATTTAATTCCAACCACATTCAATTAATCCATAGCAGGGCTGTTTATTATGCCCATTCTATATACTCCTTTCTATCACTAACTTCTTTTTCATCTATAGACAAACCTATAGTTGCAAAATTATTCATACTATTTCTAATTATAATTTTTCAGCAACATACCCCAACAAAATTCATCCACAATCCCCACATTACACACTCAATTTTTATAAACCAAATACTTTCTTCTGTTTCACTTTTTCGTATCCGCAGAAATAATTATCACTTTTTTTATTTTTCTTATTTTATTTAATTTTACAATTTTTTTTATAGACTTTATTTACCTTTTTTATTCTGCATCCCATCTCATCCTTTTTTCTCAATTCCAACGGTATACTTTTTTATCTTTTTGAATTGTTCAAACAACTCAACGAATAAAATAAATTATTACCATGACCTATCTCATAGTTGATGTGTGGACATCTTTTCTTTATTTTTTTTATTATTTAAATATAAATTTATTGCGTTTTATTGAGTTTTTAGTATTTAAAATCTGTTTCGATGCTACTTTGAGGCGTATTGTGGTTTTATTTATTTTAGGAAAAATTCCGGCGAATTTGGCAGAGTTCTCGAAAAAAAAAAGGAAGAAATTTGATGCTACCAAGCGAGCGCTAAACGCCGCTACCTAGCGTTTGGCGCTAGGCGTCTCGTAACACGTGCAGACTTTCTGTTGGGTTGGCGCTAAATGCTGGTGCACGAAATTGACTCTGCAATATTCGCACAAATAGACCGGCAAGTGCACCGGGTCGTCCAAGTAATACCTTAGGTGAGTGAGGGTCGATCCAACTGAGATTGTCGGATTGAGCAAGTAATGGCTATCTTGTACATCTTAGTCAGGCGGATAGAAAATATTGTTGTTGTGAAAAAATGCATAAAAATAGAATAAATAAAGTATTACTGGATAAGTGTGAAATTAGTGATGAGGGAACAGTTGAGGCTTCGGAGATGCTTCCTCCATCTAGATCAACTTTTCTCACCATCTACTTCAACTTCTGATGATTCATTCCATGGCAGGCTGTGAGTGACTAACACCAGATCAGTGGTCATTAATCTCCTCTTCTTTAGATCAAACGCTAGGTCAGTGGTCATCCAATCTAAACGGGGTGAAGCTCCTGCAGTCCATTCCCTTGGTGATCCTACTCAAAGCGCCACAAACAAGGTCGGATCTTCTAGGTCAGAGAATGCTGCGTCTTGATTCTAGCCTCTATCAGAAAGGCCCTAATCACCCCATACCTCGGCTGAACTGATGTCTCCAAGTCCTCAACGAAGTCGTGGATTAGCCGTATAAGAGATGTATAATCAAGCTTGTGGTTCAATATTATCCCGTCAAGGACTTGCACGAACTCATGTAGAATAGGGATGATGGTCAAGTTATACTCCCAATTCATTAGGATCAAGAATGAAGATAAATCTTAAAATGGAATCAAGCATAGATTGAAATAGAATAGTGATATTATTAATTCATAAGAATCAGCAGATCTCCTAACCTTAACCTAGGAGGTTAGCGACTCATAGCTTACAGAAAGTAACAATGTATTCCAATGGGGGAGGAAGAAGATCTTAACAAGGGTGATCTTCTACTTTATATACTTATCTAATAGCTAGGGTTTACAGAAATAAAATAAACTAATCTTGTAGTGCGAAAATCCTCTTTCCAGGCTCACTTGGTGAGTGTTTGGGTTGAGCTTGGGATGTCTCCATGAGTTGGTACTCCCTCTGGGGCATTGGATGCCAGCTTTGGGCTCCTTTTTGGGTGTTGGGCACCTGCTGCTCCGTTTTGGGCGTCCAACGCCAGGAATGGGGTTGGTAGCTGGCGTTGAACGCCAGTTTTGGGCCTTAATTTCCAGAGAAAATTATAAACTATTATATATTGTTGGAAAGCCCTGGATGTTAGTTGTCTAATGTTTTTAAGAGTGCGCCATTTGGACTTTTGTAGCTCCAAAAATGCTCCTTCAAGTGCATGGAGGTCAGAATCCAACAGCATCTGCAGTCCTTTCTCTGTCTCTGAATCAGACTTTTCCAAAGCTCCTCAATTTCAGCCAGAATTTAGCTGAAATCATCATAAAACACAACAACTCAAAGTAGAATCCAAAAATATGAATTTTGCACTAAAACCTATGAAAACATAATGAAACTTAAACAAAACATAACAAAAGCTATATGCAAATGATGCCAAAAAGCGTATAAAATATTCGCTCATCAGAACACCAAACTTAAACTATTGCTTGTCCCCAAGCAACCAAAAAAAAAGTAAGATTAAAAAGAAGAGAAGGATACAATAAATCCCAGAGTTCTCAATGAAGCTCAGTTTTAATTAGATGAGCGAGACTAATAGCTTTTTACTTCTGAATAGTTTTGGCATCTCACTTTCCTTTGAAGCTCAGAATAATTGGCATCTTTAGGAACTCAGAATTCGGATGATATTATTGATTCTCCTAGTTTAGTTCTTCTTGATTCTTGAACACGGCTTCTTTTGAGTCTTTGCTGTCACCCTAAGCAATTTGTTTTCCAGTATTACCACCGGATACATAAACGCACAGACACTTAACTGGGTGAACCCTTTCGAATTGTGATTAAGCTTTGCTAGAATCCCCAGCCAATGGTGTCCAGAGTTCTTAAGCACACTCTTTTTGCTTTGGATCACGACTTTAACTACTTAGTCTCAAGCTTTTTACTTGACACCTTCACACCACAAGCATATAGTTAGGGAAGCAGCTCATTTGAACTGTTTAGGCCAAGTTTTTGTTTGTTTTAGGCTCTCCTAACCATTTATGCTCAAAGCCTTGGACCCTTGCTCTTGCCTTTTGGTTTAAAGAGCTATTGACTTTTTCTTTTTCTTTTGCTTTTTTTTTTTCACTGCTCAGACTCAAATTTTTCACTTGACACCTTCACACCACAAGCATTTAGTTAGGGGAAGCAGCTCATTTGAACTTTTTAGGCCAAGAATTGGTTTCTTTAGACCCTCATAACCATTGATGCTCAAAACCTTGGATCCTTGCTCTTGCCTTTTAGTTTTAAGAGCTATTGACTTTTTCTTTTTCTTTTGTTTTTATTTTTCGTGTATATATATATATATATATATATTCTTTTATTGATATTTTTTTTTTGCTTTTTTGCTGCTTTTTCTAAGATTCAATCTTTTTGGATTTTTCAGATTACAAATAATACTTCTCCTTTTTCATCATTCTTTCAAAATCCAACATTCTTAATTCCAACATCAAATATGCACTGTTTATTCATACATTTAGAAAGTAAAAGCAATGCCACCACATGAAGATAATTGAACTATTCAAGTATCTCCCTTTTCTTTTTCAAACGAAATTTTTCTTTTAAGTATGGTGAGGGATTCATGGAATAATTCATAGCTTTAAGACATAAATAAAGATGATGATGCACAAGAAATAAACAATAGGATATAACACTTAATGGAAAATAGAAAAAAATAACTTAGGCAAGGTGATGAAGGGAACAGGACCACCTTAGTAACAGCGGCTACTACTCTCTCTAGTGAATCCAATGGAGCGTTTAAGCTCCTCTATGTCTCTTCCTTGCCTCTGTTGTTCTTCCCTCATAACTCTTTGATCTTCTCTTATTTCATGGAGGATAGTGGCGTGGTCTTGATGTTCCACCCTCAGTTGCTCCACATTTGAACTTAGCTCCCCTATTGAGGTGTTAAGTTGATCCCAATAGTTTTGGAGAGGAAAGTACATCCCTTGAGAAGCATATCAGGGATCTCTTCTTGAGGTGGCTCCACATGCTCTTGTTGAGGTGCATGTGTAGGCTCTCTAAATGGAGCGTTTAAGCTCCACATCCTCTTGTTCAACGCCAGCAAGGGACTTACTCTAGGGTGTTCTGTTTCCATCTCTAAATGTCTCTGTTCTAAGTACTGTACATGATCACAAATATTAAAAAGCAAGAGAAAATTCTAAAAATAAACTAAAATAAACTCAATTGAAAGTAAACAGAAGAAATAAGAACAGAAGTATTATACTCATGGTTGGGTTGCCTCCCAACAAGCTCTTCTTTAATGTCATTAGCTTGACACTCAAGTGTTGACTTTCTTCTTCTTCTTCCAGTTAGTTAGCAGAAATGATTCCAAGGGGGAAAAGGAGGAGATCAGTGCCCACGGATTTGAATTCCTCCTAACAAGCTTTCTTCTATTATTATTAGCTTGATTCTCCTTGCTTGTTAGGGTAGAGGTTGTATTGTTTCTCTATCCCCTATGCATCTTCCTCTAGGGACCTTCTTTCTTGGTGGGTGGTGACTGCCCAACACCAAACTTAAGTTTGATGTCTGGAGAAACTGTATGAGTGTTCACCAAGGGAGGAGGCTTCAGTATTGTACTCTGAATGGAAGTACCTCCTTTGTCAGGGGGTAGTAGAGGTTTCAGGACGTTGATAATCATGTAATCCTTCTGTAACCTCAGCATCTCTCAGCATCAGAGAGGTTTCTTCCACTAGAGAGAGACCATTACTCCAAAACCTCAGCAAAAGGAATGTTGATTTGCATCTTTTTAGAGCCTTCAAAGGATTGTGAGAAGTGCTCGTCCTTGGTCTCCTTTTGGGGCATCTAAGGGTGTGGTACTTTAGGTTTTCTTTTTATAAGCAGGGCATGCAACAATATGCTTCCAGCCTCTTCTTAAGCCACTTCTTCATTTAGTTCCTCAATATTGTGTACCACCTTAGGCTCGGCCTCCTTGGTAATAATGAGGGACTGACAATCTTCTCTTGGATTCACCTTGGTGTCTCTGGGAAGAGTGTTAGGGTGTCCTTAAAGTTTCTGAGGAAGGTTCCTCTGAATGACTGCACTGCACTGCTTAATAAGTATCACTATCTCTACTTCCCTCCAATCCCTCTTGTTATTCAGTATTTCCTTCATGAACTTAGCATATGAAGGAATTTCTTCAAGAGCCTATGCAAAGGGGATTTTAATCTCCAGCTTCTTGAAAGCTTCTAAGAATTTAGCAAATTGCCTTTTCTTTTCTGCTTTTCTAGAGTCTTTGAGGGAATGGTAAGTTGGCCTTGTACTTAGGGGCCATGAGTGGTGCAGGGTGCATGTTCATAGTACCTATAAAAGGACTACCAGCTTGCTTAGGAGAGTTAGTCCCAGCACTTACATGTGTCTGGCTTCCCCTGGACTGGCATTGAACGCCTGGCCTGCCCCCTTCTGGGTGTTGGACACCCATGCCATCCCTGTTTAGGCATTCAACGCCCCTGATGGTACCCTAGGCTGCAGCTTGTTCTTCTTCTGCCATTTCTTCCTCTCCCTGCCTCTTACTGTTCTGAGGCTGGGTGGTCAAGGTACTCCCTAATCAGATAGCTTGACATTCTTCTCTTACCTGTTCAAACAAGAGCTGTTTAGACTGGTTCAACCGTGCTCCCATATTCTTGCTGGAGGCTCGGGTCTTTTTCATTGTTCCTTGCAAGCTTAGCACTTGTTGTGTGAGAAAGTGCAGCTGCTAGGATAACGACTCACTTTGCTTAGGAGGGTCTAATTCAGTGACACTGTCTTGACCCCTCCCTTCATTGAAGTCTCACTAGATGAGTACAGATGCTGATTGTTGGCAATTGTCTCAATGGGTTCTTGAGCTTCCTCAATTGTCTTTCTCATGTGGATTGAACCACCAGCAGAATGGTCTAAGGACATCTTAGCCATATCTGTGAGTCTGTAATAGAAGAACTTTACCCATTCTAAAAACATTTCAGTAGGGCATTTTCGTAGCATCATCCTGTACCTCAGATGACTGGAAATTTGCACAGCACAAATTCCTTCGGCAAGTGTACTGAATCGCTAAGTAATAACTCACTGTTGAGTAAGGTCGATCACACAAGGATTGATGGATTAAGAAATTTTAGTTAAGTAATTAATCTATAGTAGCAAATATTTGATGATTATTGTGAAATTTGCAGAATGTAAATGACATAAAAAGTAAATGACTGAAAGATAAAGAGCTGAAAGTAAATTACTGAATGATAAAGAGCAAAAAATTTAAATGACAAGGAATTAAAGGAGCTGAAACTTAAATAGCAAGAAAGTAAAGGCAAGAATGTAAATGGCCATGAAAATTAAATTGCATGAAATGTAAATGGACTTCGGGTGCTAGGAATCAAAGATAACAAGAAACTTAAAGCAATTGAAAGGAAAAGCAACAATGGGTGAGATTCATTAGGGATTGGAGATATTATAATCCTTCATGAATCAATGTGTCTAAACTTTATTCTCAATCATATAAAGTAGATCTATGGTTGATTGTAATTAATTGAGTTCTAAGTCCTTGGCAACCCAATTTCTCTTAACACAACTAATTGCCAATTCCTTGATCTAATTGTTCATGAGAAGAGGTTAAGTTCGATTCTCTTATCCTATAAGCCACACAAACTCTCAGGATCTCAATTCAAACTTGGAATTTATTGACAAAAAGAGTTATGAGAGAAAGAGCTTCAAACTAATTTCTATGATTCCCTTTCTGAGGTTCACATAGAAATTCAAATGATCTAAACCCCCTTCCGGTAGTGAATAGATCTATTAAGCACAAAAGTTATCTCTTAGCTACAACAAGTGGATTGAAAAGAAGAAGAATTTTATTAATTCATTTGAATTACAACAGAGCTCCTCCCCCTAATGATGTGGAGTTTAGTTCATCATTGCTCTGGAAAACATAGAAAGAAAAAGAAAGTACATGAAAAGTAACTAAGTATAGAGAAGAAAGAAAATGATTCAGAGTTTCGCCAAATTAGGATCCTCTTCTATCAGAGTCCGTCATTCGCTTTTAAGTTCAAAACTCTTCCTATATATACTACTTGTGTGATCTTCAAATGAGTCTTTAAGTACTTGGATGTGGGCCATTGGCCTTAGTTGAAGCAGTTAGCAAACTCTTTGGGCTTTTCTCAGCTTTCTGAAAGGTATTACTTGAAGCAGCACTGACGATAGTGAGGACGTTAGTGTGGATAACACTCTGTACATTGCATGGCTCGCTGACGTTAATACTGGCATTAGTGGCGTTAAGGTGGCCACTAACGCAGCTCTTCCTTGGAGTCTTGGAGTTATGTCGCTCACGTTAGTGCTGGCGTTAGTGGCACTAACTTGGCTACTAACACAGCTCTTCATTGGTGTCTTGGAGTTGTGTCGCTCACATTAGTGCTGGCGTTAATGGCACTAACTTGGCCACTAACGCATTTCTTCCTTCGTCCCTTGGAGTTATGTCGCTCATGTTAGTGCTGGCATTAGTGGCACTAACTTGGCCACTAATGCAGCTCTTCCTTGATCCCTCCACCTTAACACTGGTGTTAGTGGCACTAACTTGGCCACTAACGCCAGTCCTCCTTGAATGCTGGCGTTGACACTAGCGTTAGTGGCGTTAACGTGGCCACTAACACCACTCCTCCGTTAGAAGCTGGCATTGGTACTGGCATTAGTGGCATTAATGTGGCCACTAACGCCACTGCTCTCTTGCTTTTCTCTGCTTTTTTTTGCCTATCATCAATCAAAAAATTGCATCAAAGCTTTACTATAATCTCAAGATAATGCATCATTCATTGCATCAATTAGTTATTTGCATTAATCTCATGAAAATGTGTATAATTCACAATGTTGATTGAATCAAGACATGCATACATAACTCATCCAAATGCTTTCTTGTTGACTAAGAAAATGCATGAAACTAATCTAAAACAAACTAAAAATGGCTTGTAAAGCTAGCCAAGATGCCCTTGCATCACAACACCAAACTTGAATCTTGCTTGTCCCCAAGCAAGTAATTAAACATAAGAAAAAAGAATGAGAATACAGAGGGATATGAGTCCTTATTGAGAGATTTCCAGCCCTGGTTCATGGAGTTTCATGCATGACAACTTAGGTTCATACTCTTATTAGTTTTTGGACTATAATATGCTCTTTTGGTACTAACTCTGTTACCTTCTATGAGACTTTTATTCTTTGATCCTTAGCTTAACTTTTGCTTTCTTTTTCTTCTTTCTAGAGGCTTATTACTCTATTTAGCTAAGTGCTCTGTGTTAAGGCAGCTCTTTATGATAAGCTTTCAGCCAACACTCCCGGACCAGTTAGTCCAAGGTGCTAGGTGTTGAAACACCCCTGAGGACTTACTTACTCAAGGCTCTCCTCAACACATACACACCACAGGCACATGGCTTGAAATTTTATCCCTAAGATAATGGTACCCAGCACCTCTTTGGGTCATTAAGTGCTTTGTAACAAGGTTGCCCTTGATAGTTGACTTTTGGTTGACAATCTGGGTTAGTTAACCCAAGTTGTCAAGTGGTGAAGCACTCTTCAGAACCTAATCATCCAAGCATATCCATGTACAAAAGCACCATAGGCACATATCTCACAATTCAAACTATTGGTGCCTAGCTTTATTGCTTGCTCTTTTCTTTCTTTTTCGAGGATCTTTTTATTCATTTGAGTTTCATAGAATGCATATTAAGTTCATACTTAAAGAGATATTCTAGATTTTATCCTTATTAGTGAACCAACTTAGTTAGCAAATACCACCACATAACCTTAAGACCTTATTCATCTTCTACTAAGTTGGACTTTTACTCTTCTGTTTCACAATATTTTCTTTTATTGAAGCTTAGGAAACAGAGCAAACAATTCAAACAAGGTGAAGTGATCTAGGTATTAGACTAGCAAGCCAAAATAAAAATGAACCTAATGCAAATGAATTATGACTAAAAGGACACTGATCAACCGGGGTACAATTGCACTTTACATTTAGGCTAGAGTTAGTCAAGTAACAAAACAACCTTTTAGTGTCCACTTGTTTCCTTCTTGTCATCACCATCTTTAGCTTTTGTGTCCATCTTTCTCTCTTTAGATGATAGTGCATATTTCCTCCAAGAGATGAAATGACTTCCTGCAAAGATATTGAAAGTTGCTTGTTCCCCAAGCACTTGAGAAATGGTTAGCATGCATGTATGTTCGTAAGCTTCTGAACTTACTTTGGTGTGTGAACACCAAACTTAGTTCCTTCCCTACTTCTATATGCAGCAAATTGACTACATCCATGAAACATTATGTGCTTTTATTAAGAAGGCAAACTATGAGCTAGAAAGTAAATAATTGTTAAGTAGATTCCATGATTGTTTGGAGTTAGTGACTAGTCATGCTCTTTGGAGGGGTTGCAATGTGTTTTTAATGAAATCTGTGGTGGAACACTGATAAACTACTATTTTATGGTTTATCTTGTGCTAATTTGAGTGGTTTTTTATCAAGTCTTTGCACACTTATTCATACAATTTGCATGATTTTACAATTCCTTCCCAATTTTGTTATATGGTTGAAAACTTGCTTCCTAAGCCTTTAAATTGTGTATTTTAATTCCCCTTTATACCATTCGATACTGTGATCTGTGCGTTAAGTGTTTTCAGGCTGTATAGGGCAGGAATGGCTTAGAGGATTGAGAGGAAGCTTGCAAAAAAGGAAGGAGCACAAGAAATAAAGGAGATAACCAGCGACGATCAACGCGCACGCATGGCTCATGCGTGCGCGTGATTTGGAGATTTTCATAGCGATGCGTGCGCGTACCTGACGCGTACGCGTGATAAGCGAGATTGCACAGCGACCCGGGCGCGTACCTGACGCGTATGCGTGACACGCGAAGAAGACCATCGACGCGTGCGCGTGACCTACGCGTACGCGCGACGTGCGCCACGTGCAGAAAATACAGAAGACGCTGGGGGCAATTTTGGGCTGAGTTTGGACCCAGTTTTCGGCCCAGAAACACGGACTAGAGCCAAGGGACAAGCAGAGACTCGACACACCTTCACTTTTACATAGTTTTTAGTTTTAGTTTTGAATTTTAGAGAGATATACTACTTCCTCTAGTTTTTCTTCATATTCATAGTTTTAGAATTTTATGCTTTTGATTTGGATATTGAGAAGAGTTACTACCTCCGTTGAAGTTTCTATCATTCTTGTTTGTTTTCTTATTCCTTTACTCTTTTAATCACCCATTAACCCTGTTCAGATTTACGTATGGATATCTTTGATTTTGGAATTTATTAATGCAAAGAATTATTTTTACCTTTAATTAATTTTCTGCTATTATTTTATTTGAATTTCCATGTCTTTTTTTCTTCCCCAATTATCGTTTATAAAAATGGCATTTGTGTCAATGGAGTAGACTCCCAACTTGACTTGGGAGTTGATTAAAAAGAGACCCTTGAGTTGGAATACTCAAGTGTAATTGGAAATTGGAAGGTGTTGGCTGGCTCTCTAGTCACTAACGCTAATCTTTCCATAGGAGAGGATTAGGACTTGTGAATTAGAGTTAGCTCAATTACTTGAATTTCCTTTATTCGGTAAAGGTTAACTAAGTAAAAACAACAACCTCTTACTATTACACTTGGGATAATCCAACAAGGATAGAACATACGATTAATCTTCTCCCAGTCAAGACATTTTATTTTGATTATATAAATTCTCTTGCTAAGTTTCATTGCTTTAATTTACAATCATTTATTTATCTGTTCTCCAACTCTTAAAAATTTCTCAGAAAATTCCTGACCAATAAATTGCACTCTTTTTTCAACTCATTGGGAGACGACCTGGGATTTCTACTCCCAGTATTTTATTCTCAATTTGTGACAATTTGTTCTAAATTGATAAGTAGAATTTTCGTCGGTTAAGAACTGTACTTGCAATTAAATTCTTAATCAGCAATTTTCTGCCCGTCAATTTTTGGCGCCGTTTCCGGGGAGTTGCTATAGTGTGCTAAATTATTGGTTAGTGTAAATATTTTTAATTTTACATATTTGCATATTTTATTCTATTTTATTACCATGAGCTGTATATTTCTTTCATTGAATGACGCGTTTACTACCTGATCCGAGCTTAGCCACATTTGATCCTGAAATTGAAAGAACTATTTCACGTATTAGGCGAGCTCGGCGTCGGTTAGCTTCTGAGGGTGGTGAAGTGGTTACTACCAATTTACCAATCTTATCTGAGAGCAAATCTGAAGTGCCATTTGAGGAAGAAACAAGCTCCTCTTCTACTGATTCTGTTGATTTACATGCAGGTAATATGGCGGAGCCTAGAAGGATTACTCTCCATGAAGCAGGAGCTCCAGACTTTACACTTCAATCGTACCAAGCGCGTCATCCAAATCTGTCTAAAGATTTTGAACTGAAGACTGTGCTAATCTACCTAATACCCAAGTTTCATGGCTTACCTGCTCAAGAGCCTATCAAGCACCTTACAGAATTTCAGACAGCCTGCTCAACTACTAGGCATCATGGTGCAGATGAGACTACTATTTGGCTATATGCCTTCCCGTTTTCTCTTGAGAGAAAAGCAAGGGAGTGGTTCTACACTCAACCTGAAGAAGTTGTTACTAATTAGGATCTGCTCAGAAGGGAATTCTTGGAAAAATACTTTCCAGTCGAAGTTACAGATAGACTGAGGAAAGAAATTTCCTGCATTATTCAAGGCGAATCAGAGACTCTTTATGAGTATTGGGAATGCTTTAGGAATCTCCTAGACTCATGTCCCCACCATAAGATTAACTAGTTGGTGTTGCTTAGCTACTTCACACAAGGCATGAAGCCTCAGGATAAGACTACATTAGATGCTGCGAGTAATGGCTCTCTGAAGAAGTACAAGACGGTGACAGAAACATGACAACTGATCACTGATCTAGCTGAGTCTACCCGGAATGCAAAGCACAGGAACAACGATCCCAAGGCTATTGTGGAGGTTTCCTCTAGTAGTGAGACTGCTGCTCTCACATAGACTTTGGGAAAGATGACCAACATACTGAAGCAGCTACAGCTGAATCAACAACAACCTCAGCCTCCCCCACAACAACAATGTCAACAGTTGGTTCCTCAGAGAGTGTGCGGAATATGTGCCTGTTATACTTATTACACTGATGAGTGTCCGCAGCTCCAACAAGAAGACAACACCTTGGCAGCTACCCATAATTTTTATGACCGTCGGAATCAAGGATACTATCAACAAGACGGCAATTATAACCAACGTGGAAACTACAATCAAGGTTGGCAAGACAACTCCAACCAGGGATGGAGAGATAATTCCAACCAAGGGTGGAGAGACAACTCCAACCAAGGATGGAGGGACAACTACAACCGAGGAAGCAGAGACAATGGAGGAAATCAGAGGTGGAATGACAACAACAATAACAGACAGCAGAACCAAAACCAGCCTTTCCGAGTACCTCACCAAAGGCAGTTCCAAGCGCTTCAGAATAACCAATAGTAGGCCCCTCAAATCACTTACCCCCCTTCTTCCTCTAACGATGAGATGCTTCGCTCTATTGCGCAAGGCCAACAAGACATTCAGAATATAATTAACTCCTCCATAAATGGTCTTAGCTCCACCATACAAGCTCTTATCTCCTGGATGGAATCATTAACTACCCCCAACAATCAACCTTCAAGCTCTAGTGCACTTCCTTCTCAACCCTTACCCAACCCAAAAGGGTGGAATCAATGCCATCACTTTGTGGTCCGGAACCACACTGCAAGAGAGGAATCATCAGAAGCCGAGCTCAAAGGAAGACATTCAAGTTGAAGACATTGTTGAGGTAGAGGATGTTGAAGAAGAGGATGAGGTACAATACATGGTTGAAGAAGAAGTATCTCAACCAAGGGATGGAACACCAAAAGAAGATAAAGTTACAAGACAAGTCATTCCCATTCCATTCCCAACCTTGCTAGGAAGTCCAGAAAGCAGATAGAGCTCGATCCCAAGATGGTGGAGATCGTCAAAAAAGTTGAGGTAACTATTCCCCTTTTTAATGCCAATCGCCAGGTACCTAAATATGCGAAGTTTCTAAAAGATTTATGCATGAATAAAGATAAAATACAGGATTTAGAAACTATTTCTCTAGGTAGCTCTATTTCTGCTTTAATAGGTGATATACCGGAAAAATGTAGTTATTCGGGTCCATGCATGGTTACTATTACTAAAGAGGGTGTAAAATTTTTTGACTGCATGTGTGAGTATTATGCCATTATCTGTTTATGATGCTTTGAGGCTACCTCCCTTAAAAAGGTGAGCAGCACGTTTTGTTTTGGCAGATAAAAGCATAATCTCGGTGGTAGGAATTGCTGAGGACGTGCTGGTGAGCATTAAGGGGCTAACATTCCCTGTTGACTTCTATATTTTGGAGATGCCCCCTAATGACTCCGGAAGACCATCTTCCATCCTCCTTGGAAGCCCATTTCTGAAGACTTCAACATTCAAATTGGATGCCTTCTCAGGAACTTACTCTTTTGAGATAGATGGTCGAGCAGTGAGTTTCAACCTGGATGAAGCCATGAAGCATCCTCCGGAAGATCACTCCCTCTTCCAGTGCGACATCATTGATGAAACTGTAGCTGCAGTTCACCAAGAAGAAGTAGAAGAGATGCACATGGATCAAGGTGCAAGTGTGGGGAAACCCTCTGAACAAAATGAAGACACCTTGCCACCATCACTAGCTCCAGATGAACAAGTGCCTAGGCATGAGCAGAAAATGGAATTGAAGCTCTTTCTACCCCACCTCAAGTATGCTTACCTTGAGGATAATCAGAAGCTCCCAGTTATTATTGCAAGGGAATTCACTTTCCAATAGGAGAAGCAGCTGCTTAGTGTGCTGAGAAGACACAAGAAAGCAATTGGGTGGAGCTTGGCGGATATAGTAGGCATCAGCCCTCAAGTCTGTGAGCACCGGATATTTTTAGAAGAGGGAGCAAGACCTGTTCGTCAACCTCAAAGGCAGCTGAACCCTACCATCTTAGAAGTTGTCAAGAAAGAAGTAACCAGGCTGCTTGAAGCTGACATCATCTATCCAATATTGGATAGTGAATGGGTTAGCCCAGTACAAGTCGTGACCAAGAAGTCTGGAGTCACAACAGTGAAGAATGAGCATGGAGAGCTCCTGACAACTAGAATGCAGAACTCTTGGAGGGTATGCATTGATTATAGGTGCCTCAACCAGGCTACTCGCAAGGATCACTACCCCCTGCCATTCATTGATCAGATGCTTGATCGTCTGTCAGGAGAAAACTACTTTTACATATCCCTTTGGAATGTATGCATATAAGAGGATGCCTTTTGGCTTATGTAATGCACCGGCTACTTTCCAAAGGTGCATGATGACTATTTTCTCAGATCTTATTGAGAAATGTATGGAAGTTTTCATGGATGAATTTAGTGTGTATGGTGATTCATTTAACCTTTGCTTGGATAGTTTAGCTAGAGTATTAGACAGGTGTGTTAGTTCAAACCTTGTATTAAATTTTGAAAAATGTTATTTTATGGTAAAATAAGGTATTGTTCTAGGACATGTTGTTTCTAATACTGGTATTTCTGTAGATCCAGCAAAGGTAGATGTCATTTCTAGTTTACCTTACCCCTCCTCCATGAGAAAAGTCCGTTTGTTCCTTGGTCATGCAGGTTTCTACCGGAGATTTATCAAAGACTTCAGTAAGGTAGCATTGCCTTTATCCAGACTGCTGCAGAAGATCGCCTTGACTCAAGCTTCGATTGTGAGAGGACCAGACTGAAACTAGCCTTTTGAGATTATGTGTGATGCCTCCAACCATGCAATAGGAGTGGCGCTGGCTCAGCGCGAAGCTAAGGACCCTTTCATAATTGCTTATGCTTCTAAGACCTTAGACGCTGCTAAGTCTAATTATACTACCACTGAAAAAGAGCTTCTGGCTATTATTTTTGCTCTGGTTAAATTCCGAGCCTATTTACTTGGTACTAAAGTGGTAATATACTCAGACCATGCAATCCTAAAATATTTATTAGCTAAAAAAGAGTCCAAACCAAGGCTAATACGATGGATATTGTTGCTGTAAGAATTTGATTTAGAAATCAAAGATTGGAGTGGTTCCCATAATTTGGTGGCAGACTACTTGAGTGGCCTAGAGCACATTAAGAATGACTCCACTCTTATCAATGATGCTTTTCCATTTGATAGCTTGCACGCAATATCTGAAGTAGTTCCTTGGTATGCACCTATAGCTAATTATCTGGTTAGTCATACCTTCCCTCCCAATTTTACTAAGTATCAAAAGGACAAGCTGAAAAGCGAGTCCAAATATTATATATGGGATGACCCATATTTATGGAAGTATGGTGCTGACCAGATAATTACAAGGTGTGTGCCTCAATCAGAATTCCAGTCAATTTTAGAGGCCTGCCACTCTTCTGAGAGTGGTGGACATTTTGGTCCTCAAAGAATAGCTAGAAACATTTTAGACTGTGGATTCTGGTGGCCCACTCTTTTCAAGGATGCTACTGCCTTCTGTAAATCTTGTTCCCCATGCCAAAGGTTTGGAAATATATCCAAGAGGGATGAGATGCCACAATAGCTTATGCTAATGTTGTTGCTACCCATACTGATGATGCTAACGTTGTTGTCTCCTTTGTTAGAAACCATATTATCTGTCGCTTTGGGTCACCACGAGCAATCGTGATTGATCAAGGCACTCATTTTTGTAACAGGAGATTAATAAGTCTGCTGAAGAGACATGACATTGTGCACAAAGTAGCAACAGCTTACCACCCTCAGACCAATGGGCAAGCTGAGGTGTCTAACAGAGAGATAAAGTTCATCTTGGAGAAGATTGTCAAGCCTCATGGAAAAGACCGGAGCACCAGGCTTGTAGATGCGCTCTGGGCTTATCGGACAGCATACAAGACACCCATTGGAATGAGTCCCTTCCGCCTAGTATACGGAAAGGCTTGTCACCTTCCAGTGGAGGTGGAGCACAAGGCTTTCTGGGCTGTAAGGGAATGCAACATGGGATTTGAGAAAGCTGGTGCTGAAAGGAAGCTGCAACTAGCAGAACTGGAGAACCTTCGACTCGAAGCGTATGACAACTCCAGGCTATACAAAGAGAGAGTGAAGGCAGTGCATGACAAGCATATTAAGAGAAGAGAGTTCAGACCTGGGGAGCTAGTTCTCCTCTACAACTCCAGATTGAGGCTCATAACAGGCAAGCTGAGATCAAGATGGGAACGCCCCTATAGGGTGGAAAAGGCAGAGCCATACGGAGTCTTTCACCTGAATCATCCTTCAAGTTCCAAATTCATCAAGGTCAATGAACATCGCTTGAAGCTATATCATGGTGAGAAGATGAAGGACAATAAAGAGCTAGAGGTCTTTCTCTTGGAGGATCCACCAACAGAAGCAGATTGAGCTTGTGGACCGTCCAACTTAAGGACGCAAAAGCAAAGTGCTAGGTGGGAGACAACCCACCATGGTATGATCATACCTTTTCATTCTTAGTTTTATTTTATTTTGTTTTTATCAGTGTTTATTCATAATTTCTGCATCATCACCTGCATTCTGCATAAAAAAAAGGATGTTCGATGCGCAAGCGTCCCTGACACGTGAGCGTCATGTGTGAATTCGCAACACCATGGAAGTAAACAGAGAGTTGGGTAGGAGTGGCGCTGGAAGCATGCATTGCGCACAAGCAAGCCCATGCGTACGCGTCCCTCACGTGTGCGCGTCGCTTGCGCTTTCATCAACTCACGCGTAAGCGTTCCTGATACGTACGCGTGACCCTGGAAATCGGCGTCAATAACGTGATGAACAGAGAGTTGTATTGGTTTGGGGTTGGAACTGTGCTAGAAGTATAAATCCCGTCACGCGTACGCATTCCTGATGTGTGCGCGTCCTTTTCCTTTAATGGCAATCCACGCGTGCGCGTGCCTGACGTGCACGCGTCGTATGCAATTTTGCCCCCAGCCCAGACTGAACAGAGCAATTTTGGACTCGCGCAATTCGCACAACCAAAGGCGCGCGCACGCATTCCAGATGCTTACGCGTCACTATCAAATTTGCGCGACCCACGCGTACGCGTGCCATACGCGTACACGTCGCATGCGACGCACAATTAAACCAGTACGCCGCCAGATTTCACTTATCCCCTCCCCCAATCCTAATTCTTTTTTAATCCTAATTCTACCTTATTTCCTCTTCCTTCTTTCTTTCTCATTCCTTTTTACTATCCACTACTTTCTTCTTCCCTTCTTCATCTTCTCCCTCAGGTTTCTTTTCTTCCTCCCCTCTACTCTTTTATTCTTCCTCTTTTAATTATTGCATTTAATTATTTTTCTTTCTTCTCAATTTTTCTTTTAGCTTAATTATTTATGGTTTCTTTTTCTTTCTTTTTCATGCATTTTATGTTGGTGTTCGAATTTTATTCGGGTCGTACCTTATTATCATTGAACTTGTGGATATTATAAGGAGTGATTTGACAATTGACATTTAAATTTGGCTCTCGTATACATTTGGATTCATTATTTTTATTCCTATTTTACCTTGCACACCAAGTGTTTGTGAAAAAGCTCTTATGGCATTCGGAATCATATTTTATTTTACTCTTACACTTTAATGCCTCTTTTTCACCACACTTGTACTCCACATGTATTTAGGATTATCATTCACAATTGTCATCATACAAGTGCTCTTTAATTTGGCTTCTTTTAATAATTGATGCTTGAGTTATACTTCTCATGCCCATTACTTGCATGCTTTTAACCTCTTGCATCTAATTCCTATGAATTGCCTTTTTCCTCGTAATTGATGTCTTACCCACATGTTGTAGCTACCATGTATTTAAGCTATTATATTTTCTTTGGAATTCATTATCACTTGGAACTTTCTCCCGCCGGTTTGGAATTATATATATTTAACATTTTTCTTCTTTCTTTCTTCCTTAGGAATGGGTACCAAGAAAGGAAAAGAGAAGGCCACTGACAAGACACCAGCAAGGAAAGGAACCAAGAGAGCTCCGGCTAAGGCACTTTGATGAGCGAATATTTTATATGCTTTTTGGGGATATTTTCATGTAGTTTTTAGTATGTTTTAGTTATTTTTTATTATATTTTTATTAGTTTTTATGAAAAAATCATATTTTGGGACTTTACTATGAGTTTGTGTACTTTTTGTAATTTCAGGTATTTTCTGGCTGAAATTGAGGGACCTGAGCAAAAATCTGATTCAGAGGCTGAGAAAGGACTGCAGATGCTGTGGGATTCTGACCTCCTTGCACTCGAAAAGGATTTTTTGGAGCTACAAAAGTCCAATTTATGCGCTCTTAATTGCGTTGGAAAGTGGACATCTTGGGCTTTCCAGCAATATATAATAGTTCATACTTGGCCCAAGATTTGGTGGCGCAAACTGGCGTTTAAACGTCAGCTCCTTACCCTTTTCTGGTGTTAAACGCCAGAACTGGCATAAAAGTTGGAGTTAAACGCCCAAACTGGCACAAAAGCTAGAGTTCAACGCCAGGAATAGCCTATGCACGTGAAAACTTCAGTGCTCAGCCCAAACACACACAAAGTGGGCCCCGAAAGTGGATTTCTGCACTATCTATCTTAGCTTACTCATTTTCTGTAAATCTAGGTTACTAGTTGAGTATAAAAACTACTTTTAGAGTTTTATTTTGGACATCATGACATTTTTTACATCTGAATTTTGTATCTTCTACGGCATGAGTCTCTAAACCCCATGGTTGGGGGTGAAGAGCTTTGTTGTGTCTCGATGGATTAATGCAATTACTACTGTTTTCTATTCAATCACGCTTGTTTCTATTCTAAGACATTCACTCGAACTTCAACATGATGAATGTGATGATCCGTGACACTCATCACCATTGTCAACCTATGAACGCGTGCCTGACAACCACTTCTGTTTGGTTCCTGGTTCACGAGTTTGATTGCCTCTCCTGACAACAGAGCATTCAAATCTGTGAGATCAAAGTCTTCGTGGTATAAGCTAGAATCAATTGGCAGCATTTTTGAGATTCGAAAAGTCTAAACCTTGTCTGTGGTATCCTGAGTAGGATCCGGGAAGGGATGACTATGACGAGCTTCAAACTCACAAATGTTGAGCACAGTGACAGTGTGCAAAAGGATCGACGGATCTTACTCCAACACTAGTGAGAACCGACAGATGATTAGCCCTACGAAACCCATAACTGGACCATTTTCACTGAGAGGACAGATGGTAGCCATTGACAATGGGGATCCACCAACATACAGCTTGCCATAAAAGGAGCCTTGCGTGCGTGAAGAAGAAGACAGTAGGAAAACAGGGATTCAGAAGACAGAGCATCTCCAAAACCTCAACCTGTTCTCCATTACTGCATAACAAGTATTATTTAATCCATGTCCTTTTACTCATTCCAATTAAAACTAAGAATTATTATTGATATCCTGACTAAGAGTTACAAGATAACCATAGCTTGCTTCAAGCCGACAATCTCCGTGGGATCGACCCTTACTCACGTGAGGTATTACTTGGACGACCCAGTGCACTTGCTGGTTAGTTGTGCGGAATTGCAAAAGTGTGATTGTGATTGTAATTTCATGCACCACGCTTCCATCTACAAGTGTCAAGCCGCCAACAAAGCGGGTAAAGAGGATCATTAAAGTTGATGAATCAGAGAAAGCCCTTCCTGCATGGGACTCCACACGGTTCACTAACCGTTATTGCTAACAGATATTCCCCATCCTAGCCGAGAGGAACTACAACAATGAGCATCTCCTCATTGTTCCAACCCACTTTGTTGATTTTGTGGAGCCCCGAATCGAGAGGAGACAGTGGGGATTTTTTAGGAGGCAGCCGCGGGAGGCCAACTTATCATGGGTAGTTGAATTCTACTCCAACTTCTACTCGCCTACTCTGCAGACTGTTTATGTTCGTCAGCAGCAAGTCCTTACCTCCGAGAGTGCCATACAGAGAGCACTGTATCTTCCACCTTGCTCAGAGGAATTGGATGCATATCAAGAGGGAAGTACATCAGGCCACTAGTTCCCTCTGCGAGCCGACCTATCTTTGGATACACATCCTTCTTCTACTCCACCATCATCTACACCACAGGCACCATCCATCCATCAGATGTTCCTTCAGATCCTTGAGAGGTTCGACCGGTAAGACCGGCGGATGGAGCAAATGGAGCGACGTAACAAGCGCCGATACCACTATCTGAAGGAACTCATAGTCAGTACCAACCCACCTCCGGAATAGAAGGACACCCTAGACTCCCCTTCAACCAGTAGCACAAGGAGCCATGGCAAACCAGACAGCGGAGGCAATGCTTCCAGCCCTACCTTGTTCCTTACTGATGGCACAGAGGACCGTGCCAAGCCTTATGTATTGGGAGGTCAGTCCTTGACTTCCGGAGGTAATTTCTCTCTCTTAACACCAACATTTGACTTTTTCTTTTGTTAGGTAGGATAGATTGCATAGTAATAATTGTTTGCATGTATGTCTTGCTTAGTTGAAGTAATAAATTTCTTTTCAATACCCTTTTTATAGCATTTCACTAATTTAAATTAAATTTTTTTTGTTAAACTTGTTTAAAGATTGTAATTTGGAACATGGTTTATAGCTAAGAACACACAACTGGTGAGATTTTGAGCTTATTTATATGGCTACATTATTTAACCATAATTTTTATTCTTGTGTGTTTTCTTCTCTATGATTGCAATCTATAGTTTGTTCCATTTTATATGTCCATTGTTTAGTGTATTGGCATGCATACATATGATTGAGGCCATCATTTGTTACTAGCTCACTTATCCCAAATAGCCTACCATTTCAATTACCTTTGTTTGCCACTTTGAGCCTTTAAATCCCCATTTGTTCTGTATTTTACCACATCACCAACCTTAAGCGAAAAAATAATTAACTACCCCAATTGAATCTTTGGTTAGTTTAAGATAGAGATTGTGTATCAATTAAGTGTCGGGAATTTTGGGAACTTAGGTTGATAAAATTGTGTTGACAAAAGTATTGGGAATTTGGGTGCATACTCATGTGAGACCAGAAAAACCATGTGCATTGATATGTTATGTTTTCTTTCATGTTCATCAAAAAATAAAACAATATAAATAAATAAATAAGTAAATAGCGGACAAAATTATCCCAATGTTAAGTTTAATAAAAGATCAATGCATATGTGGTGAAATTAAAGAAAATTTGATACATAAGTATGGGAAATACACAAAAGTGAGATTATGGGTAGCTAGGCATAATTTTAGAATTATATAGAGTGTGTGTGTGTGTTAGGTGAGAACTTAGGTTAGTCAAAGATTCAATTTACAGCTCACTTGGCCATATTACAACCTTGAAAAGATCTCATGATTTGCATTTGTACACTAGATATTTGTTGATTGGTTAAATGAAGAAAAAAGTTTAGAAAGCATGAATAGAGAAGAGTAGAGTGGATTAACCCTAGACACTTGAGCGATTAGAGTGCATATACACTACCAGAGAGGGTTCAATGCTTGATTCTATGTTCCCTGCATTCGTGAGTTATCTCCTCACAAGTTTACTTATCTTTTATTGTGTGATTTGAATTAGTGGAATCTGATTTATGTCTGTCTTGGAGAACTTGTTTACTTTTAACCAAGTAGATAGAAACATCTTATCATATAGTTACATTCACATACATAGGTTACATCTCATGAGTCTTACTTTCTCCATTCATTCCTTTTGTCTCCTTGAGCTTAGCATGAGGGCATGCTACTCTTTAAGTGTGGGGAGATTGATAAACCACTATTTTATGGTTTATCTTGTGCTAATTTGAGTGATTTTTATCAAGTCTTTGCACACTTATTCATACAATTTGCATGATTTTACAATTCCTTCCCAATTTTGTTCTATGGTTGAAAAATTGCTTCCTAAGCCTTTAAATTGTGTATTTTAATTCCCCTTTATACCATTCGATGACGTGATCTGTGCATTAAGTGTTGTCAGGCTGTATAGGGCAGGAATGGCTTAGAGGATGGAGAGGAAGCTTGCAAAAATGGAAGGAGCACAAGAAATAAAGGAGATAACCAGCGAGGATCGACGCACACGCAAGGCTCACGCGTACGCGTGATTTGGAGATTTTCACAGCGACGCGTGTGCGTACCTGACGCGTACGTGTGATAAGCCAGATTGCACAGCGATGCGGGCGCGTACCGTACGTGTACGCATGACACGCGAAGAAGACCATCAACGCGTGCGCGTGAACTACGTGTACGCGTGATGTGCGCCACATGCAGAAAATGCAGAAGACACTGGGGGTAATTTTGGGCTGAGTTTAGACCCAGTTTTCGGCCAAGAAACACAGATTAGAGCCAGAGGACAAGCAGAGACTCAACACACATTCACTTTTACATAGTTTTTAGTTTTAGTTTTGAATTTTAGAGAGATATACTACTTTCTCTAGGTTTTCTTCATATTCATAGTTTTAGAATTTTATGCTTTTGATTTGGATATTGAGAAGAGTTACTATCTCTGTTGAAGTTTCTATCATTCTAGTTTGTTTTCTTATTCCTTTACTCTTTTAATCACCCATTAACCCTGTTCAGATTTACGTATGGATATCTTTGATTGGAATTTATTAAAGCAAAGAATAATTTCTACCTTTAATTAATTTTCTGCTATTATTTTTTTTGAATTTCCATGTCTTCTTTTCTTCCCCAATTATCGTTTATGAAAATGGCATTCATGTCAACGGAGTAGACTCCCAACTTGACTTGGGAGTTGATTAAAAGGAGACCCTTGAGTTGGAATACTAAAGTGTAATTGAAAATTAGAAGTTGTTGGCTGGCTCTCTAGTCACTAACGCTAATCCATCCATAGGAGAGGATTAGGACTTGTGAATTAGAGTTAGCTCAATTACTTGAATTTCCTTTATTCGGTAAAGGTTAACTAAGTAAAAACAACAACCTTTTACTATTACACTTGGGATAATCCAACAAGGATAGAACATCCGATTAATCTTCTCCCAGTCAAGACTTTTTATTTTGATTATATAAATTCTCTTGCTAATTTTTATTGCTTTAATTTACAATCATTTATTTTTCTGCTCTCCAACTCTTAAAAATTTCTCGGAAAATTTATGATCAATAAATTGCACTCTTTTGTCAACTCGTTGGGAGACGACCTGGGATTTCTACTCCCAGTATTTTATTCTCAATTTGTGACAATTCTTTCTAAATTGATAAGCAGAATTTTCTTCGATTAAGAAGTGTACTTGCAACGTTATTTCTATAGTAAATTCTTAATCGGCAATTTTCCGCATGTCAAACACAAAACTTAGCATCACACATTCAACCTTGAATTGTTCACTTATGACATCCCTTTGGTGTGTAACACCAAAATTAACTCCTTGCAATACAGAAAATTCTACTTAACTTTCTTATTGAAAAAAAAAAATAAGAAAAGAAAGTTACCACTCATTGGGTTTTCTTCCAATAAGCGCTCTTTTATCGTCACTAGCTTGATGTCCTTCATTCTTGTTCAAGTCAGCTCATGGATGCTCTCCTCCTTGTTCCATGGTCCTCCTAGGTAGTGCTTCATTCTGTGACCGTTTACTGTGAATGCTCCTTTGAAGCTTCATTCAGGAGTTCAAGATTTTCATGTAGGGAGACCTTAATCACCACATAAGGACCGGTCCATTTAGACTTGAGCTTGCCAGGGAAAATCTTGAGTCTAGAATTATACCTTAGCACTTGTTGTCCTGGCTCAAAGTCTCTTCTTGCAATTTTCTTGTCATGCCATCTTTTGGCTATTTCCTTGTAGATCTTAGCACTCTCATAAGCTTCCAGTCTAAATTCATTCAGTTCATTGAGCTGCAGTAGCCTCTTTTTCCCTGCTACTTGGGAATCAAGATTGAGGAGCTTGGTGCCCCAAAAAGCCTTGTGCTCGAGCTCCACGGGGAGGTGACAAGCGTTGCCATAGAGTAGCTGAATGGTGACCTCCCGATTGGAGTTTTGAATGCAGTCCTATATGCCCACAGGGCATTATCTAGCCTTCTTGCCTAGTCCTTCCTTGAAGCTCCAAACGTTTTCTCTAGGATCCTTTTCAGCTCTCTATTTGCTAGTTTAGCTTGGCCATTGGTGTGAGGATGGTATGGTGTAGCCACTTTGTAAGTTACTCCATATTTATGTAGCAAGGTGTTCATTTGCTTGTTGCAAAAGTGACTACCACCATCACTGATGAGACGTTTAGGCACTCCGAACCTGGTGAAGATATACTTATTGAGAAATTGGAGAACAATCTATGCATCACATGTAGTTGTTGCTATGGCTTCCACCCATTTGGAAATACATTCCACTGCTACCAATATGTACTTGAATGAGTATGATGGCGGAAAGGGTCCCGTGAAATCTATGCCCCAAATGTCAAACAACTGATGAGGGAAAATTAGATTTTCACACAAACTCACCGGCAAGTGTACCGGGTCGCATTAAGTAGTAATAACTCACAAGAGTGAGGTTGATCCCACAGGGATTGATGGATCAAGCAACTTTAGTGAGGTGATTACTTTAGTCAAGCTAACAGTGGTGAATTGAGTGAGAATCGATCAACAGAAAGTAAATTGTAGGAAATTTAAATTCCAGAATGTAAATTGACTGAAACTTAAAGAGCAAGAAATGTAAAGTGCAGCAAATGTAAAAGAAATTGGGTGCAGAGAATTTAAAGAAAGCAATAAAGCAAGCAATCGAAGAGATCTTGAGAACAAGTAATAGGAAATTTAAATTGCATGAAGATTAAATCAGATCGAATCATGAGCAGAATTGTAAAGTTACAGAGAAATAAAAGTGCAGAAGATGTAAATTGCAGGAAAGTAAATTGGGAGCAATGTAAATAGAAAAGTAAAATCACAGAGAAGAAAATTGGAGCTGAGGATTTGAAATTTGCATAAATTGAATTCAAGACTGAAATATAGAAAGTGCAGAAAAGAAAAGTGTATCAAAGAGAGATTTCTATTCTATCCTACTCCTACTACTATTGCTCTCTAGCAGAGCCAGCCTCCTTTTTTCAATGAAATGAAACTGATGCCTTTATATAGGCTTTACAAAATGAAAAATGAAATTGAAATTGAAAACAAATTATAATTTAAATGAAATTCCTAATCTAACTATTTCTTGTGCCTTTGAGTGATGTGAATGGGCTTTGTTGGTTCGGCCTTGAATGAAAATGGGTTGGAGGTGCATGCTTCAGTGGAGCATTCGGTTAGGAAAGTGAACATCCCGTTCACTTTGCTTGGTGCTTCCTCACGTGCCAAGTTTTCTTCTAGCGTTCCCTTTCTGAACGCTGTGTTCCTTTTCTGAACGCTGGCTTCTCATGGGCGCTCCCTTTGGTTGAGCGCTCCGTTCCTTTGCAGCGCTCCCTTGGTTGAGTGCTTCTCTTAGCGCTCCCTTGGTTGAGCGCTACATTCCCTTTTTTGAACGCCCTTAGTGCATGGCCCCTCTCCAAGCTGAAATTCCTACAAAAGTTAACAAAGTGAGCGTGGCGCTCACTTTGCTAACAAGCGCTACTCCAAATGTTGGCTTTTGAGCGTGGTTTTTGGGCCTTAAAGATGCCTATCACTTGTACTTTAATTTCATGCCAAATATAGATTGTTTCATATCATTGGAAAGCTTTGAATGTCAGCTTTCCAATGCAACTGAAAGCGCATCAATTGGACATCTGTAGCTCAAGTTATAGTCCTTTGAAGAAGGCATGATCATGCTGTTTAGGAGGCCAAAAACGCTCAAATAGTGAGCGTGGCGTTCACTTAGTGAGCGCTGCTTTGGAGGCCAAAGTTAGTGCCAGCTTCTGAAGCCTAAACTTAATGTTCACCCCATACCATTATATATCGTTGGAAAGATCTGGATGTCTACTTTCCAATGTGTAACAACCCTGATTTTCGAGTATGCGAGATCTTTTCCGAAGGCATGGATTTTGCCAGAAGATCAGTAAAGGGAACACCTCTTCTATATCAACAAGTATCTCAATCCTGATTGTCATTATGTCATCCTTAAGCTAAAACCTTTTCCGAGGCAAGCTCAATAACGCGGTCACGAAGAACCTAGTTTTTGAACCGTATCGGTTGGCAGTTTTGATTCTGATTTTCGTAAATAGTCTCTGTTTGGCGAACCGGACTCGATTCATGAGAGGAGAGAGATAATAGTATAATATTATCATTATATTAGTATTAGAAAATACTTGAATGATATTATAAGGTTACCTGGTCTGTTTTAGTTAAAAACAGAAAATTGGTTTAACCGGGTTCACAGTTTACTGGTGCAGCTTAGCACCGGCACTCTCTGATGACTTTAGCAATGCTAAGGCCTCATTATACATGTTTTATTCTCATAATAAATATGTTACTAGTGTCATTTATGCTAGTAGCTCAGAAAATAATTTTTAGAGATATTTTTACAAGTGTTCCGATACATCTAGTTTTAGTAGTTATACACCTGAGATATTTTAATATTATTTTAACCCACCTCCAATCCAACCAATCACAACTCACCCTACACCCCCAAGACCTCCAAGGCTGTCTCATTTCATCATTTTGGCTGAAAATAACAAGAGAGAAAAGAGAGAAACTTTCATGAACACTTAATCTTCAAAGCTTGATTTCTTCTGAACTAAAACTCAAATCAAAACTCCGATTTCACCAAAATGATCCTCTCTTCTTCCTCTACATAACCATGTAACTTATCAAGGCTGGAAATAAGGTGAGATGGTTGTTCATTTCCCTTTTCAATTCGGTTTTCAAGAAAACATGCTTAAACATGTGTTTTCTTGATGTTCTTACTTAGGAATCATGCTTAACTTGACTTGAGGGACAAGAAACGTGACTTTCCAGCAAGTATAAGGTTAGAAATCACCTCCTAATGTGCTGAGGGAGATTTGGTTAGTTGAGGGTTTTTGGATTTAAAGTTGTTCTTGATGTGATTTGGGAGGAAAAAGTGCTAAAGGACTACCTGAAAGTCTAACTGAATTAGGAGCAGCAAAACCAGGTAGGGTTTGACGAATTTAATCTTGATTGATTGTGTTTGAGTTGTGTGATTATGATATGGTTTGCCTGTGCTTGAAATTGATTGTTTGTATGAGTAATTCTTTTTGAAATTTTGGTGAAAATTTGATGAAATTTGATGAAATTCAAGCTATGAATGTGTGTTCTTGTGGCTGCTGGAAAATGAAACCCTAGAGCTTAAAGTGATGTTCAATTTGTGTTAAAATCATGTAGAGAAGATGGGGTTTAGTTGGCTGCAATTTTATTTTGAATTATGGTAAAAATCGGTTGCTGAAAAGACTGAAAAACGGGTAAAAACAAAGAAAGAATCTGAAGAATTTACAAAGAACACGAAGAACACTTTGAGTGTGGTGAAGAACATTGAAGAACACCTTTTAGATCTTAAAAAGGGTAAGGTTGTAATTATTTTGGTGTTTGAGGGGTTATTTGGTAATTTCTGAAAGTTAGGGTGGTTAAAGTAGAAATATTAAAAGTTACCGGGGTAAAAAGTGAATTTTAAAGGTTAAAAGGTAAAGGCAAGGTAATTTTCGAAAATTTAATGATAAAATAATAAATAATAATAAAATATTAAATAATAATATTTAATTAAAATAATATTTTAATAAAAATAATAAAATAATGCGAAAAATGCAGTTTTCTGTAAAAGCTTTAGAAAGATAACTTTAAGCGTAGAATCTCATAATTACCTTCATAAAACACTTACGGAGTGGTAAGAACATATTAGTGAGGCAAAGATAAGGAAAAGATATAAAGTTAAAGAAAAGATAAAAACTAAAGAAAAGTCTGTAAAGTTTTAATAACAGAAAATCAGACAGAGATTAGTGAACGAACTAGGGCAACATAGTTAGTCCTTGAATTGCGACTAGGGTTAGGTATTTTATGAAAATTTAGACTGTTTCAGTATAGACTTAATGAACCTATACTTGGGACAGGCTAACTATTCATACCGAAATTTACATAAGCTTTAAATATATACGTTAAGCAGAGAAACCAGAGCAGAGTAAAGAGATACAGAGAAAAACGTAATCAGAACAGAGTAATAAGACAAAGAGAGAAGAGTAATATAATAAAGAGTTAAGCCTTGTGGCATGATATTCTATTGTATGTTTATCTGCTGTTTTTCCGTTGGCCTTAGAGGTCCTGTAGGCCCAAGTTCACCTACAGTAAGTTGTTATTCCTGTAGGCCGAAGTTCACCTACAGTGAATATCAATTTTGTAGCTCAGGGTGTTGTTTCTGTAGGCCAAATTTCACCTATAGAGAGTTGCCATTTCTGTAAGCCGGAGTTCACTTACAGAGGTGTTATTTCTGTAGGCCAAAGTTCACCTACAGAAAGTTGTTGTGTTGTGTTTAGACTATTCCTGTAAGCCGAAGTTCACTTACGGGAGTGCTATTTCTGTAGGCCGAAGTTCACCTACAGAAAATAAGCCATATCTCGGACTAGTTCCTAGGTAATGTCGGGCTGCAGGGTGTAAACTGACACGTGAGCTCATGGCCTGCATAGGACAGACATGCATCATACTTAGTTGCGCATTTCCTCTGTTATGATTGTTGTATGAATGTATGCTTTCCTTGTTTGTATTCTATTCTCTGTGTTTGTGTTTTACTTTCTTATATTCTTCTGTTTGTGATCTGTTTTCAGTTTACGCTAGTTTCTCTATTCATCTGTCTTCTATTTACTGCTTCTCTGTATTATGCTAATAGTCTGCTAAACAACATAGGATTAATGAATGTAACTAATAACCCCGACCCTACTAAGAGCTCCCCAGTTCTTACCCCTTCTCTCTCTCCTCCCCCTTCATATGGAAGCAAGAGTTCCTTTCCGTAGTTCGCTGACGACCGTTTGCAAAAAGGATTCCACTCTAGGTAGTCTTCTGAGTCTAGGGTGAATCCCATTCTCCGTTTATATGTATATACTGTGAGACCAGCCAATGTCTGCACCCCGTTTGTACGTGAACTTTAACCTAAATCCTGTGTACGAGACTCCTGTTGTGTGGCTACTTGATGAGGTACCAGAGAGACGTCCTATGGCAATGTCTGATCGTGCAGAGGAGTAGCAGATGATGTTCTACCTTTTGGTGACGTTCCACCTGACTTGAGTTTTGAAGACCTAGAACGTACCTTCCCTCGCTTTAGTAGTTTAGAGGGACTAGGCGAGTATAGAGTCTAGGCTAGCCTAGGTGCCAGCTTAGGGACCTCTTGAACAGGTCAGGACCTGGGATGTTGTATGTATATATATGTATATAGATATTATTTAGCTATATCTAGGGGTGTTCTAACTAACAGTCTATATTCTAATAAAGGTTGAATCACCGAATGTTGTCAACTACTTGTGATGTATTTATGTGTGGTTGTTTATAACTGTTTTATCTGTTATTATTTTTGAATTGATTATAAATGATTCTGTTTATTAATTCAAACGTTTTTTAAAAAAAAGTACCTCGCTAACTAACTAGGCTTTTAACAACGAATTAGGCTCATATAATAAATAATAGATAATAATTAGGATGACAAATTGGTAGCACTCAGTTTCTGGTATGTCCTAGGCGTACTGAAAATTGGTTCATTACACAACGCATTTCCGAGCGCATCATTTAAAGCTCTACAGCTCAAGTTATTCTCCTTGGAAGGTGGAGAGGTCAGCTGGCCTTACTGTAGGTTGATACTATGTTCATCTTTGCACTTTTGGGGTAAGTTTTCTCCCTCAGATTTAGTGTCCACCATGCAGGGCTATATATGCTTGGAAAGCTCTAGATTCCTACTTTCCAATGCCACTAGAATCACCTCATTTGGAGCTTTGTAGCTCGAGTTATTCTTGTTGGAGTGTGAAGAGGTCAGGGTTGCAAATCCTCTTTGCTCCTTTTGAGCTTAATTGAGCTTAATTTGTGCTTCTTTGCTTCTTTTTCTACTTATTTCCTACAAAGTTTATCAAATCAAAAGATCAAAGAAATATACCATTTAAGCACAAAAGCATTCAATATTCAAGCACTAATCATCAATTTCTTGTATGAAAAAGCATAAAAAAACATGACATGATGACATGTCAACACAACACCAAACTTAAACCTTGCTTGTCCCCAAGCAAGAAAAGAATCATGCAGTACATTTTGTCAAACCAAGGTGAGAAGAATAGCAAGTTAATGTTCATGGTAGGCTAGTTTTCTATGCATGCTACAATCACAAGAGAAATGTAAATGATTGATGCTTCTATCTAGCTCATTTTATGAAATCTTTTCCTTATGTTTCTTCCTTGAAACCAGCTTTTGATTTTCTTATTAGCTTCTCCTTTTGGGTACTTTACCCCATGAGTTGATAACAAAGCTACGATTTTAAATGCTTTGTTTTCAAGTATTACCACTTGATACATAAGCACCACAAGCATTGAATTAGAGGACTTCATTAAGCTCATTTGTTTCTTTTCTTGACTCTCTAATCATTGATGCTCAGAACCTTGAGCTTTGAGGAAGTGCTTTTGCACTTGAACCTAGCCTTGACTTCTAAGTGTTTTGTTTTCAAGCTTTTTGCCTGATACATAAACACCACAAGTACTTAATAAATGAATTGTCATTGGTACTCAGAGCCTTCAACTTTCTCATTCTTTCCCTTTTTCTTTCTTGCCTTATTTGCATATGCTTCCTTCAAGGTTTTCATGATTTCAAAAAAAAAAATTTCATAAAATGTCCTAGATGAAAACTTCAATAAAATCTAATGCAATTGAGCAACAATTAACCATACTAGCCTTCCAATACTTGTATGCACATGCTAAGTTCTTCTTTGATTCCTTGTTTGTTTATGATCATGATACTTTACTGCTATGAACTTTATAAAACTCAAGTTGGTAGTCATCGTGACATAGCAACATGTTACAGATCAAAATTCAGGCTATGCTTATTCATACACACATGTAAACAGAGAAGATAAAGACAATCATGCAATTTAAAGTGCTGGAAACAAATGAGAGAAAAAGGGACTTTACAACCTTGTAATTCATCTTCTCTACTGTTGTCCTTTTCCTACTATTCTTCCCCCTTCCCATACCAAACTCAGAATGATTGCTAATCCTCAAGCAACAATCAGAACAATGGTGATGAGGCTAAGATGGATCATGAGGTCTTACACAATTAAATGTTAGTAGTACATGTGTTTAAGCAAGCAAAATTAAGAATAACCATCAAGGCACAGGAAACAGAGACATTATGATTGCAAACATAAAAGGGTGTGCATGATACATTGCATAAAGAATGAGTGGCACACCAAACTTAGTGTGACACTTTCACTTGGAATTAATGCAAGTATCCAGTAAAGATTGGAAGAAAATTTTGTTGCATAGCAACACCAAACATAGAATGCAACCATATGTCAATTTATTTGAACTAAAACTAAACACAAGGAACTGTTATATGCTAATAACACAATCACCAAGTGAAGAATTAGTCATAGTCAGGATTTCTTGGTGAGGTATTAGCAACAACAGTTAATGAGCAAACTAAAAGACAACACTAAAAACAAAGAAATGACTAAAACAAAGAGAATGAAAAAGTGTGAAACCAATAGAAAATTAACACTGCAAAGGCTTTATGATTACGCAGACAAGTGGTGTTGCTGGATTTATTGCACAGAAAATTAAGTGGCACACCAAACTTAGAAACTTAGTGTGACGCTTTCGGTTTAGAATTAGTACAATTATCCATAAAGATTGAAAACATATTATTGCAGGGCAACACCAAACTTAGAATGTAATCATATGCCAATTTATTGAAATTAAACAAAGCAAAGAAAGAAAACAAAGCAGAGAAATGAAATGTTACCTAAGGTTGGGTTGCCTTCCAACAAGCGCTCTTTTAGTGTCATTAGCTTGACATGTTGTTCTTCACTTTCTTCTTCTTCTTCCAGTTTGTTAAGAAGAATGACCTCACGGGGGGAGAAGATTCAGCTATTGTCCCTTGTCTTGGTCTCTCCTCAGCAAGCTTCCTTTTGTTAATGGCTTAATTGAGCTTGCTTGCTGGATCAAGGGTAGGATTGGTGCTCTTATTAGTTGCCTTCACTTCTTGGATATCAATACTTGGTGGTTGTGTGATGGTTGGAGCATTATCTTCATCAAAAGCCTTTTGAATTGGTGGTTCAATGAGCCCTTCTTCTATGCATTTCTCTGCTTCAATTGAATGTGAATCTCCTTGATTGTCTTCCTCCATTTCTTCTTCATGATTTTCCATTAAGTCCTTTGGGAGGGAATCTTCATGTTCCATTGTCACTTCAATTAGCCTATGTGGATATGGAATCCTTGTCTCATATACCTCCACCACTTCATCCTTCATTGCAATTTCATTTGACACAGGGACTTTTTGGTCTTGTTTTTCCACTTTCTTTCCCACAAATTGATCTACATTCTCACTGTTTGATAATTCTGAGTTTCTCCTTATTTGATCTAAGTGCCCATCCATCTTCTTGAGGAGGATTTCTTGCCTTTTCTAGGATTGTTCTTGTCTTTCCAAAATTATCTGGACTTTTGAAGGAGATCCTCTGCTAGCTCAAGAGATGAGGGTGTAGAGTAATTTTGTGAACATGGATGTGTTGTGGTGAAGTTATTTTGAGGGGTGTGGAGTGAATTTTGTGAATTGTGGAATGAATTTTGTGGTTGGTGAAATGAGTTGTATGGGTCTTGGAAGAAACTTTGTGTTGAGGCATAGTCAAGTGATGAAGAATTTTCAAATGAGAAACTGGGAGGTGAGGGTGGACAATTTTGCATAAATGAATTGAAGGTTTGTTCAAGTGATGATGGCTCTTGATTGATGGAGTATGACACATTGGGTGCTCTTTGATTTTGATCCTCCCAAGTACAACTTGAAGAATTGTTGAATTCATCACAGTATGGATCATCTTGTGGCATTGGTGGACAATTTTGCATGAATTTATTGAAAGCACACTCCAGTGATGATGTTTCTTGATGAACAAAGTATGGAACATCAAGATTCCTTTGATTTTGCCCTTCTCAGTCACAATATGAGTGGTTGTTATAGCAGTACGAGTCATCTTGTGGCTCTGGGAGGTGTTCATACTCTTTCATTCCTTGGTGATACTCCCAGCCACCATTAGAATAATGACTTGAATCATTTTGTGGTGGTGGGAAATATTCCATATGATTCTCTTGCTCATCTTGTGGTTCTGAAGCATATCTCCATGGATTGGAGTGCTCAGGATCTGTAATTTCTTGGTGATATTCCCAGCCACTATTAGAATAGTCAATTGGTGATGGTGGGTAATATCCCATAAAATTTGTTTGATCACAAGATGATTTGAACTCTATTTGAATTTTGTAAAACACAACACCAATAAGAATTGAAATTCATATCTCAGATGAGATTTGCTTAGTGAGGCAAGAACACAAACACCTTGGTGTCAACTCAGAACAGAAAATTAAAAGAACAAAAACAAAGAAAATGCTTAATCTAGACTTCTCACCCACTTAATCATTGTCGATCTATATCAATCCCCGGCAACGGCACCAAAAACATGATGAGGGAAAATTAGATTTCCACACAAAATCACTGGTAAGTGTACTGAGTCGCATCAAGTAGTAAAAACTCACAAGAATGAGGTCAATCCCACAGGGATTGATGGATCAAGCAACTTTAGTAAGGTGATTAGTTTAGTCAAGCTAACAGTGGTGAATTGAGTGAGAATCGATCAATAGAAAGTAAATTGCAGGAAATTTAAATTGCAAAATGTAAATTGACTGAAACTTAAAGGGAAAGTAATGTAAAGTGCAGTAAATGTAAAGGGAATTGGGTGCAGGGAATTTAAAGAAAGCAATAAAGCAAGCAATCGAGGAGATCTTGAGAACAAGTAATAGGAAATTTAAATTGCATGAAGATTAAATCAGATCGAATCATGAGCAGAATTGTAAAGTTGCAGAGAAATAAAACTGCAGAAGATGGAAATTGCAGGAATGTAAATTGGGAGCAATGTAAATAGAAAAGTAAAATTGCAGAGAAGGAAATTGGAGCTGAGGATTTGAAATTTGCATAAAATGAATTCAAGACTGAAATATAGAAACTGCAGAAAAGAAAGGTGTATTAAAGAAAGCTTTCTATTCTATCCTACTCCTACTCATATTGCTCTCTAGCAGAGTCAGCCTCCTTTTTTCAATGAAATGAAACTGATGCCTTTATATAGGCTTTACAAAATGAAAAATAAAATTGAAACTGAAAACAAATTACAATTTAAATAAAATTCCTAATCAAACTGTTTCTTGTGCCTTTGAGTGATGTCAATGGGCTTTGTTGGTTCGGCCTTGAATGAAAATGGGTTGGAGGTGCATTCTCCAGTGGAGCGTTCGGTTAGGAAAGTGAATGCCCCGTTCACTTTGCTTGGTGCTTCCTCACGTGCCAAGTTTTCTTCTAGCGTTCCCTTTCTGAACGCTGGCTTCTCATGGATAAAGCGAGATGCCAAAACTATTCAAGAGGAAAAAAGCTACAAGTCCCGCTCATCTAATTGGAGCTATGTTTTATTGATAGTTTGGAATTTATAGTATATTCTCTTCTTTTTATCCTATTTGATTTTCAGTTGCTTGGGGACAAGCAACCATTTAAGGTTGGTGTTGTGATGAGCGAATAATTTATACGCTTTTTGGCATTGTTTTTAGTATGATTTTAGTAGGATCTAGTTACTTTTAGGGATGTTTTTATTAGTTTTTATGTTAAATTTACATTTCTGGACTTTACTATGAGTTTGTGTATTTTTCTATAATTTCAGGTATTTTCTGGCTGAAATTGAGGGACTTGAGCAAAAATCAGATTCAGAGGTAGAAGAAGGACTGCTGATGCTGTTGGATTCTGACCTCCCTGCACTCAAAGTGGATTTTCTGGAACTACAGAACTCCAAATGGTGCGCTTTCAATTGCTTTGGAAAGTAGACATCCAGGGCTTTCCAGCAATGTGTAATAGTCCATACTTTGGCCGAGTTTAAAAGACGTAAAAGGGCGTTGAACGCCAGACAGTCAAAAACTTGGTGCACGAATTGTAAATCACACTTTTTACAACTCGTACCACTAACCAGCAAGTGCACTGGGTCGTGCAAGTAATACCTTACGTGAGTAAGGGTCGATCCCACGGAGATTGTTGGCTTGAAGCAATCTATGATTATCTTGTAACTCTTAGTCAGGAAAACAATAAAATAATTCATTTATCAAATTTGATTGCAAGGATTAAAAGGGCAGAACACAAATTATACTTGTATGTGATGATGGAGAATATGTTGGAGTTTTGGAGATGCTTTATCTTCTGAAATTCTGCTTTTCTCTGTTTTCTGATTCATGCACGCACGTCCTCCTATGGCAAGCTGTGTGTTGGTGGATCACCGTTGTCAATGGCTACCATCCATCCTTCCAGTGAAAAGGGTCCAGATGCGCTGTCACCGCACGGCTAATCATCTGCAGGTTCTCAATCGTACCGGAATAGGATTTACTATCCTTTTGCGTCTGTCACTACGCCCAGCACTCGCCAGTTTGAAGCTCGTCACAGTCATTCAATCCCTGAATCCTACTCGGAATACCACAGACAAGGTTTAGACTTTCTGGGTTCTCTTGAATGCTGCCATCAATCTAGCTTATACTACGAAGATTCTGATTAAGAGATCTAAGAGATATTCATTCATTCTATGGTGGAACGTAAGTGGTTATCAGGCACGCATTCGTGGAGAAATGATGATGATTGTCACGTTCATCATATTCATATTGAAGTGCGAATGGATATCTTAGATAGGAACACGCATGTTTGAATGGAAAACAGAAATACTTGCATTAATTCATCGAGACACAACAGAGCTCCTCACCCCCAACAATGGAGTTTAGAGACTCATGCCGTCAAAAGGTACAAAGTTCAGATCTAAAAATGTAATGAGATGCGAAATAATCCTCTAAAAGTTGTTTTTATACTAAACTAGTAACCTAGGTTTACAGAAAATGAACAAACTATGATAGATGGTGCAGAAATCCACTTCTGGGGCCCACTTGGTGTGTGCTGGGGCTGAGACTTAAGCTAATCACGTGCATAGGGCTGTTTTGGGCGTTCAACGCCAGCTTTGGATCCTTTTCTGGCGTTGAACTCCAACTTGTAACTTGTTTCTGGCGCTGGACGCCAGATAGCAACATGGAACTGGCGTTGAACGCCAGTTTACGTTGTCTATCCTTGAGCAAAGTATAAACTATTATATATTGCTGGAAAGCCCTGGATGTCTACTTTCCAACGCAATTGGAAGCGCACCATTTGAAGTTCGGTAGCTCCAGAAAATCCACTTTGAGTGCAGGAAGGTCAGAATCCAACAGCATCAGCAGTCCTTTTTCAGCCTGAATCAGATTTTTGCTCAGCTCCCTCAATTTCAGCCAGAAAATACTTGAAATCACAGAAAAACATATAAACTCATAGTAAAGTCCAGAAATATGAATTTTTCCTAGAAACTACTGAAAATAAACTAAAAACTAACTAAAATACACTAAAAACTATATGAAATTAACCCCAAAAAGTGTATAAAATATCCGCTCATCACAACACCAAACTTAAACTGTTGCTTGTCCTCAAGCAACTAGATAAATAAAATAGAATACAAATAATTTAAGAAGCAATAATATCTCAGAGTTTTTGAGTAAAGCTCAGATTCTAATTAGATGAGCGGGACTAGTAGCTTTTTGCTTCTTGGTAATGGATGTTTCAAGATACTCCCAGTATTCAGATTGAGGGATTTCTGAGAGAAATTCTTGTGTTCTCTTCTTGATGGGGTCATCCTGTGCTTGTTGTTTTTCCATTGATGCTTTGGTGATTGGCCGCTCAACTGAGATATCTTTCTTGCCTCTTGGAGTGGGTTATTTTCCTTTAGGAGCCATGATCTTAGTGATAACGGATAAGCACACCAAACTTAGAGGTTTGCTTGTCCTCAAGTAAAAAGAAAAGAAAGGAGAGGGAGAGAAGGAGAGCTAGGTGCAATGGTGGATGGGAGGGGAGGGAGGCCGAACCCATATTTAAAGGGAGAGGGGGGGTGGGTTTTCGAAAATAGGGAGGAAGATAAGATAGAAGATATGATTTTTAAGAAAAATTTAAGTATGATAAGAAAAGATATAATTTAAAATTGAAGAGATGTGAAAGATATTTGAAAAAGATAGATTTGGATTTTTGAAAAAGATAGTATGGAGATTTGAAAAAGATATTGATTAGTTGAAAAGATTTTTGAATGAAAAGAGATAGATTTGTTTTGAAAATTTTGAAAAAGAGTTGAATTGGATAAAAAAAGGATTTGTGCTTATGGATTAAGATACATTTAATATTTTTAAAGAAGGGTTTTTAGAAATTAGGGATTTTAGAAATCAGGGTTTGTATCATGTTTATGCAAGAAATCATGAATTGAAACATGAAAATTAAGATTAAAATGAAAAATATGAAGAAAAAACGAATTTACCTCCTCCCCACCATCCTGGCGTTTGAACGCCCAAACGCTGCATGTTTTGGGCGTTCAACACCCAAATGCTGCCTTTCCTGGGCGTTCAACGCCCAGCTGTTGCTTCTTTCTGGCATTGAACGCCAGGAACTCCTTTGTCACTGGGCGTTCTTCTGAACGCCCAGGACGCCGTAAATCTGGCGTTAAACGCCCAGAAGGAGAAGGAGCTTCTTTCTGGCGTTCAACGCCCAGAAGATGCTTCTTTCTGGCGTTTAACGCCCAGATGGCTATCCTTACTGGCGTTCAACGCCCAGTGGATGCTTCTTTTGGGCATTGAACGCCCAAAACAGACTTTTACTGGCGTTTTCTTGCCAGTGAGCTCTTTTTCTCTATTTTGTGTGCAGAATCCTTCTGTAACCCTGTGAACTTATACAATTGACTCTTTACCTTAGTATCAGTGAACTTTATATAAACAAATAAAATCAAGAATAGGGCAAAATGCTTAGAGGAAGTGATGCCCCATGGCTGGGTTGCCA
>NC_029789.2:70243476-70245215 GCF_000816755.2 Arachis ipaensis | reverse complement strand
TCAGAATCAATATCTTGAAGTTCCACATAACCATATGGTGATACACTTGTAATAACATATGGTCCCCTCCACCGGGACTTCAGTTTCCTGGGGAATAGCCTGAGCCTAGAGTTAAACAACAGAACCTTTTATCCTGGTTCAAAGATTCTAGATGACAGCTTTCTATGATGCCATTTTTTTTATTTTTCTTTATAAAGCTTGGCATTTTCAAAAGCAGTGAATCTGAATTCCTCTAGCTCATTTAGCTGGAGTAATCTTTTTTCTCCAGCTAATTTGGCATCAAATCTGGTTGCCCAGTAGGCTTTATGTTCCAGTTCCACGGGCAGGTGGCATGCCTTACCATACACAAGTTGGTATGGAGAGGTCCCTATAGGAGTCTTGAATGCTGTTCGGTAAGCCCACAGAGCATCATCCAAGCTTCGTGCCCAATCCTTTCTACGGGTACTTACAGTCCGTTCCAGGATTCTTTTTAGTTCTCTGTTAGAGACTTCAGCTTGCCCATTTGTCTGTGGATGATATGGGGTCGCCACCTTGTGGCGAATCCCATACCAGACCATGGCAGAGTAAAGTTGTTTGTTGCAGAAGTGAGTGCCCCCATCACTGATTAGTACCCTGGGGACACCGAACCTGCTGAATATATGTTTCTGGAGGAATTTCAGCACTGTTTTAGTATCATTGGTGGGTGTGGCAATGGCCTCAACCCATTTTGATACATAGTCAACTGCCACCAGAATATAAGTGTTTGAGTATGATGGTGGGAAAGGCCCCATGAAATCAATACCCCATACATCAAACAACTCAATCTCCAAGATTCCTTGTTGAGGCATGGCATAACTGTGAGGCAAATTACCAGCTCTCTGGCAACTGTCACAGTTACGTACAAACTCTCGAGAATTTCTGTAGAGTGTAGGCTAGTAGAAGCCACATTGGAGGACCTTGGTGGCTGTTCGCTCACCTCTGAAATGACCTCCATTTTGTGACCCATGGCAATGCCATAAGATCCTTTGTGCTTCTTCTTTAGGCACACACCTACGGATTATGCCATCTATACATCTCTTGAAGAGATAGGGTTCATCCCATAAGTAGAGTACTTTGCATCAGTAATTAATTTTTTCTTTTGTTGCCTGCTGTACTCCTTGGGAATGAACCTTGCAGCTTTGTAGTTTGCAATGTCTGCAAACCATGGTGTTTCCTGAATGGCAAACAAATGCTCATCCGGAAAGGTCTCAGAGATTTCAACAGAGGGGAATGACGTCCCTTCTATTGGCTCTATCCGGGACAGATGATCAGCCACTTGGTTCTCTGTCCCTTTTCTGTCTCTTATTTCTATATCAAACTCTTGCAGAAGCAACACCCATCTTATGAGCCTGGGTTTTGAATCCTGCTTTGTGAGTAGATATTTAAGAGCAGCATGGTCAGTATACACAATCACTTTTGATCCTACCAAGTATGATCTAAACTTGTCAATGGCATAAACCACTGCAAGCAATTCTTTTTCTGTGGTTGTATAATTTTTCTGGGCATCATTTAAAATGCGGCTAGCATAATAAATGACATGCAGAAGCTTGTCATGCCTTTGCCCCAGTACTGCACCAATGGCGTGATCACTGGCATCACACATTAATTGGAGATCTAATGCAATCTGGTTATAGCCTGAATAGCCATCCAAAAAGCAGTAATAATCATGACCTGCCAATCTTTCTAGCATCTGGTCTATGAATGGTAAAGGAAAATGATCC
>NC_029789.2:70238448-70243410 GCF_000816755.2 Arachis ipaensis | reverse complement strand
TGATGGGTATTTAATGGAGCCATCAGCAAGTTGGAGACATATCTGGGTTGGTTTAACTTCTTCAGTTAAACCATGCTTTCTGATAGTGGATGTAGGTATTAGGTTGATGCTTGCCCCCAAGATCACATAAAGCTGTCTTGGTGCAATTACCTTCTAATGTGCATGGTATCAGAAAACTCCCAGGGTCTTTAAGCTTTTTAGGAAAGCTTTTCAGAATGACTGCACTGCATTCTTCAGTGAGGAGAACTCTTTCAGTTTCTCTCCAATCCTTCTTATGACTCAAGATCTCTTTCATGAACTTGGCATAAGAAGGTATTTGCTCAAGTGCCTCTGCAAATGGAATCTTTATTTCAAGAGTCCTGAGATAATCTGCAAAGCGAGCAAATTGCTTATCCTGCTCCTCTTGGCGGAGTTTTTGAGGATAAGGTATCTTGGCTTTATATTCCTCAACCTTAGTTGCTGTAAGTTTATTTCCTACAGAAGTGGTTGAAGAAGCCTTTTTAGATGGGTTGTTATCAGCACTTGTGTGTGTCTGATCCCTCACTGGCAATTGAGTGCCAGAGTTAGAAAGTGGAGTGATGTTAGACGCTAGCTCCTCATCTGTTCCTGGCGTCTGAACGCCAGAACTGTGCTTCTTTTGGGCGTTCAACGCCAGATTCTTGCTTGTTTCTGGCGTTGAACGCCAGTCCTGAACATGGTCTGGGCTTTTAGCGCTAGCCTTCCACCCAATTTCTGGCATTTTAGTGCCAGAATTATTTTTCCCTGGGCTCTTACTGTCCTCATGTGGATTATGGGTGGTTTGCTCATTTCTTGGCTTCTTGCTGCCTTGAGGTGGGGTATTTAATGTCTTTCCACTTCTTAATTGAACTGCTTGGCATTCTTCTGTTATTTGTTTTGACAGCTGCTGCTTTGTTTGCTTTAAATGTACTTCCATGTTTATATTAGCCATCCTTGTCTCTTGTAGTTTATCCTTGAATTCAGCTAACTGCTTTGTTAGAAAATCCAATTGCTGATTGAATTCAGCAGCTTGCTCTGCAGGACTGAGTTCAGCAGTTACTGTTTTAGCCTCTTCTTTCATGGAAGGGTCACTGCTTAGGTACAGATGCTGATTTTTAGCAACTGTATCAATGAGCTCTTGAGCTTCTTCAATTGTCTTTCTCATGTGGATAGATCCACCAGCTGAGCAATCTAAAGAGATCCGAGCTCTTTCTGTAAGCCCATAATAGAAGATGTCTAACTGAACCTACTCTGAAAATATTTTAGAGGGGCATTTTCGTAGCATCTCTCTGTATCTCTCCCAGGCATCATAAAGAGATTCGTTATCTCCTTGTTTAAAGCCTTGGATGTCTAGCCTTAGCTGTGTCATCCGTTTTGGAGGAAAGTATTGATTCAAGAATTTTTCTGTCAGCCGTTTCCATGTCCTTATGCTTGCCTTAGGTTGGTTATTTAACCACCTCTTGGCTTGGTCTTTTACAGCAAATGGAAACAATAATAATCTGTAGACATCCTGATCTACTTCCTTATCATGTACTGTGTCAGCAATTTGTAAAAACTGTGCCAGAAATTCTGTAGGTTCTTCCTGTGGAAGACCGGAATACTGGCAGCTTTGCTGCACCATGATAATGAGTTGAGGATTCAACTCAAAGCTACTGACTCCAATGGAGGGTATGCAGATACTACTCCCATATGAAGCAGTAGAGGGGTTAGCATATGACCCTAGAGTCCTCCTGGACTGTTCATTTTCACTTAGATCCATGATGGAGAAAGGGAGATGATGTAAAATAAAAAATTTATTTTTATTTATTTATTTATTTATTTAATTATTTCGAAAATAAAATAAATTAAAATAAAGTAAATAAAAATAGGTGAAGATTTTCAAAAAAAATGAGGAGAGAGAGAGAGTGGTCAAGAAGTTTTGAAAAAGATATGAATTGAAAAATATTTTAAATTTTGAAAAAAAATCTGAATTTTAAAAATAATTTTCGAAAATTTGTTTTAAAAATAGAGAGAAAAGATATTTTTGAATTTAAATAGGAAAGAGAGAAAAAATAAGATAGCCCAAGATTTAAAATTTTTTAGATCTAATGCTCCTTGTTTTCGAAAATTCTGGAGGGAAAACACCAAGGAACACTAAACTTAAAAATTTTAAGATCAAGACGGAAGAAAAACTCAAGAATACTTTGAAGACTCACAAGAACACAAGAACATGAAAAAAGAACACCAAACTTAAAATTTTTAGAAAACCAAAATTAAATTTTTGAAAAACAAAGGAAAACCAACAAGAAAACACCAAACTTAAAGTTTTGGCACGAGATTTAATAGAAAATTTATTTTTGAAAAATTTTTGAAAAGAAAATAAAAGACTCTGACTCAAAAGACAAAAATTTCCTAATCTAAGCAACAAGATTCACCGTCATTTGTGCAAACTCAAACAATCCCCGACAACGGCGCCAAAAACTTGGTGCACGAAATTGTGATCCCCGGCAACGGCGCCAAAAAATTGGTGCACGAATTGTAAATCACACTTTTTACAACTCGTACCACTAACCAGCAAGTGCACTAGGTCGTGCAAGTAATACCTTACGTGACTAAGGGTCGATCCCACGGAGATTGTTGGCTTGAAGCAATCTATGATTATCTTGTAACTCTTAGTCAGGAAAACAATAAAATAATTCACTTATCAAATTTGATTGCAAGGAATAAAAGGGTAGAACACAAATTATACTTGTATGTGATGATGGAGAATATGTTGGAGTTTTGGAGATGCTTTATCTTCTGAAATTCTGCTTTCCTCTGTTTTCTGATTCACGCACGCACGTCCTCCTATGGCAAGCTGTGTGTTGGTGGATCACCGTTGTCAATGGCTACCATCCATCCTTCCAGTGAAAAGGGTCCAGATGCGCTGTCACCGCACGGCTAATCATCTGCAGGTTCTCAATCGTACCGGAATAGGATTTACTATCCTTTTGTGTCTGTCACTACGCCCAGCACTCGCGAGTTTGAAGCTCGTCACAGTCATTCAATCCCTGAATCCTACTCGAAATATCACAGACAAGGTTTAGACTTTCCGGGTTCTCTTGAATGCTGTAACGACCTAATTTTCAATATGTCTAGATCATACCAAAAACTGAGTGCTACCAATTTGTCTTCCTAATTATTATCTATTATTTATCATATGAGCCTGATTCGTTGTTAAAAGCGTAGTTAATTTGCGTGGTGTATATTTTTTTTTTGAAAACATTTGGATTAATAGACAGAATCATTTATAATCAATTCACAAGTAATAACAGATAAAACAGTTATAAACAACCACACAAAAATACATCACAAGTAGTTGACAACATTCGGTGATTCAGCCTTTATTAGCATATAGACTGTTAGTTAGAACACCCCTAGATATAGCTAAATAATATCTATATACATATATATACATACAACATCCCAGGTCCTGACCTGTTCAAGAGGTCCCTAAGTTGGCACCTAGGCTAGCCTATACTCTATACTCACCTAGTCCCTCTAAACTACTAAAGCGCGGAAAAGTACGTTCTAGGTCTTCAAAACTCAAGTCAAGTGGAACGTCATCAAAAGATAGAACATCATCTGCTACTCTTCTGCATGATCAGACTTTTCCACAGGACGTCTCTCTGGTACCTCATGAAGTAGCCACACAATAGGAATCTCGTACACAGGATTTAGGTTAAAGTGCGCATACGAACAAGGTGCAGACATTGGCTGGTCTCACAGTATATTCATATAATCAGAGAACGATATTCACCCTAGACTCAGAAGACTGCCTAGAGTGGAATCCCTTTTGCGTACAATCGTCAGCGAACTACGGAAAGAAACTCTTACTTCCATCTGAAGGGGAAAGGGAGAGAGAAGAGGTAAGAACTGGGGAGTTCTTAGTAGGGTCGGGGTTATTAGTTACGTTCATTTATTTGGGGTTGATTAGTAGACGAATAACATAATATAACGCAGCAGTAAACAGAAAATAAAGATAGGAAGAGAAAGTAGAGACAACAAAAAGCAGAACACAAACAAAAGAATACAAGAAAATAAAACACAGAAATGGCATACAAGCAGACAAACATAAAGAAGTAGATCACACACAGAAAGGAATGCAACAGAGAATGATGCGTAGACAAGAATGACGCATGTCTAGCCCTAGCGCAGGCCATGAGCTCATGTGTCGGTTAGCACCTGCATTCCCGTCATTTATCCGGTCACGAGTTCACGATTTCCCGGATACGATTTTCCATTCAAATAAATGCGCATATAATTATTAGCAGCTCTATTGAGACAGCCTCTTCTTTCTACTCGTAGGAAATATACTCTTGGGAACGAAAAATTACTCTTGGGTTGCCTTAGGGCAACAGATAAGTAAACAAACATCTATATATATATAATATCTCTTTACTCTGTTCTGGTTTCTCTTTTCTCTATATCTCTTTACTCTGTTTTAATTTCTCTATTCTCTGTACCTCTTTTCTATTCTCTGATTACTTTTTTCATCTGTATCTATATTACTCTTTTTCTCTTTATCTCTTTACTTTACTCTGGTTACTCTGTTTTCTGTGTTTCTCTACTCTGCTCTGATTTCTCTGCTTAACGTATGTATTTAAAGTTTATGTAAATTTCGGTATGAATAGTTCGCCTGTTCCAAGTATAGGTTCATTAAATCTATACTGAAACAGTTTAACTTTTCATATAATACCTAACCCTAGTCGCAACTCAAGGACTAACTATGTTGCCCTAGTTCGTTCACAAATTTCTGTCTGTTTTTCTGTTATTAAAACCTTACAGACTTTTCTTTAGTTTTTATCTTTTTTTCAACTTTTTATCTTTTATCTATCTTTGCCTCACTAATATGTTCTTACCACTCCCTAAGTGTTTTATGAAGGTAATTATGAGATTCTGCGCTTAAAGTTGTCTTTCTAAAGCTTCTAAAGCTTACTGCCTTTT
>NC_029789.2:70224228-70238442 GCF_000816755.2 Arachis ipaensis | reverse complement strand
GAACACTCGTAAAAACATCTCTAAAAATTATTTTCTGAGCTACTAGCATAAATTACACTAGTAACATATTTATTATGAGAATAAAACATGAATAATGAGGCCTTAGCATTGCTAAAGTCATCAAAGAGTGCTGGTGCTAAGCTGCACCAGTAAACCGTAAATTCGGTTAAACCGATTTTCAGTTTTTAACAAAAACAGACCAGGTAACCTTATAATATCATTCAAGCATTTTCTAATACTAATATAATGATAATATTATACTATTATCTCTCTCCTCTCATGAATCGAGTCCGGTTCGTCAAACAGAGACTATTTACGAAAATCAGAATCAAAACTGCCAACCGATACAGTTCAAAAACTAGGTTCTTCGCGATTGCATTATCGAGCTTGCCTCAAAGGAGGTTCTAGCTTAAGGATGGCATAATGGTAATGAGGATTGAGATGCTTGATGATATAGCAGAGGTGTTCTCTTTACTGATCTTCCAGAGAAATCCGTACTTTCAGAAAAGATCTCATGTACTCGAAAATCAGGGTTGTTGCATTCTACCCTTCTAAAAGAAAATTTTGCCCTCAAAATTTCAGTTACCTAGGAATAGATGTGGGTAATTAGCTTTCATCTTATCTTTCAATTCCCAAGTGTGCTCTTCTTCTCCTCTTGGTTCCCATGCTACTTTGACTAAGCGAACAGTCTTGCCTTTTAGCTGCTTATCACTTCTTCCTACGATCTAAACTGGTGATGCTTGATATGTCAAATCATTTCATAACTGTACTGTCTCTGGTTGTAAAATGTGACTCTTGTCGGGAATATATTTCTTAAGTTGCGAGACATGAAAAACATCATGAAGGTTTGATAAATAAGGAGGAAGGACTATTTGATAAACTACTAGACCGACTCTTTTAAGTATTTGGAAAGGTTCTATGTATCGTGGGTTAAGCTTTTTATTCTTAAGGGCTCTACCTATTCCAGTAATCGAGGTTACTTTTAGAAAGACACGGTTTCCGTCACTAAACTCTAAGGGTCTACGTCTATTATCGGCATAGCTCTTTTGACGGCCTTGTGCTGTCTAGATCTTCCGACGAATCTCCTTTATCTTCTCAGTAGTTTCTTACACTAAGTCTGGACCTAAGACATTAGCTTCTCCATCGTCATTCCAACACAATGGTGTCCGACATCTTCTTCCATAGAGAGCTTCATATGGTGCCATTCCGATACTTTATTGGAAGCTGTTGTTGTAGACGAATTTGACCAAAAGCAAATACTTATCCCAGCTGCTTTGGTTGTCTATCATACATGATTGTAACATGTCTTCTAACGTTTGGATTGTCTGCTCTGATTGTCCGTCTATCTGAGGATGGTATGCTATACTCGTGTGCAATTCTGTTTCCAACACTTTCTGAAAAGCTCCCTAAAATCTAGTAGTAAACCTCGAAACTCGATCTGAGACAATTTATGAAGGTATCCCATGTAGTCATACAATTCCTTGAATATATATTCGTTCCAGCCTTTCTAAAGTATAGTCAACTCGAATTGGAAGGAAGTGTGCTGACTTTGTCAACCTGTCCTCAATTACCTAGATGGCATCGTGTCCAGTTGAGGTCCTTGGCAATCTCGTGACAAAATCCATAGAAATCTGCTCCCATTTCCATTGTGGTATTTCTAAGGGTTGCAGGGTTCCTGATAGCTTCTGATGTTCCACCTTCATCTTCTGGCAGGTTAAACATTTTGAGACATAATCAGCTACTTCTTTCTTTAAGCCTGGCCACCAGAACATTTGTTTCAAATCTCGATACATCTTTGTCACCCAGGATGCATAGAAAGTCTACTTTGGGGAGCTTCAGCAAGAATCATTTGTTGCAATTCTCCAGAGTTAGGCACACAAATTATGTTCTTGTACCTCTATAGGCCACTACGATCCTGTCTCACAGCTTCTTCAGCTCTGCAAGCAATGGTGACATCCGGTGTGGTGCTATGGAAATCGGTCCAGTTCCAGGTACTAGATCAATGCTGAATTCTATCTCTCGCTGAGGAGGAGACTCAGGTATGTCGTCCAAGAAAACATCAGGAAATTCCTTCATCATTCAGATTCGTTCTAAGCTTAATTCACTATCATTCGAGCTAGCCGCTAACAGAACGTACCCCTCACAATCACTCCCGCCTAAGGTAACTCTTACAGAATTCAGATATAAGGTGTGGGACAGAAATGGTTTAGTACATAGACTATCAGATGGAATAACAGCAGTTCTTTTAAAATAATCAAGGAAAACATGATACTTAGATAACCAATCTAATCCTAAAATAACTTCAAAACCATATAGAGGCAAACAGATTAGATGGTGTATAAAAGTCCTGTTCCTAATAGCGAATGGTACTCGCAGGCACACTAAATTGGTCAAAGCATTTTGGGATGCAAGTGTATGGACAATCAAGTAAAAATTCAATTTAAAGAAATATAATCCTAACTCGTGAGCAATAGTTACAGAAATAAAGAATGCAATGCACCCGAATCATACAGTACAGTTAGAAATCGATTCTTGACATAACCTGACCTTGAATGAGGGCGTTCGATTGCACAACATCGTCAATAGTGATAGCAAACACTCGTCCTTGTTGCTTGGTTCTAACTGAATTTTGAGTAAATCCCTTCGGACAATCCTTGGCAATATGTCCAAGTTCTCCACAAGCATAGCAGTTAGGTGATCCAAACTGGCAAGACCTGTTACTATGCTTTTTTCCGCATTACTTACATGCAGTGTTTATGTAAGCCTGATGGGCTCGTTTACCATTGCCTTGCCTTACTTTACCTCCATTCTTACCCGTACGGTGAGCAGTAATGTTACCAACTTGTAGGTTCTTATGCTGTCGTATGCCACGCGCTTTAAAATGCACCCTTCTCCCAGCCGCCTGATGATTGCTAAGACACCTTGGTGCGAATCCTTGGCGACTCACCTTGGTCACAATCACTTTCATAATACATTCTTCCACTAACTTGCTCTTGTTAACTAATTCAGCAAAATTACGTATCTCCAGCGGAACTATTGAACTCATCAGATCATCACGAAGGCCTCCTTCAAACTTCAAGCACTTCCATTCTTCAAAGTCAACAGGATTCCCTTGACAGATCTTAGAGAAACGACACAAGTCATCGAAATTACGAGCATACTCAGCAACAGTCATATCCCCTTGCCTCAGCTGCATAAGCTCTATCTCTTTAGCATCACGCACTGCTCCCAGAAAATACTTTTTATAAAATTCGTCCCTAAAGATATCCTAAGGAATGTCATTTTCATTCGGTTGTAGCAGTCGCTGTATCCCCTGCCACCAGTACTCAGCTTCTCCCTCGAGCATATATGTAGCAAACTCCACGTGTTGTCCTTCCGGAACATGTTGCGCTCGCAGTGATCGTTCAATAGCTCGAAACCAGTTGTCAGCATCCGTCGCAACGAGTGTGCCTTTAAACTTAGGCGGTTTAACCTTCAGAAAAGTCGCAAGGGTCATAGGTCTTTCGAAATGCCCCAAGTTATTGTCATCATTCCCATTTCACACTCCAAGACGTTCAACAGCCCTAGCCGCTGTTACCGCAGCTTCACGGACTACTTCAGCCGTGTTGTTCATAATAGCCATAAACGTTTCCTGTTCCCTCTCGTAGTTAACATTAGGAATTCCTTCCAGTACGCCTTGTCTCCGTGAACCCATTGTAGTCTTGTTCACACCAAACAATCATTGTTAAGGTGATCAGTCTTAACAATTCAAGTCAAGTGTGAACATTCCCAAAATGAAAACACAAAGACAATCATGCAACATATATCACTGGGATATCCTATAGGCATGAGACACACAACAGAGTATGCAATGAAGCATAGTCAGTCCACTCCCCAGGCTCTACTGGGAACGAATTGCTCTGATACCAAATTGTAACGACCCAAATTTTCAATATGTCTAGATCATACCGAAAACTGAGCGCTACCAATTTGTCTTCCTAATTATTATCTATTATTTATCATACGAGCCTGATTCGTTGTTAAAAGCGTAGTTAATTTGCGTGGTGTATATTTTTTTTTTTTAAAACGTTTGGATTAATAGACAGAATCATTTATAATCAATTCACAAGTAATAACAGATAAAACAGTTATAAACAACCACACAAAAATACATCACAAGTAGTTGACAACATTCGGTGATTCAGCCTTTATTAGCATATAGGCTGTTAGTTAGAACACCCCTAGATATAGCTAAATAATATCTATATACATATATATACATACAACATCCCAGGTCCTGACCTGTTCAAGAGGTCCCTAAGCTGGCACCTAGGCTAGCCTATACTCTATACTCACCTAGTCCCTCTAAACTACTAAAGCGAGGGAAAGTACGTTATAGGTCTTCAAAACTCAAGTCAAGTGGAACGTCATCAAAAGATAGAACATCATCTGCTACTCTTCTACACGATCAGACTTTTCCACAGGACGTCTCTCTGGTACCTCATGAAGTAGCCACACAATAGGAATCTCGTACACATGATTTAGATTAAAGTGCACATACGAACGAGGTGCAGACGTTGGCTGGTCTCACAGTATATTCATATAATCAGAGAATGATATTCACCCTAGACTCAGAAGACTGCCTAGAGTGGAATCCCTTTTGCGTACAATCATCAGCGAACTACGGAAAGAAACTCTTACTTCCATCTGAAGGGGAAAGGGAGAGAGAAGGGGTAAGAACTGGGGAGTTCTTAGTAGGGTCGGGGTTATTAGTTACGTTCATTTATTTGGGGTTGATTAGTAGACAGATAACATAATATAGCGCAGCAGTAAACAGAAAATAAAGATAGGAAGAGAAAGTAGAGACAACAGAAAGCAGAACACAAACAAAAGAATACAGGAAAATAAAACACAGAAATGGCATACAAGCAGACAAACATAAAGAAGTAGATCACACACAGAAAGGAATGCAACAGAGAATGATGCGCAGACAAGAATGATGCATGTCTAGCCCTAGCGCAGGCCATGAGCTCATGTGTCAGTTAGCACCTGCATTCCCGACATTTATCCGATCACGAGTTCACGATTTCCCGGATACGATTTTCCGTTCAAATAAATGCGCATATAATTATTAGCAGCTCTATTGAGACAGCGTCTGCTTTCTACTCGCAGGAAATATACTCTTGGGAACGGAAAATCACTCATGGGTTGCCTTAGGGCAACAGATAAGTAAACAAACATCTCTTGGGTTGCATTAAGCAACAAATATATATATATATATAATATCTCTTGGGTTGCATTAAGCAACATATATATAAAATATCTCTTGGGTTGCATTAAGCAACATATATATATATATCTCTTGGGTTGCATTAAGCAACATATATATATAATATCTCTTTACTCTGTTCTGGTTTCTCTTTTCTCTGTATCTCTTTACTCTGTTTTAATTACTCTATTCTCTGTACCTCTTTTCTCTTCTCTGATTACTCTTTTCATCTGTATCTATATTACGCTTTTTCTCTTTATCTCTTTACTTTACTCTGGTTACTCTGTTTTCTGTGTTTCTCTACTCTGCTCTGATTTCTCTGCTTAACGTATGTATTTAAAGTTTATGTAAATTTCGGTATGAATAGTTCGCCTGTTCCAAGTATAGGTTCATTAAGTCTATACTGAAACAGTTTACAACATTAACACAACTCAAACACAAATAATCAAGATTAATTTCGTGACACCTACCTGGTTTTGCTGCTCCTAATTCGGTTAAACTTTCAGGTGGTCCTTAGGCACTTTTTCCTCCTAAATCACATCAAGAACAACTTTAAATCCAAAAACTCTCAACTGACCAAATCTCACTCAGTATGTTAGGAGGAGATATCTCACCTTAGAATTGCTGGAAGTTCATGTTTCTTGGCCCTCAAGTCAAGTTAAGCATGATTCCTAAGGAAGAACATCAAGAAAACACATGTTTTGCATGGTTTCATTTTCTAATACTAATATAATGATAATATTATACTATTATCTCTCTCCTCTCATGAATCGAGTCCGGTTCGTCAAACAGAGACTATTTACGAAAATCAGAGTCAAAACTGCCAACCAATACGGTTTAAAAACTAGGTTCTTCGCGATTGCATTATCGAGCTTGCCTCAAAGGAGGATCTAGCATAAGGATGGCATAATGGTAATGAGGATTGAGATGCTTGATGATATAGCAGAGGTGTTCCCTTTACTGATCTTCCAGAGAAATCCGTACTTTCAGAAAAGATCTCATGTACTCGAAAATCAGGGTTCTTACAAATGCTGCCATCAATCTAGCTTATACCACGAGGATTCTGATTAAGAGATCTAAGAGATATTCATTCATTCTATGGTGGAACGTAAGTGGTTGTTAGGCACGCGTTCGTGGAGGAATGATGATGATTGTCACGTTCATCATATTCATATTGAAGTGCGAATGGATATCTTAGATAGGAACACGCATGTTTGAATGGAAAACAGAAATACTTGCATTAATTCATCGAGACACAGCAGAGCTCCTCACCCTCAACAATGGAGTTTAGAGACTCATGCCGTCAAAAGGTACAAAGTTTAGATCTAAAAATGTCATGAGATGCGAAATAATCCTCTAAAAGTTGTTTTTATACTGAACTAGTAACCTAGGTTTACAGAAAATGAACAAGCTATGATAGATGGTGCAGAAATCCACTTCTAGGGCCCACTTGGTGTGTGTTGGGGCTGAGACTTAAGCTAATCACGTGCATAGGGCTGTTTTGGGCGTTCAACGCCAGCTTTGGATCCTTTTCTGGCGTTGAACTCCAGACAGCAACATGGAACTGGTGTTGAACGCCAGTTTACGTCGTCTATCCTTGAGCAAAGTATGGACTATTATATATTTCTGGAAAGCCCTGGATGTCTACTTTCCAACGCAATTGAAAGTTCTGTAGCTCCAGAAAATCCACTTTGAGTGCAGGGTGGTCAGAATCCAACAGCATCAGCAGTCCTTTTTCAACCTGAATCAAATTTTTGCTCAGCTCCCTCAATTTCAGCCAGAAAATACCTGAAATCACAGAAAAACACACAAACTCATAGTAAAGTCCAGAAATATGAATTTTGCCTAGAAACTACTGAAAATAAACTAAAAACTAACTAAAACACACTAAAAACTATATGAAATTAACCCCAAAATGCGTATAAAATATCCGTTCATCACGCATTCGATGCGGACGCGTGACCGACGCGACCGCGCCACAAGGAAAACTCCAAATGACGCGACCGCATGACCCACGCGGATGCGTGACAGAGGCCACGTATCAGAATTTACAGAATACGCCCCCAGCGATTTCTGAAGCTCTTTTGGCCCAGATCCAGGTGCAGAACACACAGACTAGAGGCTATAAAGTGGGGGAATGCATCCATTCAAGAGGGAGCTCGCATTTTTACTACTTTCCATGATTTAGATTTAGTTTGAGAGAGGTTCTCTCCTCTCTCTCTTAGGATTAGGATTTAGGACTTCTCTTAGTTTTTAAGAGTGACTCTCGATCCAGGTTTTATGTTTCTTGTTTTAAGCTTCCCTTTTCACTTTTATTTATTTATTCCAACACTTGAGTAGATTATTTACTTTTATAATTTAATTTATGAATTATTCCATGTTACAGATTGTTATTTGAATTAATGATATTTGAGGTATTTCAGTTATTGATTGCTTTCTCTTTAATTTGTGTTACCGTTGTTTCCAATCTGAAGATATTCTATTCCAGCAATTTACTTTTTCCCTTTTTGGTCTTGGTTAAGAAATCAGTAACTCAATATTATCAAACTCAATATAACTGATAATCGCTATCTTGCTAATTGAACTGAACTTCAATAATCCCAACTTTTTCTTAGGAAATAAATAGGATTCGAAGGTCAAACTAATTAGTCCCTTGACTTTTCTTTGTTTTAGCAAAGGTTAACTAAGTGGAATTTAGATTCAACTTTCATTATTGTTGAGAGAGATAACTAAGTTGGACTTCCAATTTCTCTTACCTTGCCAGAAGTTTGCTTTACAGTATTTATTTATTTTAATTGCCATCTACTTTACTTGTCATTTAAATCACTTGTTTCTCACCTTCTAAACCCCGATTACAACCTTTATAGCCAATAATAAGAACATACTTACTTGCAGTTCCTTGAGAAGATGACCCGAAGTTTAAATACTCGGTTATCAATTTTAAAGGGGTTTGTTACTTGTGACAACAAAAAACGTTTGTATGAAAGGACTTTTGAAGGTTTAGAAACTATACTTGCAACGAGGATTTATCCGCAAATTTCTAGACCACACAAAAGTTCTCTCATCAATTGTTCTGTCGCATGACTGGTTGTTGTTGAAAGTGTGCGGAGCCTATATCTCCGGCATGGTAGATTGTTCTACCGCATGACTGGTTGTTGTTGAGAGTGTGCGGGGCCTATATCTCTGGCGTGGTAGATTGTTCTGCTGGATAAATTGTTGTGGTGGTTTCCATCTTTGCTGCAGGAAGTGTGCAGGGCCTATATCCCTGGCATAGTAGACTCCCTACCACATGAGTGTGCAGGGTACTATATCTCTGACGTAGCAGATTCGCTACTGCATGAGTGTGCAAGGCACTATATCTCTGGCATGGCAAAAAAGGCTACATCTAGAAGGATGTGTTAGGTTGGCATTTACGGATCGACAAGTGATATCACGAGCCAATAGGATAGGCATTCATCATATGCATCTTCTATGTGCTTGTTTGCTTTTATTACTTGAGTTTGCCTAATTGTATAACATGCCTACTTGCTTTTTGAATTAATTATGATATATGATTATTACCTGTGTATTATTTGCTTGCATTAATTGTGTTTGTCTGGTGCTGAGGAGGTTAGGTAGGCAGTGGTGATGGGATCGCACGTAGGTTAGGTTGGCGAAGGCTGTGGGATACAGCGGTGTGATTAGTATTAGTTAGAATTTCCCCTAAGTTTAGATAAACCTGTTTAGTGTTTATGGTATAAGTTATTTATTTTATTCTAATCTTGAATATCCATACTTGATGTGAAGTTCTAGGATTGCCTTCGGCGTCCCGGAGCCTTACATCTTACACATGGGGCACTGTTACCATTACTGAGAACCTCTGGTTCTCATTCCATACTTTGTTGTTATTTTTCAGACGCAGGTTACAAATCCACCTCGATGAGATTTCGGATATGGTGGCAGAGCGGAGTATGGTTTGATGACCGGAATTCACTCCCTATATAAAATTAACGAACCCGTTCTTTTGGCATGCGCACCAAAAATATCGTCAAGTAATAACCCACTAGGAGTGGGATCGTATCCACAGAGATTGGTAGATTTGAGCAATTTTAATGAATGGGTGAATTAGTCAAGCTGAACAATATAGAGTGTGATTGCAGAATTGTAAATGCGCAGGAATGTAAATGACTTAAAAGTAAAGAGAAGCAGTAAAGTGCAAAAAAGGAAATGGCAAGAATGTAAAGTGCAGAAACATAAATGACTTAATTGTAAATGGGAATGGGGAATAACATAATGTAAAGAAAGCTATAAAGAATGTGGAAGATGAGAATAGGGGAAATTCATTGAGATCATGAGATGTTGTTCTCTTTAGATTAAATCCAGCTCATTTCATCTTCAATCGTGCAACTCATTAACCTCTTGGCAATCATGATTGATTGAACCTCAATCCCTTGGTGATTCAATCTCTCAGATCTTGATCAATAGCCAATTCCTTGGACTAATTGCTCATGAAGAGAGATATGCTAGGTCCTTGATTATACCACACATCCTCATAGATCCAAGTAGAGGGTGGATTATATGTCACCATATCCAATCACTAAAACCCAGATTCTACTCAAGTATGAGAAGGGATTTCTAGCATGGTTTCATGTTTCCTTTTCTAAGGTTCCCATGAAACCCATTTTACATTCAACTTCTTTCCCAAGATGATTGAACACTAACATTAAAATGAAATTCCTTCTAGCAAATCAAAGAGAAGATGAAGAGAAGAAGAAATTCACTATCATTAATCCGTCAAGTACAACAGAGCTCCCTCTCTCAATGAAAATTAAATCTAACTATACTTCAACAAAACTACTACTCAACAACCCCTTTTTAGTACTTTCAGGGGTTATTTATACTACTCCTAGCACTAGAATTAAGAAAATAGAAAAGAGAAAAGTAAAATTACAGCTAGAGAGAAAGAGAACTCCAAAAACGTGCCTCTCCATGCTTGGCGTGTGGCTGGCGCTTGATTGGCATGCCACGTCTAGCCACTAAGTTTGGCTTGGCGCGCCACGCCTAGTCCCTCAAGTGGCACGCCCCATGCATCCATCTCCCTGGCGTGCCATGCCTTCGAGCCCAAGTGGCACGCCCAGGGTCTTTTTCATCCTTGGTTAGCCTGGCGGGCCACGCCTTCGAACCCAAGTGGCACGCCCAGGCGTTTTTAAAGCTTGGTTAGCCTGGCGTGCCACACCTTCGAGCCCAAGTGGCACGCCCAGGCTTTTCTTTCTTGTTTTTCTTCCCTGGACAATTGAACTAGCATGGCACGCCGAAGGTCTAGCGTGCCACGCCTATTGTGGTTGCTTCATCTACCTCTCTGGATTTTCCTACCGGCGTGCCACGCCCATGAAGACCCTTCTTCACGTCCCTGGAAAACATAACTGGCATGCCACGGCTAGCGTGTGGCGTGCCACGCCCATAGTGCATGCTTTTTTGCTCCAGTAGCTGGCGTGCCACGCCCAGCATTCAAGTGGCACGCCCAGTCTTCTTCTCCTTGGTTGCTCAAGTTGGCGTGCCACGCCTTCGACATCAAGTCGCACGCCCAAGTTGGTGGTGAATGCTGGCGTGCCACGCCTTCGACCTCAAGTGGCATGCCCAGCCTTGGTGTTTGGTTTTCTTTAGCATTGGCGTGCCACGCCTGGGACCAAAGTGGCACCCCCATGTAAGGATGATTGCTGGCGTGCCACGCCTTCGATACCAAGTGGCACGCCTAGTGTTTGGCCCTTCTCTTCCTCCTCTGGAAAATTGAACTAGCATGTCACGCCTGGATGTTTAAGTGGCACGCCCATATTGGTGTGTTTTCTTCAAGCTTGGCGTGCCACACCTGGGTCTTCAAGTGGCACACCCAAGTTTCGATACCAAGTGGCACACCAAAGTGGTTGTGTCTTCTTCAAGCTTGGCGTGCCACGCCTTCGATACCAAGTGGCACGCCCAAGTGATGGGCTAGAGCTGGCGTGCCATGCCCAAGTGATGGGCTAGAGTTGGCATGCCACGCCTTCGATACCAAGTGGCATGCCCAAGTGGTTGTCCTCTTCTGGATTGATGAATTGGCGTGCCACACCCAATGGTTCAAGTGGCACGCCCATGGTGTATGGTGGACTTGGCGTGCCACGCCCCTATTGTGACCTTGAACATTGCTCTCTGGAAAATGATACTGGCGTGCCACGTCCAGCAGGTGGCGTGCCACGCCCTTGTTAATGCTTTGAGAACCTTCTCTGGAAAATGCAACTGGTGTGCCACGCCCAGCTCCTGGCGTGCCACACCCACATACTTTCATGGCGTTTGTTTCAAGTGGCACGCCAGTTTCACATGCCCAGCTTTATTTCACCTGAAATTCAACACAAACCCATTTCAAAGCAATGTACCATAATATTCATCAATTAGTTCATGAATTGCAATGATTTCATGAGATTATGCTCTTTTATGGTCCTTTTTAGATAAGAAAAAATGGTAAATGATGCAAGTCATCACAACACCAAACTTAAGCTTTGTTGGTCCCAAGCAAATCAATGAGAGTCATTTTTAATTAGATTGAGACTTGACCTTAGAGCTGCATTCATTACCAAAGATAAGACTAAGTGTTAACTCATGCATGAATCTTATTGATTCGATGTCATAATGAACTCCTAGACTCTTGAGGATTCTTTCCAGTATTTGCCTTAGGGCCCCTTTTTATTGATTGTTACCTTGAAGTAGCAAGAATTGTTTCTTTTTCTTTGATTGTTCTTTCATTTCACTTCTTTTTTTTCATTGACCACGACTCTAAATGTTTTATCTCAAGACGACCCTTTAGTTAGGCTTTCAATTAGCACTCCCAAACCAATTGGTTTTAGGGTACTAGGTGTTGAAACACCCCTGAGAATTTATTTGCCCAGGTCTCTCTTCTTGACACATCTTCACCACAAGCATCTACTAGGATTTCTAACTCTTTTGAGCTATTTAGTGTTTCCTTCAATCCTAATAGTTGATGCTCAGAGCCTTGGGTCTTTGTTGCTTACCAGTTCTTTGTTCTATGAATATTCAAGGGACATCCTTAGCCTCTACTTGTCATACCCTCTAAGTCTAGTTGTTTATGATGACTTATTTTCTTTCAAGTTCATCCAGGGTCCTATACTTAGTTCCTTATCTCTTAATTTTGAATGATCTCACTTGGTCTTAGTCTCGTTTACTCTTATTTTTGCAACAACTCACCATAGACTCTTATGAAAACAAACTATTCTTTTATTGATGCTAGTATGGCTTGAATAACATTTTCTTTTTCTCAAATTAAAGCATGGATCATAAAGGACTCATAAAAGACTTCAAAACATAAAGAAATTAAACATAAACTATCCTAACATTGCAACTATTAGCAAAGAGAAATTCAAAGTTTTAAATTGTCAACCATGGAACTCAACAACCTTGAGCAGCTTCAGTTCATTGGCCCTTTTCCTTTGTCCTTCTTCTTGGAGGAGGAGGAGTCATCGTCATCCTTCTTGGAGGATCCCTCTTGTGCCTTTGTGTCCTTGGGCTTCCAAAATCCCAGCCTTCTCATGTAAGTTCTTTCATCCTTCTTATGCTTAGCCAGAATTTCCTCTTGTCTCGCGCTTAACTCCTCCATTCCTTGCATGAATGTTGGGTATCCGAGGTTCAAAACTGCCACAGCATTACACAAGTGATTCAGCTTCGCTTTTGTGTTGATATCGTATTGCCTCCTTGAAATGGTTCTAGCATCATAAAGATGCCTAAACTCAGAAGGTTCCTCTGATGCCATTTGTTTTGCTCCACTATTTTGTTGAGGCTACCTTGCATCTCTCCCCAGTTGAACTGGTCTTGCTGCTCCTTCATGTGCTCCATACTTCCTTGGAGTTGTTGTATGTCCTCATGCACTTGGTCCCAATGTTATTGTTGTTCCTTGAGTTGGTTGACATCCTCTCTTAGGTGGTGTATATCTCCTCTCATTTGGTGTATGTCTCCTTGCAATTGCTCCCAATTGAAACCTTTAGGGAATTGTCGGTATGGTGGTGGTGGAAGTGCTAGGTATTGTGGTTGATCTTCAGCCTCTTCTTCTTGTTGTGGTGGCCTTTGTGGTATATGAGCATGAGCTCTGTGCTCCCTTGCCCTCTGAAGTGGGTTGACGGCCACCATTTTGGCCATCTTTTTGGCAGTTATGGGCTTGTCTTGATCCACCAGGACTTCATCAATGATCTTTTCCACCCCTGCCTCATCACACAACCTTTGGATAATGCTGGAAAATGCCAACCTTGTGCTATCCTTGGTGCTTTTCAGCACCCTATTGCTGTTGCTGGCAATCATTTCCCCACATTAATGTTTTTTCCCTTCATTATGCTGTATATGAGCACAGCTCTCTCCAATGTCACCTGATGAGCGGATAATTTATACGCTTTTTGACATTGTTTTTAGTATGTTTTTAGTAGGATCTAGTTACTTTTAGGGATGTTTTTAATAGATTTTGTGTTAAATTCACATTTCTGGACTTTACTATGAGTTTGTGTGTTTTTCTGTGATTTCAGAGTTTGATCCGGCAACAGCACCAAGTTTTTGGCGCCGTTGCCGGGGATTGTTTGAGTTTGGACAACTGACGGCTCATCTTGTTGTTCAGATTAGGTAATTTTCTTTTTGTTTTCTTTTCAAAAATTTTTCAAAAATATTTTTCATCTGTTTTCGAAAAAAATAAAAATGTTTTCAAAAATTTTATTCAAGATTTTTAAGAATGAATTCTAGTGTTTCATGAAGCATGTTGAAGCCTGGCTGGCTGTAAAGCCATGTCTAAATTTATTTGGACTGAGGGTTGCAATTTGTTATAAAGAGCAATACTCTCGTGTTAAAGACTAAAGTTTGGCTGGCCATTGGCCATGTCTAGTGTTTTGGACTGGAGCTTTCTTTGAAAGCTTGGCTGGCTAGTGAGCCATGTCTAAATTCCTGGACTGAAGCTTTAGACTAAC
>NC_029789.2:70222796-70222967 GCF_000816755.2 Arachis ipaensis | reverse complement strand
AAGCTTATGGACAAGTAGAGGACGTGTTAGTAAAGGTTGAAGGCCTTTACATCCCTGCTGATTTCATAGTCCTGGATACTGGAAAGGAAAAGGATGAATCCATCATCCTAGGAAGACCTTTCCTGGCCATAGCAAGAGCTGTGATTGATGTTGACAGAGGTGAAATATTCC
>NC_029789.2:70215933-70222462 GCF_000816755.2 Arachis ipaensis | reverse complement strand
GTTTTCTTAGGTTCATGATCATGTGGAGTCACAAAATAAATATAAAAATTGAAAACGGAATCAAAAACAGCAGAAGAAAAATCACACCCTGGAGGAGCATCTGTCTGGCGTTCAAACGCCAGAACAGAGCATAGTTCTGGCGCTGAACGCCCAGAATGGGAGCATCCTGGCGCTGAACGCCCAGAACAAGCATGGTTCTGGCGTTCAACGCCAGAAATGGCAGCAAAGGGGTGTTGAACGCCCAAAATGGGCACCAACCTGGCGCTGAACGCCCAGAGTTGTGTGCAAGGGCATTTTGCATGCCTAAATTGGTGCAGGGATGTAAATGCCTTGACACCTCAAGATCTGTGGACCCCACAGGATCCTCACCTACCTCATCATCTCTCTTTCCATTCATGATCATCCCTTCTTTTTTTCCATTTACCACTCACATCCATACAACCACTACCTTCAAAATTCAACATCTCTCTCCCACCCAATCCCACCCATATGGCCGAATACACACCTCCATCCATCTCCTCCATCCATCTCCTCCATATCCTCTTCTTCTTCTTCTATTCTTTCTTCTTTTGCTCGAGGGCGAGCAACATTCTAAGTTACGTAAGGTATTACTTGGACGACCCAGTGCACTTGCTGGTTAGTTGTATCGAAGTTGTGACAATTATGAATTAAGATCAGAGCACCAAGCTTTGGAGCCATTACCAGGATTTGTTCGAGCCTGGAGATCACAATTTCGTGCACCATCACCTCAGAAGTGTTGGATGTTGGGTTGAGAGACCTTCTTGCAAAATCCAGCCACCCTCTAGCTTGGGGGCTTAAATCTCTTCTCCTTAGTTGGTTGGGTCTCCCATCTTTGTCATTAATCCACTACACATTCAGTACACATATTTTGTTGAGGTTCTCATCAAATCCTGGGTCTTGTTGCTTTATCCTCTCTTCATAGCTCCGGGTGGAGTTTGTTTGCTTCACCATCAACATCCTATCTATATTGGAGGGGCTATAGTCAATGGCTTTCCCCCTAACATAACTCAGATAACCATAGGGTTGCCCTGGTTGTGGCACTACATTGGCATAGAATTCTCTAACCAAGCTCTCCACCACCTTCCTTGGTGGGTTGAACAAGAGTGCCCATCCTCTATTGTTGATATCCCTATTGATTTCTAGATGCTCATTCCTTCCAAGTTGGAAGCCTACCTCCAAAATGATGATTTGCCTCTCACTCACCCAACCATAAAATTGGTTTTGGTTGAATGATGAGAGAAACTTGTATTCATTGAAGCTTGAGGATCTGGAGGTTAGTTCCTTGGTCTTTCTCTTCTTTGATGATGAGGCTCTTGGTGGTGTGGTGCACGAAATTGTGATCTCAACGACGCCAAAAACTTGGTACGCACGATTGTAATCTCAACTCCTTTTCACAACTCCGCACAACTAACCAGCAAGTGCACTGGGTCGTCCAAGTAATAAACCTTATGTTAGTAAGAGTCGATCCCACGGAGATTGTCGGCTTGAAGCAAGCTATGGTCATCTTGTAAATCTCAGTCAGCCAGATTCAAATGGTTATGAAGTTTTGATAATTAAAACATAAATAAAATATAAAATAAGATAGAGATACTTATGTAATTCATTGGTGAGAATTTCAGATAAGCGTGTGGAGATGCTTTACTCCTTCTGAATCTCTGCTTTCCTACTGCCTTCATTCAATCATTCATACTCCTTTCTATGAAAAGCTGTATGTTGGGGATCACCGTTGTCAATGGCTACCGTCCGTCCTCTCAGTGAAAATGGTCCAAATGCGCTGTCACCGCATGGTTAATCATCTGTCGGTTCTCACTCATACTGGAATAGGATCCATTGATCCTTTTGCGTCTGTCACTACGCCCAACAATCGCGAGTTTGAAGCTCGTCACAGTCATCCCTTCCCAGATCCTACCTGGAATACCACAGACAAGGTTTAGACTTTCCGGATCTCAGGAATGGCTGCCAATAATTCTAGCCTATACCACGAAGACTCTGATCATGAACCAAGAGCCTAAGAGATATGCATTCAAGCTTGTTTTCATGTAGAACGGAAGTGGTTGTCAGGCACGCGTTCATAGGTGAGAATGGTGATGAGTGTCACATAATCATTACACTCATCATGTTCTTGTGTGCGAATGAATATCTTAGAATAAGAATAAGCTTGAATTGAATAGAAATACAATAGTACTTTGCATTAATTCACGAGGAACAGCAGAGCTCCACACCTTAATCTATGGGGTGTAGAAACTCCACCGTTGAAAATACATAAGTGAAAGGTCTAGGCATGGCCGTGCGATAAATCTCTAAAAGTAGTTTTTATACTAAACAAGTAACTAGGGTTTACTGAAAATAAGTAACTAAGTGCAGAGAGTGCAGAAATCCACTTCCGGGGCCCACTTGGTGTGTGCTTGGGCTGAGCATTGAGCTTTACACATATAGAGACTTCTCTTGGAGTTAAACGCCAGGTTGCAGCCTGTTTCTGGCGTTTAACTCTGGTTTGCAACCTGTTTCTGGCGTTTGACTTCATAATAGGGCAGGAAGTTGGCGTTTGAACGCCCGTTTGTGACATCAAAACTCGGGCAAAGTATGGACTATTAAATATTTCTGAAAAGCCCTGGATGTCTACTTTCCAAAGCATTTGAGAACGCGCCAATTAGGTTTTTGGAGCTCCAGAAAATCTATTTCGAGTGCAGGGAGGTCAGAATCCAACAGCATCTACAGTCCTTTTTCAGCCTCTGAATCAGATTTTTGCTCAGGTCCCTCAATTTCAGCCAGAAAATACCTGAAATCACAGAAAAACACACAAAGTCATAGTAAAGTCCAGAAATATTCTTTTTATTTAAAAACTAATAAAAATATAATAAAAATTGACTAAATCATACTAAAAACTACCAGAAAACAATACCAAAAAGCGTATAAATTATCCGCTCATCACAACACCAAACTTAAATTGTTGCTTGTCCCCAAGCAACGGAAAATAAATTAGGATAAAAAGAAGATAATATACTATAAATTCTAAAATATCAATGAAACTTAGCTCCAATTAGATGAGCGGGACTAGTAGCTTTTTGCCTCTAAACAGTTTTGGCATCTCACTTTATCCTTTGAAGTTCAGAATGATTAGCATCTATAGGAACTAAAAATTTAGATAGTGTTATTGGTTTTCCTAGTTCAGTTTATTGATTCTTGAACACAGCTACTTTATGAGTCTTGGTCGTGGCCCTAAGCACTTTGTGTTCCAGTATTATCACCGAATACATAAATGCCACAGACACATAACTGGGTGAACCTTTTCAGATTGTGACTCAGCTTTGCTAGAGTCCCCAATTAGAGGTGTCCAGGGTTCTTAAGCACACTCCTTTTGCTTTGGATCATGACTTTAACCGCTCAGTCTCAAGCTTTTAGCTTGACACCTTCACGCCACAAGCATATGGTTAGGGACAGCTTGGTTTAGCCGCTTAGGCCAGGATTTTATTCCTTTAAGCCCTCCTATCCATTAATGCTCAAAGCCTTGGATCCTTTTACCCTTGCCTTTTGGTTTAAAGGGTTATTGACTTTTTGCTCTTGCCTTTTGGTTTAAAGAGCTCTTGGCTTTTTCTGCTTGCTTTTTCTTTTTTTTCTTTTATTTTTGCCACTTTTTTTTCGCAAGCCTTGTTCTTCACTGCTTTTTCTTGCTTCAAGAATAAATTTTATAATTTTTCAGATTATCAATAACATTTCTCCTTTTTTATTATTCTTTCAAGAGCCAACAATTTTAACATTCATGAACAACAATATCAAAAATATGCACTGTTCAAGCATTCATTCAGAAAACAAAAAGTATTGCCACCACATCAAAATAATTAAACTAATTTCAAGGATGAATTCGAAATCATGTACTTCTTGTTCTTTTGTGATTAAAAACATTTTTCATTTATGAGAGGTGATGGATTCATAGGACATTCATAGCTTTAAGGCATAGACACTAGACATTAATGATCATGTAATAAAGACACAAACATAAATAAACATAAAGCATAGAGAATGAAAACAGAAAAATAAATAAATAGACAAGGAGATTAAGGAACGGGTCCACCTTAGTGAGGGTGGCGTCTTCTTCCTCTTGAAGAACCAATGGTGCTCTTGAGCTCTTCTATGTCTCTTCCTTGCCTTTGTTGCTCATCCCTCATAGCTCTTTGATCTTCTCTAATTTCATGGAGGAGGATGGAATGCTCTTGGTGCTCCACCCTTAGTTGTCCAATGTTGGAACTTAATTCTTCTAGGGAGGTGTTAATCTGCTCCCAATAGTTTTGTGGAGGTAAGTGCATCCCTTGAGGCATCTCAGGGATTTCATGATGAGGAATTTCCTCATGCTCTTGTTGAGGTCCATGAGTGGGATCTCTTGTTTGCTCCATTCTTTTCTTAGTGATGGGCATGTCCTCATCAATGAGGATGTCTTCCTCTATGTCAATTCCAACTGGATTGCAGAGGTGACAAATGAAGTGAGGAAAGGTTAACCTTGCCAAAGTGGAGGACTTGCCAGCCACCTTGTAGAGTTCTTGAGGTATAATCTCATGAACTTCAACTTCCTCCCCAATCATGATACTATGGATCATGATGGCCCCATCCACAGTTACTTCGGATCGGCTGCTGGTAGGAACGATAGAGCGTTGGATGAACTCCAACCAACCTCTAGCTACAGGCTTAAGGTCCGGTCTTCTCAATTGAACCGGTTTGCCTCTTGAGTCTCTTTTCCATTGAGCTCCTTCCATACATATGTCCATGAGGACTTGGTCCAACCTTTGATCAAAGTTGACCCTTCTAGTGTAGGGGCGTACATTTTCTTGCATCATTGCCAAGTTGAACGCCAACCTTACATTTTCTGGACTGAAATCTAAGTATTTTCCCCGAACCATTGTAAGCCAATTCTTTGGGTTTGGGTTCATACTTTGATCATGGTTCCTAGTAATCTATGCATTTGCATAGAACTCTTGAACCATTAAGATTCTGACTTGTTGAATAGGTTTGGAGAGAACTTCCCATCCTCTTCTTCTAATCTCTTGTCGGATCTCCGGATATTCACCCTTTTTGAGCTTGAAAGGGACCTCAGGGATCACCTTTCTCTTGGCCACAACTTCATAGAAGTGGTCTTGGTGGACCTTTGAGATGAATTTTTCCATCTCCTATGACTCAGAGGTGGAAGCAATTGCCTTCCCTTTCCTCTTCCTTGAGGTTTCTCTGGCCTTAGGTTCCATTAATGGTTATGGAAAAATAAAAAGCAATCCTTTTACCACACCAAACTTAAAAGGTTTGCTCGTCCTCGAGCAAAAGAAGAAAGAAAGTAGTAGAAGAAGAAGAAAATAGAGGAGATAGAGGGAGATATGTGGTTTGGCCAAGGGGTAGAAGTAGTGGTTGTAATGTGTGAAAATGAAGGAGTGGTGAGGGGTTTATAAGTTACTTTGTCCGAATACCTGATCATCTCCTGTACGATCATTTCCAACTTCCGGAAATGTAGGGATGACTAAAGTATTAGGATCTGTGACCCTTCCTACTCCTACTTAGGTAGTAGGAACCGTCTGGGAAGGATCGGTGTCGTTTTCGACACTAACTACAACTATCTCCTCTCAACCAGGAAGTCAAATTACTCCTGATGGAACATAAGTTCTGAGTTCTAAGAGGAAGACATTGGTACCTCTCCTTCGTACTTTTCGAAGAGAGTTATGTCTCAGTTTGTTTTGGGGGTGTAAGTTTGAGATTCAAACCACAACCCTCCAATGTTGTTTGAGATTCAAACCATAACTCTCCGGTGTTAGGACGAGACTAATAGACACTCCGAGGTACTCTCGAGTGACAGTTCGATAACTGTAATTTTTTTACGAACAACCCTCCGTTGGGTTACAATAAATTAATATAGATAAATAAGAGGTAAAGATAAAATACAAAAGAAATCCAACTACTAGTACACTTCAGTGTTTTTGTTGACTTTTTAGTTTTTGTCTTACTTTTTATCATAATTTTTATCGAGTGGGACCTCCTTCTCTAATGACCGCAAATTCGCGGTCATTCTTCGTGGTCTGATCGCAAATTGCGGTCTTTCTTCGTAGTTCGACAGCAATTTACGGTCTTTGTCCGTGGTCTGGCCGCACATTGCGGTCTTGTCTCGTGGTTCATCTCTTTTCGACCGCAAATTGCGGTATTTGTTCGTCGTCAGACCGCAACTTGCGGGTCTCAACACACGTTCCCGTAAAACGTACGGATTTAACCACGTCCCTACATTTACGGAACTGGGGAGTCCTAAACAACTGGGGTGTCCTAGGGGTGGATGGGGTGTAGAGAGAGAGAGAGAGTGGAAAAGTATTGTGAGAAAGGGTTTATGGGAAGTGGTTAGTGGAGATAGTGAGAATGGGTAGTGGAGAAGTGATAAGTGTAGGTAGGTGAGAAGGGGTTTTTGGGATGGATGGAGGTTTAAGTTTTAGGAAAGGGAGGGTTTGGGTTCGGATTATGTGATTTGGATTGGGAGGGGGGTGGGGAT
>NC_029789.2:70210709-70214408 GCF_000816755.2 Arachis ipaensis | reverse complement strand
GGGTTTTATGAAGGATGGATGTGAGTGGTGAAGAGAATGGTGGGATTTGATAGGTGAGGGGTTTTTGGGGAAGAGGTATTGAGGTGATTGGTGAATGGGTAAAGATGAGAGAGAGAGAGAGATGTGGGGTAGGTGGGGATCCTGTGGGGTCAACAAATCCTGAGGGGTCAAGGACTTATCATCCCTGCTCCATTTAGGCGATCAAAATGCCCTTAGAGTGCAATCCTGGCATTTAACGCCAGACTGCTGCTTGTTTATGGCGTTAAACGCCAGCTTTTCTCTACTTGGTGCTCTGTTCTGGCGTTACACGCCGGTCTGGTGCCTGTTTCTGGCATTTAACGACAGCTTGATGCTTCTTTCTGGCGTTAAACGCTAGTCTGGTGCTTCTTACTGGCGCTTAAACGCCAGTAATCTCTTCCTCCAGGGTGAGCTATTTTTAATACTATTTTTCATTCTGTTTTTGATTTTTCAGTTGTTTTTGTGACTTCACATGATCATCAACCTAAAGAAAACATAAAATAGAAATGGAGAATAAATAGATATAATTAAATAACATTGGGTTGCCTCCCAACAAGCATTTTTTTAATGTCAATAGCTTGACAGTGAGCTCTCATGGAGCCTCACAGATAATCAGAGCAGGATTGTGGCCTCTCAATACCAAACTTAGAGTTTGTTGTAACCTCCCAACACCAAACTTAGAGTTTGAATGTGGGGGTTTTGTTTGACTCTGTATTGAGAGAAGCTTTTCATGCTTCCTCTCCATGGTTACAGAAGGAGAATCTTGAGTCTTGAATACAAGGTAGTCCTCATTAAACTGAAGGACCAACTCTCCTCTATCAACATCAATCACAGCTTTTGCTGTGGCTAGGAAGGGTCTGCCAAGGATGATGGATTCATCCTCATCCTTCCCAGTGTCTAGGATTATGAAATCAGTAGGGATGTAAAGGCCTTCAACCTTTACTAGCATGTCCTCTACTAGTCCATAAGCCTGTTTCATTGATTTGTCTGCCATCTATAGTGAGATTCTTGCAGCTTGTACCTCATAGATTCCCAGTTTCTCCATTACAGAGAGTAGCATGAGGTTTATCCCTGACCCCAGGTCACACAGAGCCTTCTCAAAGGTAATGGAGCCTATGGTACAAGGTATGAAGAATTTTTCTTGATCCGGTTTCTTCTGAGGTAATGTCTGCCTCATTAATGCATTCAGTTCATTGGTGAACAAGGGGGTTCATTCTCCCAAGTCTCAGTACCAAATAACTTGGCATTCAGCTTCATGATTGCTCCTAGATATTTAGCAACTTGCTCTTCAGTGATGTCTTCATCCTCTTCAGTGGAAGAATATTCATCAGAGCTCATGAATGGCAAAAGAAAGTTCAAGGGAATCTCTATGGTCTCTGTATGAGACTCGGATTCCTTTGGTTCCTAAAAGGGAAACATCTTTCTGTCCAGAGGACGTCCCATGAGGCTTTTCTCACTGGGACTCACGTCCTCCTCACTCTCTCCAGGTTCGGCTATGTTGGTCATGGTTTTAGCCTTGCACTCTCTCTTGGGATTTTCTTCTGTATTACTTGGGAGAGTACTGGGAGGAGTTTCAGTAATCTTCTTACTCAGCTGACCCATCTGTGCCTCCAAATTTGTAATGGAGGACCTTGTTTCATTCATGAAACTTAGTATGGTCTTGGATAGATCAGAGACTATGGTTGCCAGGCCAGAATGGCTCTGTTTAGAATTCTCTGTCTGTTGCTGATAAGATGATGGAAAAGGCTTGCTATTGCTAAACCTATTTCTTTCACCATTATTGTTGAAGCCTTGTTGAGGCTTCTGTTGGTCCTTCTGATGGGTTGAAACCGAAATTCCAACACCTAAACTGACCGGCAAGTGTACCGGGTCGCATCAAGTAATAAAACTCACTTAAAGTGAGGTCGATCCCACAGGGATTGATGGATCAAGCAACTTTAGTGGGTGATTAGTTTAATCAAGCTAACATAGAAGTGAATTTGGGTGAAAATTTGATAACAGAATGCAAAATGCAGGAATTATAAAGTGCAGAAAGTAAATGTGCAGAAACTTAAAGAACAAGAAAGTAAAATAGCTGAAACATAAATTGCAAGAAAAGTAAATTACAGTGAATGTAAAAGGGAGTGGGTGCTGAAAATTAAAGAAAGCAATAGATCAAGCAACTAGAAATTTAAATTGCAGAAAATGTAAATGTGCAGGAAATTAAATCAAGCTCAATGTGAACAGAAATGTGAAAGTGCAGAATGCAGGAAAGGAAATTGCAGAAAACTAAACGTAGTAGAAGAGGAAATCAGCAAGAAGACTTAGATCAATTTTTAATTCTCAAAGAGAAACTAACAATTTCATTGAAATAGTAAAAACAGAAAGGAAGCCAAGAGCTCACTTGCTCTCAAGATCAAAATAGAAAGGAAATTAAAGAGGAATGAAACAGAAAGTAAAATGCAGCTCAATTGCAATAGCTAGAGGAAAGTTGAAGATCTTAAGGGTTGGATGAGACTAGAAAACAAGTCTAGATCTCAAGTCCTTCCTTGATCCAAAAAGAGAATAATTGCAGAGAAGTAAAAGAAACAATTGCAGAAGAAGTAGAAGATGAAAGTAGTAAATAGAATTTGGATTCAAATCACAGTTTCTAGAATTATGCAGAAAAATAAACAAAGAGATCCCAAGGTGAGATTGAAACAGAATTTCTTCAATTCTCCACCCAATATCTAAGACAAGAAGTAAGAAATGCGAAAGCAAGAAAAAGGAGGAAAGACTCAGCTCTCAATCCCAATTCCCCCTAGTGCTCTCTAGTAGAGCCAGCCTTCTCTAATGCTCTCTGTTACCGCCAACCTCCTCAAAGAAATGAAGCAGATGCCTGATAAACCCATATTTTATGATATATTTTGTGCTTAATTTAAGTGATTTATTCAATCCTTCACCCACTTATTCATATTAATTGCATGGTTTTACTTTTCCTTCCTTATTATGTGATGTATGTGAAAAACATGTTTCCTATGCTTTAATATTAATTATCTTAATTACCTTTATTTCCATTCGATACCGTGATTAGTGTGTTGAGTAGTTTCAGATCTTCTAAGGTAGGAATGACTTAAAGGATGGAAAGGAAACATACAAAAATGGAAGGAAAGAACAAAACGGAGCTTCTGAAGAAACTGGCATCCACGCGATCGCATGGACGAAGCGATCGCGTGCCAAGCGCGAATCAGCAGCGACGCGGCCGCATGACTGACGCGGTCGCATGACTGACGCGACCGCGTGGCATGGAAATGCTCCGAATGACGCGACCGCGTGACCCACGCGGACGCGTGACAGAGGCCACGCACCAGAAATTGCAGAAAACGCTCATAGCAAATTCTGAAGCCCTTTTTGGCCCAAATCCAAGTCCAGAAGGCGTAGACCAGAGGTTACAAAGTGAGGGAACGCATCCATTCAGAGAGAGCTCGCCAATTTTCACTTTCCATGATTTAGATTTAGTTTGAGAGAGGTTCTCTCCTCTCTCTCTTAGGATTAGGATTAGGATTTAGGACTTCTCTTAGTTTATAAGAGTGACTCTCGATCCAGGTTTAATATTTACTTTAATGCTTTTATTCGTACCTATAAATGTTGCCAACTTGACTTATGAACCCTTTCCATGTTATGATTTGAATTAATGATTATTTGAGGTATTTCAGTTATTGA
>NC_029789.2:70206384-70209292 GCF_000816755.2 Arachis ipaensis | reverse complement strand
CCATCTAAGGATATTTTTATTCCAACAATTTTACTTTTTCCCTTTTGGTCTTGGTTAAGAGATCAGTAACTCAACATTATTAAACTTAGCATAATTGATAATCGTTATCTTGCTAATTGAACTGAACTTCAATAATCCCAACTTTTTCTTAGGAAATAAATAGGATTCGAAGGTCAAACTAATTAGTCCATTGAGTTTCCTTTACTTTAGTAACGGTTAACTAAGTGGAATTTAGATTCAACTTTTATTATTGTTGAGAGGGATAACTAAGTTGGACTTCCAATTTCTCTTACCTTGCCAAAAGATTGCTTTACAGTATTTATTTATTTTAATTGCCATTTAAATTATTTGTCATATCTACTCTTCACTCTCAACCCCAATTTTACAACCTCCATAACCAATAATAAGAACATACTTCCCTGCAGTTCCTTGAGAAGACGACCCGAGGTTTGAATACTCGGTTAACAATTTTTAAGGGGTTTGTTACTTGTGACAATCAAAACGTTTGTACGAAGGGATTTTTGTTGGTTTAGAGACTATATCTACAACGCGACTGTTTTTATGAACTTTTTTACTGGCAAAAATCCTAACGTCAATGCCTTTTTATAGGCTTTTCACAAAGTGAAAATGAAAATAAAAAATGAAATTCTAAACAAATTACAATTAAAAATAAATTCCTAAGCTAACTTGTTCTTGTGCCTTGAAGTGATGTCCATGGGCTTTTAAATTTTGGTGCAGGATTGAATTAATTTGATTTTGGACCATGGGTCACACTCCCAGGGCAAAGCTCTCCCCAAGAGCTCAAAGCTCTCTGTAAGAGTGAAAGAACTGAAGATTGATGGTTTAGAAGTTATAGTAAACTCTCGTTGCAAGTATAGTTACTAAACCAAGCAATCAACCTTTCTTGCAAACGTTTTGGTTGTTACAAGTAACAAACCCCTTTAAAATTGATAACCGAGTATTTAAACCTCGGGTCGTCCTCTCAAGGAATTGCAGGGAGGTATGTTCTTATTATTGGTTATGAGTTTGTAAATTGGGGTTTTGGAGTTTGGGCAATGGGCACAGGTATATTTATAAATTAAAGCAATAAAAATAAATAAGAAATTTTATTGTAATTAAATTAAAAACCTTGACCTGGAGAAGATTAATCGGAAGTTCTATCCTTGTTGGATTTTTCTCAAGATCAATTGATAATTAAAGGTTGCTTCTACTTAGTTATCCTTTACCAAGTAAAGTAAAAGAAAGTCAAGTAAGTTGGAAGTCTACTTCTATTCACAAGTTCTAATCCTCTCCCTTGGGAAGGATTAGTGTTTGTGACTAGAGAGCCAGCCAATGATAAACCCAATTACAACTTAACTCTTGAGTAATTCAACTCAAGGGTCTCCGAATATTAATCAACTCTAAAATCAAGTTAGGATCCAACTTAGAACATTAATTAATAACAAACAATAGAAGAAGTGATAAATCTGAAATACCTCAATTATATTAAATAAAATATTCAAATCTTAACATGGAAAAGTTCATAAGCCAATTAGGCAACATAACTAATACAAGCATTAAAGTATCTGAAAATAAGAGATAAATATAAAGTAAAAGAAATATTGAATCTGATGAAGAGTTGAATCCTAAATCCTTTAAGAGGAATCCTAATCCTAAAACCTAAGAGCGAGGAGAGAACCTCTCTCTTTAAAAACTACATCTAATCCCAAAATTGTGAATTTGAAAGCTTGATTATGAATGGATGCATTCTCCAACTTTATAGCCTCTAATCTGTGTGTTCTGGGCTGAAAACTGCGTCAAAAACAGCCCAGAAATCGCCTCCTGCGATTTCTATTATGTTCAGGTCGCGGGAAAGTGACGCGGAGGCGTCGTCCACGCGTTCGCGCGGATTGCAATTCGCAGATATGACACGGGCGCGTCATTCACGCGTTCGTGTCGCCTAACGTCGGGGCAGCTATGGCAAATTATATATCAAATCGAAGCCCCGGACGTTAGCTTTCCAACGCAACTAGAACCGCATCACTTGGACCTTTGTAGCTCAAGTTATGATCGTTTGAGTGCGAAGAGGTCAGGCTGACAGCTTTGCAGTTCCTTCAACTTCTTGTATTCCTTCCATTTTTGCATGCTTCCTTTCCATCCTCTAAGCTATACCTACCCTATAAACTCTGAAATCACTTAACACACATATCAAGGCATCTAATGGTAATAAGAGAGGATTAATATTAGCAAATTAAGACCAAAGAAACATGTTTCCAGTCATAGCACAAATCAGGAAGGAGAATGTAAAACCATGCAAATCATATGAATAAGTGGGTAAAGAATTGATAAAAACCACTCAAATGAGCACAAGATAAACCATAAAATAGTGGTTTATCAACCTCCCCACACTTAAACATTAGCATATCCTCATGCTAAGCTCAAGAGAAGCTATAAGGGTGAAGAGGAATGGTAGAATGCATGAAATACAGCCTATCTATGTGAATGCAACTACATGCTAAGATGTTTCTACCTACTTGGTTAAAAGTAAACAAGTTCTCCAAGACAAAAATAAATCAGATTTCACTAATTCAAATCATACAATAAAAAGCAAGTAAACTCGTAAGAAGATAGCTCATGAAAGCAGAGAACATAGAATTTCAAGCATTGAACCCTCATTGATGATGTATGTATACTCTAGTCTCTCTAGTGTATATGGTATTCACTCTATCCTTCTCTAATCATGCTCTCTAATTTTTGTTCTTCTCCTAACCAATCAACAACATTTAATATATCAATGCAAACATCATGAGGTCTTTTCAAGGTTGTAATGGGGCTAAGGTAATGGTAAGGATACATATATGGCTAAGTGAGCTTATAGACTGAATCTTTGATTAACCCAAGCTTTAACATAACCCATATATATATATAT
>NC_029789.2:70194457-70203255 GCF_000816755.2 Arachis ipaensis | reverse complement strand
ATACATGCATTTATTTTTTAATTCTTAACTTAAAGGTGGGGTTATTTTGTTCCCTTTTTTATTTATTGAATATTTTTTTTATTTTTTTTTATTTTTTTTAATATAAGCATAAAAATAAACATAGCTTATCAATGCACATAGATTTTTGATTCTTATAGTTTCACATGAGTAGGTATCCAAATTTCTATTATATTATCATGACACATTTGATGACAAGTCATATTGACCCAGTTTTACTAACCTTTTTCTTTATTTTTATTTAGTTTTATACACTTTCTTGCATCCTAAGAAATCAATTTGGAATGAAAATGCACAACTTCTTTGAATCAAACAACCACTATGAAATTGATGCTAAATCATGAGGTTTAAGCTAAATTTAATTGATTTTTAATGATTTATAAGCCTTGTGAATTTGGTGATACTTTAATTGGTTGTTTTGATTATTTATAGGTGAAGAAAGAAGAAAATAAGAAAAGCGTGGCCTAAGGAATGTGTCCAAAGGAAGCAACAAGCATGCCCAAGAGAGGAAAAGCGTGGCAAAAATCAAAGAAGAATGGAAGCCAAGTTGAGAAAGCAAACTGAGCTTCACAAAGACAAATGAGAGAAAGTAAGGCACCTCATTTTAATTCTGAGCTTTTTGAATTTCTGAGAGAATTTGGAAGGAGAATTGATCTCTCTTCTTCTTGGTTCTTGCTTGAGCACTCTTTTATTTCCTTGCTTTGGATCTTGGGTAGAGAATTGAAGAACTTCTGTTTCAATCTCACCTTGGGATCTTGTTTGTTTTCTTTCTGCATAATTGAATTTGAATTTCTGTTTACTGCTTCTTCATCTACTTTGCTTCTGCAATTTACTTTTCTTTACTTCTTTTGCAATTTCTCTTGTTGAATCTAGGAAGGGAGTGAGATCTAGATTTGTTTTCTAGTCTCTTTGATTTCCTGAGATCTTCAACACCTTTTAGAATTGCTGCAACTTAAGCACTGCTTTCCAGTTCTTTAAATTCTCAAGTCATTTTACTTTTCTGATAAGATCTACTTCATTGCACTTAAATTTTCTCTTTTATGTTTAATGCAATTTAGTTGTTCTTGTTCAAATTCTGCTATCCTAATTTCCAATTCCTTTTATGATTCAAGCAATTTACATTTATTGCACTTTAAGCTTCCGCCATTTACATTTCTTGCAATCTAAGTTTCTGCAATTTACATTACTTGCACTTTAAGAATCTGCTTTTTTACTTTCCTGCTCTTTAATTTACTGCACTTTACCCCTCCCCCTAATTTGAGCAAATGGCCAAGAGGATTGATAGCCTCCAAGTTGCAGCAGTTAATACAAGCCAACCATCATCCACATGGGGACAAAATGAAGAGACTCAAGAGGAGCAACAGCAAGAGCAAGTCCAGTACATGCACAACCAAAATTCTGGGCCAAATGAAGTCTATGGTGACACCTACAACCTTTCTTGGAAGAACCACCCAAACCTTAGGTGGGGAGACAATCACAACCAAAATCAACAACCATGGCAGAGAAACTCAAATCAAAACACTTCAAGAAGCAACCAAAACCACAACCAGCAGCAAACTAACCAAAACTCTTACAGAAAACCCCAAAACAACTACCCCAACTCCAACCATTACCCATCCAATAACCAAACCTCAAATCAGAACACTTACCCTCAACCTTCAACACCCCACAATCAACCAATCTCACAAGAATCCCAAAGGATTAACAACTTGGAGCTCCTAATGGAAAAAATGATGAAAACTCAAGAGATGACAGTGAGGAACCAAGAAGCCTCCATGAAAAATATGGAACGGCAAATTGGACAACTCTCCAAGCAGATCACCATTGAAAGGTCATCAAACTCACTACCAAGTGACACCATTCCCAATCCAAAAGATGAGTGCAAGGCAATACAACTGAGGAGTGGAAAAGTCCTGGTGAAAAATGAAGAAGCGACCAAGAAGTCAAAGGAAAGTGACAAGAAACAAGCTGAAGAAGAGAAAGTCAATGACAAGGAGGAGACAGCAAGCAAGCCAACTCAGAATCAAGTTCAAGAAAGAGAAGATCAGCCACAAAAATCAAGAAAGGGAAAGAAAGTAATTGAAGAGCCAACTAAGAACCAAAGGCAGGGAATGAACTTCACTCCACCCTTGCCATATCCTCAAAGGCTCAACAAGGAGACTAAGGATCAACACTTCCCAAAATTTCTTGAAATCTTCAAGAAGTTGGAGATTAATATTCCCTTAGCTGAAGCACTTGAGCAAATGCCCCTGTATGCAAAGTTCTTAAAAGAACTTATCAACAAGAAGAGGAGTTGGCAAGAAAAAGAGACTGTGCTTCTCACTGAAGAGTGCAGTGCACTCATTAGAAAAGGACTCCCTCCCAAGTTAGAAGACCCTGGAAGTTTCTTCCTACCTTGCACCATTGGAAATCTACTTATCAACAAGGGGATGTGTGACTTAGGAGCAAGCATAAATTTAATACCATCATCCTTAGTGAAAAAGCTTGGCATAGGGAAGGTTCAACCAAACACATCAAAGCTATGCTTAAAATCATGAGATATTCATTTTATCATAATATGTGACAATTATAGCATAAAACCTCGTGAAATAGCATGAATTCATACATGGTCGATTCAATCAAAGGAAGCATGAGAATTTACCTAAATTAGCTTACTTGTAGCTCAAGAAAGTGCATAATTCAATTGAAAACAAAAGAAAAAGGCTAGTGAAACTAGGCTAAGATGACTTGTCATCAGCTCATAGAATAAATGCTGCAGAATGACTTGTTACTTGAAGCTTAAGCTAGTTTGCTGTTATGATCCTTCAATTAATAAAAAAAAATCCCTTGAAATTAAACCAAAACAGAAAGAAAAAGAAAGAAGAAAAGCCAAAAGTTGGCAAAGAAACAAATAATAAGGCTAGACACCAATAGCTTGGACCCTAGGACATATGCCTGTGGTGTTTGTGTACTAGGATATGCTTGGACAAGTAGGTTCTAAGGAGTATCTTAAAACTTGGCAACTTAGATCAACTGATTTCGGATTGTCAACTGAAAGTCCACAATAAAAAGCAACCTAGCTACAAAACATTTAGTAATCCAAAGAGATGCTAGGCATCAATGATCCTAGGAAGAACAAAGTGAGCCATGTGTCTGTGGTGAAGAAATGTTGAGTAAAATAAGGCCAAAGGCCACTGCAACATTTGACACCAAGCTTTCAATAAGAAATAAGTTCTGTAATGCAAAAGAAAGAAGAAAAGCTGACAAGGGAAATGAGCAAAATGTGAGGATTCATAGCAGCAACCTTAGTGAACCCTTAAAGGAACATTGTTTGTTTTGACAGCAAGTAATAAATGAGCTACTTTTGATCTGCATAAAGCCCCATAGACCAAGTTCAACTATCCTGCCTAATAAGAACATATATACTTATCTATTTCATTCTATCTTCTCTTATGTTTGATGCTTGCTTGGGGACAAGCAAGTTTTAAGTTTGGTGTTGTGATGACAAGTCATATTGACCCAGTTTTACTAACCTTTTTCTTTATTTTTATTTAGTTTTATACACTTTCTTGCATCCTAAGAAATCAATTTGGAATGAAAATGCACAACTTCTTTAAATCAAACAACCACCATAAAATTGATGCTAAATCATGAGGTTTAAGCTAAATTTAATTGATTTTTAATGATTTATAAGCCTTGTGAATTTGGTGATACTTTGATTTGTTGTTTTGGTTATTTGTAGGTGAAGAAAAGAAGAAAAGAAGAAAAGCGTGGCCTAAGAAGCGTGGTTCAAGGAAGAGGAAGTGTGGCCAAGAAAGGAGGAAGTGTGGTGCAACAAACCATGAAGCTCACTCCAAGAGCACCAAGCTCACTAAATGAGTGCTACACTCACAAAGTGAGCTGAGCACAACATGAGGTCAAGAAACAAGGAAAGAAGAACCAAGCTCAGCTCACAAAGTGAGCATTATCGAGAGCACTAAGGAAATAATTCAAGGAAAATGATTTGCAAATGCATGCTCCAAGACTTGAACCCATGACCAAAGGGGATGGGGGAACGCTACACACTAAGGAAAATAAGCAAAAAATGGCCAAATGCACTCCTCAAGGTTCGAACTCACCACCATGAGGAAGCAAGGAAGCAAGGCATCACAAGAAAACCAAGGAAAAGCTCCAGCGCATGCTTCCTCCAAGTTTCGAACCAAGGACCCTTCCTTGGATGCACCAAAGCTCAGCTCACAAAGTGAGCTGAGCGCTATCCATGGGCACATGCAACACATCTTGATACGGCCAGGAAAAGAGTGGAGCGCGCATGACACGGTCCTGGGCAGCACAAGGCGCGCACAATTTGGCACAAAGACACTAGCGCTCAGCTCACAAAGTGAGCTGAGCTCTCCCCTGATGCTTCCCAATCAGCAAGACACGCTATGCAAAGCACAAAGCTCAGCTCACTTTGTGAGCTGAGCATTCCCCTGGGAGATGCATTAGGGCTGAAATTGAAATTTAAAATTCCAACTTACTTCATTCCTTCACCAAATCAAAAGCCCATCCAAATTCCAATATCCAAGAATAGAAAGTGTATAAATAGGAGTTAGTTTGATGTAATTAGCACCTTTTTCTTTTACCTTAGAACCTCTAGACTTCATTTTGAATTTTCCCTTTTTACTTGCATTTTAATTCTGAGCTTTTTGAATTTCTGAGAGAACCTGGAAGGAGAATTGATCTCTCTTCTTCTTGGTTCTTGCTTGAGCACTCTTTTATTTCCTTGCTTTGGATCTTGGGTAGAGAATTGAAGAACTTCTGTTTCAATCTCACCTTGGGATCTTGTTTGTTTTCTTTCTGCATAATTGAATTTGAATTTCTGTTTACTGCTTCTTCATCTACTTTGCTTCTGCAATTTACTTTTCTTTACTTCTTTTGCAATTTCTCTTGTTGGATCTAGGAAGGGAGTGAGATCTAGATTTGTTTTCTAGTCTCTTTGATTTCCTGAGATCTTCAACACCTTTTAGAATTGCTGCAACTTAAGCACTGCTTTCCAGTTCTTTAAATTCTCAAGTCATTTTACTTTTCTGATAAGATCTACTTCACTGCACTTAAATTTTCTCTTTTATGTTTAATGCAATTTAGTTGTTCTTGTTCAAATTCTGCTATCCTAATTTCCAATTCCTTTTATAATTCAAGCAATTTACATTTCTTGCACTTTAAGCTTCCGCCATTTACATTTCTTGCAATCTAAGTTTCTGCAATTTACATTACTTGCACTTTAAGAATCTGCTTCTTTACTTTCCTGCTCTTTAATTTACTGCACTTTACCCCTCCCCCTTTACTTTCCAAGCAAATTTAGTTTCTGCAAGTTACAATCACTCAACCAAATCTTGATTCGCTTGACTAAATCAACCACTAAACAAAAATTGCTCAATCCTTCAATCCCTGTGGGATCGACCTCACTCATGTGAGTTATTATTACTTGATGCGACCCGGTACACTTGCCGGTGAGTTTTGTGTTGGATCGTTTTCAACACATCAACATTCCCTTATTATCTTTTGTTCCTGCAATTTCCCAAACTTCATTAGCACACACAATTCTATCTTAAGCTAACCAAAGATTCAGTTTGGGGTATATAATTGTTTTTTCGCTTAAGGCTAGTAATATGGTAAAATATAGAACAAATGGGATATAAAGGCTCAAAGTGGCTAACAAAGGTAATTGAAAGGGTAGGCTTAATTTGGATAAGTGAAATAAACAATTAATGGCCTCAATCATATGCAAACATATAAATATAATAAACATTGGACATATAGGATGAAACAAAATATAGATTACAATTATAGAGAAGTAAACACACAAGAATAAAATAATTATGGTTAAATAATGTAACCATGTAAATAAGTTCAAAATCTCACAGGTTGTGTGTTCTTTGGCTCAAAAACCATGTTCCAAATACAACTTCAAACAAGTTTTAACATAATTTTTTTTTCAATTTAAATTAGTGAAAATTTTCAAAAATAGAGTCCTAAAAAGAAATTTATTACTTTAACCAAGTAGTGACTAAATGCATAAAATCAAACAAACATGCAATTTAAACATGCAAATGCAATAATGAACAAACAAAGAAAATAGAGTATTAGTGTTGAAAAGAAGGTAACTAACCCATGGAGATCGGTATCGACCTCCCTACACTTAAAGATTGCACCGTCCTCGGTGCATGCTAAGATGTACAAGTGGATGGGGATTGTGGTTCCTCAGCTGGGGCTCTTTTTGTTCCTTTCCTTGCCGCTGGTTTGGGAGTAGCTTTCTCTTTACCCTTTGATGAGCGGATATTTTATACGCTTTTTAGGGTTAATTTCATATAGTTTTTAGTATGTTTTGGTTAGTTTTTTGTTTATTTTCATTAGTTTCTAGGCAAAATTCACATTTCTAGACTTTACTATGAGTTTGTGTATTTTTCTATAATTTCATATATTTTCTGGCTGAAATTGAGGGAGCTGAGCAAAAATCTGATTCAGGCTGAAAAAGGACTGCTGATGCTATTGGATCCTGACCTCTCTGCACTCGGAATGGAATTTTCGGAGCTACAGGAGTCCAATTGATGCGCTTCCAATTGCATTGGAAAGTAGACATCCAAGGCTTTCTAGAAATATATAATAGTCCATACTTTGCTCAAGGATAGATGACGGAAACTGGCGTTCAACACCAGTTCCATGTTGCAGTCTGGTGTCCAGCGCCAGAAACACGTTACAAGTTGGAGTTCAACGCCAGAAACAGGTTACAGCCTGGCGTTGAACGTCGAAAACAGCCCAGGTACGTGATAAGCTTTAGTCTCAGCCCCAGCACACACCAAGTGGGCCCCATAAGTGGATTTCTGCACTATCTATCATAGTTTACTCATTTTCTGTAAACATAGGTTACTAGTTTAGTATTTAAACAACTTTTAGAGATTTATTTTGTATCTCATGACATTTTTAGATCTGAACTTTGTAATCTCTGACGGCATGAGTCTCTAAACTCCATTGTTGGGGGTGAGGAGCTCTGCTGTATTTTGATGAATTAATGCAACTATTTCTGTTTTCCATTCAAACATGCGTGTTCCTATCTAAGATATTCATTTGCACTTAATTATAGAGAAGGTGATGATCTGTGACACTCATCACCTTCCTCAAACCATGAACGTGTGTCTGACAACCACCTCCGTTCTATATCAGATTGAATGAGTATCTCTTAGATTCCTTAATCAGAATCTCCGTGGTATAAGCTAGAATCCTGATGAGCGGATAATTTATACGCTTTTTGGCATTGTTTTTAGTATGTTTTTAGTAGGATCTAGTTACTTTTAGGGATGTTTTCATAAGTTTTTATGTTAAATTCACATTTCTAGAATTTACTATGAGTTTGTGTGTTTTTCTGTGATTTCAGGTATTTTCTGGCTGAAATTGAGGGACTTGAGCAGAAATCAGATTCAGAGGTTGAAGAAGGACTGCTGATGCTGTTGGATTCTGACCTCCCTGCACTCAAAGTGGATTTTCTGGAGCTACAGAACTCAAAATGGCGCGCTTCCAATTGCGTTGGAAAGTAGACATCCAGGGCTTTCCAGCAATATGTTCTCGAAAAAAAAATTATAAAAATGTTTTCAAAAATTTTATTCAAGATTTTTAAGAATGAATTCTAGTGTTTCATGAAGCATGTGAAGCCTGGCTGGCTGTAAAGCCATGTCTAAATTCATTTGGACTGAGGCTTGCAATTTGTTATCAAGAGCAACTTAGTTGTTGCTCATCCACCTGCTGCTGATCCATGATCACCTGCTGAAGCTTGGCTGGCCATTGGCCATGTCTAGTGTTTTGGACTGGAGCTTTCTTTGAAAGCTTGGCTGGCTAGTGAGCCATGTCTAATTCCTGGACTGAAGCTTTAGACTAAGAATGCAAGATTCCTGGAATTCATATTAAAAATTTTGGAATCCTTATTTTCCCTTTTCAATAAATTTTCAAAAAAAAATCCAAAAAAATTAGAAAATCATAAAAACCAAAAATATTTTTTGTTTCTTGTTTGAGTCTTGAGTCATGTTATAAGTTTGGTGTCAATTGCATATGCATCTTACATTTTTTCGAAAATTTTATGCATTCATGGTGTTCTTCATGATCTTCAAGTTGTTCTTGGTAAGTCTTCTTGTTTGATCTTGATGGTTTTTTGTTTTGTGTCTTTTCATGTTTATCATATGCATTCTTGAATTCTTAGTGCGTAAGCATTAAAGAATTCTAAGTTTGGTGTCTTGCATGTTTTCTTTGCATTAAAAATTTTTCAAAAATATGTTCTTGATGTTCATCATGACATTCAAAGTGTTCTTGGTGTTCATCTTGACATTCATAGCATTCTTGCATGCATTCATTGTTTTGAGCCAAGACTCATAAAGAAGCTGTGTTCAAGAATCATCATACTGAACTAGGAGAGTCAATAACACTATTCGAAATCTGAAGTTCCTACAGATACCAATCATTCTAAACTTCAATGGATAAAGTGAGATGCCAAAACTATTCAAGAGGCAAAAAGCTATAAGTCCCGCTCATATGATTGAAGCTCTGTTTCATTGATAGTTTGGAATTTATAGTATATTCTCTTCTTTTTATCCTATTTGATTTTCAGTTGCTTGGGGACAAGCAACAATTTAAGTTTGGTGTTGTGATGAGCGGATAATTTATACGCTTTTTGGCATTGTTTTTAGTATGTTTTTAGTAGGATCTAGTTACTTTTAGGGGTGTTTTCATTAGTTTTTATGTTAAATTCACATTTCTGGACTTTACTATGAGTTTGT
>NC_029789.2:70188580-70194218 GCF_000816755.2 Arachis ipaensis | reverse complement strand
ACTGTGACGAGCTTCAAACTCGCGAGTGCTGGGCGTAGTGACAGACGCAAAAGGCGGGTGAATCCTATTCCAGCATGATCGGGAACCGACAGATGAATAGCCGTGCCGTGACAGGGTGCGTGAGCATATTATTCACTGAGAGGAGGGGATGTAGCCACTGACAACGGTGATGCCCTTGCATAAAGCCAGCCATGGAAAGGAGTAAGACAGATTGGATGAAGATAGCAGGAAAGCAGAGGTTCAGAGGAACGAAAAGCATCTCCATTCGCTTATCTGAAATTCCTACCAATGATTTACATAAGTATCTCTATCTCTATTTTATTATATCATATTCGAAAACACCATTATCACTTTATATCTGCCTGACTGAGATTTACAAGGTGACCATAGCTTGCTTCATACCAACAATCTCCGTGGGATTCGACCCTTACTCACGTAAGGTATTACTTGGACGACCCAGTGCACTTGCTGGTTAGTTGTATCGAAGTTGTGACAATTAAGATCAAAGCACCAAGCTTTGGAGCCATTACTAGGGATTGTTCGAGCCTGGACATCACAATTTCGTGCACCAAATCCATTGGCAGCATCCTTGAGAATCCGGAAAGTCTAAACCTTGTCTATGGTATTCCGAGTAGGATTCTGGGATTGGATGACTGTGACGAGCTTCAAACTCACGAGTGCTGGGCGTAGTGACAAACGAAAAAGGATAGTAAATCCTATTCCAGTATGATCAAGAACCTACAGTTGATTAGCCGTGCGGTGACAGCGCACCTGGACCATTTTCACTGAGAGGAAGGATGGTAGCCACTGACAACGGTGATCCACAAACACACAGCTTGCCATAGGAGGGATGTGCGTGCGTGAAGAAGAAGATAGGGAGAAAGCAGAGATTCAAAAGACAAAGCATCTCCAAAACTCCAACATATTCTCATTTACTACATAACAAGTAACCTTTAATTCATGCTCTCTTGTTCATTTGCAAGTCAATTGATAACCACAAATTAATATCCTGACTAAAAGTTGCAAGATAACCATAGCTTGCTTCAAACCAACAATCTCCGTGGGATCGACCCTTACTCACGTAAGGTATTACTTGGACGACCCAGTGCACTTGCTGGTTAGTTGTGCGGAATTACATAGTGTGAAGTAATTTTCGTGCACCACCCTTCTTGGTGGCCATCCTGAAAAGGAAAAAAGGAAAGTAACCTTTAAAGCTAAGGGTAGAGCAAGGAAGAGAGCGGGAAAGGTGGTAATCAATGCACAATAAAGAAGAATGACGTTAACACATGGGCATGACTACATGTGAAAAGTTCATCAATGGAAATATAGCAAGTGCATGTAATGACAATTAAATGCAAGATGTTTATTGGCATGCTGGCAAATGCATGAGTAGCATAGATCAAGCATTCAATGTCCAAATTAGATTACCAAGTCTTTCAAACTATCAACATGTTTGTAATAACAATTATATTTAATTAATAAAACATAAAAAGGGTTTTGTGAAAAGTAAGCATTTAGAGTAGTAGAATAAAACAAATCTAAAAATAGTGCACAATGCCATATGGGCTTTTTCACAAACACATAGCAAGCATGGTAAATAAGCTATTGAAAGTATTAAATTGAACATGCAAGCAACCCTTTAAAAAGAAATATATAATTGTCAAACAATTCCTTTAATAATCCACAAAAATATAGAAAATAATGACCCAAATAAATTTCTAACACCAATGAAAATAATGCAATGAATGAAAGTATGCAAATAAATTAAAATAAAATAAATAAAAAGAAAAATAAGAAGAATGAGAAGGGAAAGAAGGGAAGAAGAAGTAAGGAAGAAATAAGGAAGGAAAAGAGAAAATAGGATTTGGGGAAAAGAAAGATAAGATATTTTGGCTGATCTGGATATTCTGTGTGCCGCATGTGACGCGGACGCATGGGTGACGCAGTCGCGTGGTGCGCGATAAGGTCAGGTGATGCGGACGCGTCGGTCACGCGATCGCGTGACCTGATTTGTGCGATTGGCCCGAGTGCAGCCTCGCGGTCGCACAACTCTCTGTTCGAAATTTGGTATTGCCAAAATCCAGGGTGACGCGGTCGCGTGGTCGACGCGATCGCGTGAGTGGCCATCATGGGGATATGACGCGGACGCGTGAGCCATGCGTCCGCGTGGTAAGGCGTGTGCGATCAGCACCAGTCCAGCACCACTCTCGCACAACTTTTGGTCGTGCACCCTTTCTTACGTCGATTTTCAGGTCACGCGGCCGCGTGAGTGACGCGGATGCGTCAGCAACGCGGTCACGTGGAATGATTTATGCTAAAGGCATGCCTCCAGCCACGCTACCGCGTGACTCTCTGTTCGATTTCTCTTCTTCACAACGCACATATGACACGGACGCGTCAGTGACGCTACTGCGTCGCGTGCGTGCTTTTTTTTTATATAATGCAGTATGCAGAATGCAATGCTAATATGAATGTTATGCAAAACTCCAGGTTCAATACAATAAAATAAAATAAAACTCGAAAACAAATAAAACTAAATAAAAATGTAAAAGGAACGATCATACCAAGGTGGGTTATCTCCCACCTAGCACTTTTAGTTATTGTCCTTAAGTTGGACATTTGGAGAGTTCTTTGTTATGGTGGCTTGTGCTTGAACTCATCCAGGAATCTCCACCAATGTTTGTAATTCCAATGGCCTCCGGGATCCCAAACTAGGCGCAGAAAGCCTTCAAGTAAGTTAAAGCAAATGACAAGACCCCAAGAGTGCTGATTTCTAGATTCAATTCCGGGGTCCCAGACCTTGTCTTTGCACCCATCTTCTTGTTGATCATCATTTTTCCACTTGGGTGGTGAACAGTCGGAATTCTCACTGAGACATCCAAACAGCTTCCTAGACCCATTCAGTTGAGCTTTATACCAACCTTTGCGTTTAAACTTAAAGCTTCCAACCATAATGAACCTTGCTGGACAATTCTTACCACTGACCATCTTCCTCTTACTCTTTATGCCACAAAGAGCTCTAAGTTGACCATCCGTCTCCACTAGCCCATATCCAAGTGGAATTAGAAAGCTAAGGGATATGAATTTTATCCACTTGAATGTTGTGAAGGATGATGGCAACTTAGGGGGAGGGGTCTCCAATAACTTCGGCAAGGTGATTTCCAGCTCCACTCCCTTGTGCTCTTCTTTGACAACTTCCACCTCTTTGCAAGCTTCTTCAATTTTAACCTCTTCCTATTGGTAGCTTTCTTCCAGTTCAATCTTTTCTTCATTGCTCACCAAGGGCATGGGAGGCTGTGCTTCTGCTTCTTTAGTCTCTATTTCTTGATCAACCTCTTCCAAGTCTTCAACCATGGTATGCCTTGGAGGTTGTACACCATCCTCAGCATTAATTTCAATTGCCTTGGAAAGGAGGTTGTACACCATTTCTTCCTTTTTAATAATTGTTGCTTTGTCCAGTTGTTTAAGTATAAAATTGGACAACTCCGTTCAACTACTCCTTCATCTTCAAGGGTTTCTCCTACCTTTACCCGTAGGGCCTCCTCTAGCTCTTTATGAAGTATGGATTCGCGAAGATGATTCCTTCTTTCCTGTTCCATATCAATAGCATAATTGGGATCATCTTGCTCTTGGATTGATGGATGTGGGTGCTCTTCCATGGAGGGTGGTGATGGGATGAAAAGATCATTATATGGTTGAAAAAGAAGTGCACTAGAGCTTGAGGGTTGAATATTGGAGGTAGAGGGTTGGTTCATGCGGGATATAAGATTTTGGAGTGTAGAGGTGAGACCAATGATGTTAGAGATGAGTGTATTGTTATCCAATGGAGGTTGGGGTGGATCTATGTATGGTTTATTTGGTTCATAGGGTGGTTGGTATGGTGGATGTGGGTTAGGGTCATATGGAGGTAAATGGTGTAAAGGGGCTTGTGAGTTTGGTGGTTCAAAGGTATGTTGGGGAGGTTGATAAACCCATATTTCATGAGTTCTTTTGTGCTTAATTTGAGTAATTTATACAATCCTTCACCTACTTATTCACATTAATTACATGATTTTACTTTCCCTTCCTTATTATGTCATATTGTGAAAAACCTGTTTCCTAAGCTTTAAAATTAATTAATTTAATTACCTTTATTTCCTTTCGATGCCGTGATTAGTGTGTTGAGTAGTTTCAGATTTTCTAAGGCAGAATGACTTAAAGGATGGAAAAGGAAACATACTAAAATGGAAGGAGAAAGCAAAACAGAGCTTTAAGGAAACTGGTATCCACGCGATCGCATGGACGACGCGATCGCGTGCCAAGCACGAATCAGCAGCGACGCGGCCGCATGACTGACGCGACCACGCGCCTTAAGCAGAACGCATATGACGCGGTCGCATGACTGACGCGACCGCGTGGCAAGGAAAAGCTCCAAATGACGCGACCGCGTGACCCACGCGGACGCGTGACCTACGCGGACGCGTGACAGAGGCCACGTATCAGAATTTACAGAATATGCCCCCAGCGAATTCTGAAGCCCTTTTTGGCCCAGATCCAAGTACAGACAGCATAGACCAGAGGTTATAAAGTGTGGGAATGCACCCATTCAAAGAGAGCTCGCATATTTTACTTTTCAATGATTTAGATTTAGTTGAGGGAGATCTTCTCCTTTCTCTCTTAGGATTTAGGATTTCTTCTTATTTTAAGAGTGACTCTCAATCCAGGTTTTATGTTTCTTTATTTTAGCTTTCCTTTACTTTTATTTATTCCAGCACTTGAATTAATCATTGAATTTATGAATTTCTTCCATGTTGCAGACTGTTATTTGAATTAATGATAATTGAGGTATTTTCAGTTTATGATTGTTCTCTTTGATTTAAGTTAAGTTACCATTGCTTCCCATCTAAGGACATTTTTATTATTCCAGTAATTTTACTTTTTCCCCTTTTGGTTCTGGTTAAGAATTTAGTAACTCAACAGTTATTAAACTCAACATAATTGATAATCGTTATCTTGCTAATTGAGCTGAAATTAAGTAATCCCAACCTTTTCTTAGGAAATAAATAGGATTCAAAGGTCAATTTAATTAGTCCCTTGACTTTGGTTGCCCTGGTACAGGTTGATCAAGTGGAGTTTAGATTCAACTTTCATTATAGTTGAGAGAGATAACTACGTTTGACCTCCAACTTCTCTTACCTTGCCAAAAGTTTGCTTTACAGTATTTATTTTTTTTTAATTGCCAATTACTTTACCTGTCATTCAAATTACTTGCTTCTCATCTTCTAAACCCCGATTACAACCTCTATAGCCAATAATAAGAACATACTTCCTCGCAGTTCCTTGAGAAGACAACCCGAGGTTTGAATACTCGGTTAACAATTCCTAAAGGGGTTTGTTACTTGTGACACCCAAAACGTTTGTACGAAGGGATTTTTGTCGGTTTAGAGACTATATCTACAACGCAACTATTTCTATGAATCTCTTTACTGGTAAAAATCCTCTCATCAAAATGACGCCGTTGCCGGGGAACTGCTAACGTGTGCCTTATTATTGGTTATTGTAAATATTTTTTCTTTTGCTTGTTTATTTATTTTTGTTTTTCCTTTTTATCTTTATTTGCTGCTATGAACTCTCACCCCTCTCGCTTTGAGTTTGGTTC
>NC_029789.2:70151443-70188468 GCF_000816755.2 Arachis ipaensis | reverse complement strand
CCAACAAGCCCCACCCCGTACATATAAACCACCCTTTCAACATAACCTCGAACCACCACACTCACAAGCTTCTCTTCACCATTCGCCACCATATGATCCCTCCTTACCCCAATACCAATCCAATCGCTCCCAATCACCACCACTTTCCTTTGTAGCATGTCCAAGTCTAGCAACCCAAGAAGCAGAGGATCGCCTAAGAGACACAGTAATTAAATTTTAAACAACCATTAAACAACTGGAGCAAGCGATGATTCAATGGGCTTCAAGGCGCTCAAATATACAAGGATCAACCACAGCTCCATGTGGACAGCCCAATGAAGAGCAGAGCATGAAGGAAGTGCCAAAAACTCCAGTGGATAAGACAGAGCATGAATTTGTACTGGAACAATTAGAAGAAGCTGTCTTTGTTCAAGAAGAAGAGTTGGTTGAAGACCTAGGAGATGCTGAACTTTCATGGGAATCCAGAATTGAGGAAAACTCCGTCCAGGATGCTACAGTTGATGCTAAGGAGGATACTGTACAATCTCCAAGGCAAGTCGTTTATGAAGAATCAGACGGAATAATCCAAGAAGCAATTTCCCTTGATGATAATGCTCACAAGTCTAGCTCTCTTGGTGATGAACTTGCTTCCGCAAGTGAATTCTCTGAGATAGAAGAATCTTCCCCAAGTGAATATGAAGATGATGCAGAGGTAGATTTCTCTCAACCTCCAATCTATGACTCAAGTGATGAGGAAGACACAGAAGACTTTGACCAGGACACAGATACAATTGAAGATCTTTGCAAAGAAGTGGAGGAATTCACAGAAGAGCACAAGGAAACAGAACTTGCAGAACCACCAAAAACACCTATCCCAAGGCCATTACCACCTAATACAAGCTTCAAGTGGGTACAATCCTTAACTTATAACTTTACTTATTCACTTGAATATGGTTTACTTGAAACAGATGGCCAACTTAGAGCTCTCTGCGGCTTTAAGAGTAAGAGGGAAATGGCTCGTACTCAGAGCTGGTGCACAAGGTTCAATAAGGTTCCATGCTTCACTTCAAAGTACACGGATTAGTATCATGCTCAATCACATGGATCACGGAAAATGTTTGGTCACCAAGGTGAGATTCTACTTTTTAACCCGCCCGAATGGAGACATGTAGATAAAGACAGAGGCGGATTTAAAAGCAAGGCTTGGAATCCTGGAGTTTATTCTGACATTTGTCATCCCGGGAGCCTAACAATATATTTAAAGTTGTTCGAAAGCTTTGCGTGCTTAGTTTGGGACCCCGGAGGCTATTGGCATTCCAAGCACTGGTGGAGATTTTTGGACGAATTTAAACATAGGTGGGTACTCCCATGAAGATATTATAATTGTCTTCATGTGATGATTTTTCTTTTTGACCCTTAGATGATGGAGTGTAGGGTTAGATTTTGATATGTTATAAAAGTGTTGTTTTTATTTGAAGTGTGGCCATAACAATAAATCACATTTTTATACAAAGCATCTTCATAAAAAGATGTTTTTTGCATCTTCATTTGAGTAGCTCCCTTCAACATAAGCCACCATATCAAGATACTCCTCCAATGTCCAACTTAAGGACTTTAACTAAAAGTGCTAGGTGGGAGACAACCCACCATGGTATAGTCGCTTCTTTTTCAATTTATTTTTTTTTAATTGATTTCATTTTTCCTTTTTCATTTTAATTTATTAAACCTGGAATCATGCATAGCATTCATGTTAATCATTGCATTCTGCATTTTTCATGCATATAAAAAAAAGGGGGTGCACGACGCGATCGCATGCCCCATGCGATTGCGTCATATCGCGGAAAACATCACCCGCGTGACCCACGCGGACACGTGATATATATATCGGCGTAAGGATCCAACGAACAGAAAGTTAGGCTAGAATCGTGCGGCCCCTGTGCGTTTCGCATAAATTGGCCCACGCGATCGCATGCCCCATGCGATCGCGTCACTTGCACAAATACCAATCACTACGCGACCGCGTGAGCGACGCGATCGCGTCGCATAGATTGCACATCACCCCAAAAGGAGACAGAGAGTTGCGCTAAAATGGTGCTGGAGTCGTGTGTTTAGCACACCAGCGATGCGATCGCGCGACCCACGCGATCGCGTCACCCTTCTTTTCCCCCCTCTCATGCAATCGCGCACCCCACGTGATCGCGTCACTCCCATTTTCACCCCAACCACGCTACCGCGTGCCCCACGCGGCCGCGTGGATTCGAAAATATAACCCCCCCAGCCCCTCTGCCACGTTTCATTCGGCATTATATGGCCAGGGTCCACGTCCGAGGCACCCTCCCCTTTCCATATCTAGTTACACAGCTTGGACGTCGAGCTGACGTGCCATGGGAGGATGCCGATGAGAGACCACCAGCGGCGGATTGCAGGAAGATCATTCCGCACAGCCGGAACTTCTTAGCCCTGGGCCACAGACCAGCACCATTCACTGCTACTGATGAGTCAGCCCCACAGTCTGCTGGACCCTCTTCCTCCACTGCTGCACCACCTACCCTTGTTACCACCACTGCACCTCCACCTGCCACAGAGCCCGTCTATCATCTGGTGCACTACTTGTTCCGACGACTTGACCAGATGGAGCGTCGCAACAAGCGGCGCTATGAGCACCTAAAGCTGATGATACGATCCGGCGACATCCCCTCCGAGCCCGACACACCATCCGAAGCATCTGAGGAGGAGGCAGATGCGCCCGAGGCAGAGACCCATCCCCAGGAGGCAGCACCAGCCGCACCACAGACAGCGGTCCCACATCAGATTGAGGCTGCAGATCTTGAGATCCCGATCCAGTCAACACCTCCTCCACAGCAGCCAGACCCTCAGCCCACCACCACCACTGAGACCCCCGCTACTATCCCTCCCAGTGATGACACTCCTTCACACCCGGCTTGATTGAGCATCGAGGACGATGCTTCCTTTTAAGTGTGGGGAGGTCGCCATCTCTGGCGTTTATTTTGGTGAACCACTACATACTTTTTCTTTTATTTTGGATATTTTTCTGTATTTTTCTTTTTACTGTTATTTTCTGAGTACTTATACATTGCTTATATGTATTTTTCCTCTATTTTCTGCATTTTGCATCTTTAGTTCATACTTTAGCCATTTAGATTATTTTAGTTATTTAGTTTAGTTTGCAATTCTGATTTGTTAGTGGATTAATTAGTATAGTTTACCCTTTTTAGCATAAGATGGTATAGTTTAAATTGAAAAATATAAAAAGAAAGTAAGCTAGGAAATTGAACATAACAGATTTAAATCCACAAACCTTGTATATAGCATTACATGATGTAGTTAAGCTGACAACATTTCATCAAGGAGGAACATTAAAACTTTAAAAGCCACCCTAAATAATTTTTTTATGAGAATAATGGGAATTTTTAACTAAACCTGCATACAATATATAAATGATATATGATGCTTGAGTTAGAGAACACACAGCCTGTGAGTCTTGATCTTAAATTGTATGGTTGCATTCAAACCATAATTTCATTTCTGTATGTTACATTTCTTTTTATTCTGATGTTCTTTCCTTTACTTTAATCTATATGTCCAATTATAGAATATAGAATAGATACATACCAAGAGAATGATTGAGGCCATCATTTGATTTTAGCTCACTCACCCCAAATCAGCCTACCTTTTACATCACCCTTGTTAGCCCCCTTGAGCCTTTTAAAACCCCTTTATTCTATTTAGCCAAATTACTAACCTTAAGCAGAAAAACAAAAGAAAATCCCAAGTGAATCCTTGGTTAGCTTAAGATAGAAAATCATGAATGGAGTTAAATGTGGGAAACCTTTTGGGAACATGGATGATAGAAACAAAAAGGTAAGAGAAGTTAAAAGAAATAAAATAAATTTGGGAAGCATGTTCATGAAAAAAATCTAAGTAATTCAATTACCATGTGCAAAAAAAAAAAAAAGAAAGAGAGTCATTTTTCAGCATTTAATAAAAGGGGATCCAAAAGAAATTCCCTAATGCAAAATAAAAGCAATGCACATGGAATAGAAAAAGGAAAAAAAAAGTGAAACATGAGCATGTAACAATAAGTGGGAAATATGGGAAAATAGGTAAAGAGATTTTGTTTTACTAAATATGTATGTTAGGTGAGATCTTAGTCTAATTAAGGATTCACTTATTAGCTCACTTGACCCTATACATAAATCCTCACCTTTACCTTGGCCCCATTACCACCTTAAGCAGAACGCATATGACGCGGTCGCATGACTGACGTGACCGCGTGGCAAGGAAAAGCTCCAAATGACGCGACCGCGTGACCCACGCGGACGCGTGACAGAGGCCACGTATCAGAATTTACAGAATACGCCCCCAGCGAATTCTGAAGCCCTTTTTGGCCCAGATCTAAGTACAGACAGCATAGACCAGAGGTTATAAAGTGTGGGAATGCACCCATTCAAAGGGAGCTCACATATTTTACCTTTCAATGATTTAGATTTAGTTGACAGGGAGATCTTCTCTCTCTCTCTTTTAGGATTTAGGATTTCTTCTTGTTTTAAGAGTAACTCTGGATCCCAGGTTTAATGTTCTTTTATTTTAGTTTTACTTCTATTTATTTATTCCAACATTTGAATTGATTATTATAATTTGATCTAAGAATTCTTCCATGTTACAGACTATTATTTGAATTAATGATAATTGAGGTATTTTCAGTTTATGATTATTCTCTTTGATTTAAGTTAAGTTACCATTGCTTCCCATCTAAGGACATTTTTATTATTCCAGTAATTTTACTTTTTCCCCTTTTGGTTCTGGTTAAGAATTTAGAATTCAACAGTTATTAAACTCAACATAATTGATAATCGTTATCTTGCTAATTGAGCTGAACTTAAGTAATCCCAACATTTTCTTAGGAAATAAATAGGATTCAAAGGTCAATTTAATTAGTCCCTTGACTTTCCTTGCCCTGGTACAGGTTGATCAAGTGGAGTTTAGATTCAACTTTCATTATAGTTGAGAGAGATATCTACGTTGGACCTCCAACTTCTCTTACCTTGCCAAAAGTTTGCTTTACAGTATTTATTTATTTTTAATTGCCAATTACTTTACCTGTCATTCAAATTACTTGCTTCTCATCTTCTAAACCCCGATTACAACCTCTATAGCCAATAATAAGAACATACTTCCTCGCAGTTCCTTGAGAAGACGACCCGAGATTTGAATACTCGGTTTGGAGTTAAATGTGGGAAACCTTTTGGGAACATGGATGATAGAAACAAAAAGGTAAGAGAAGTTAAAAGAAATAAAATAAATTTGGGAAGCATGTTCATGAAAAAAATCTAAGTAATTCAATTACCATGTGCAAAAAAAAAAAAAAGAAAGAGAGTCATTTTTCAGCATTTAATAAAAGGGGATCCAAAAGAAAGACAAAGCTATAGAAATTAAGAATAAAAAGAAAAATAGAGTGAATAAACCCAAGAAACACTGAGTGACTAGAGAGTAAACACAAAATCCAGTGAGGGTTCAATAACTCATCAACATATATCTGTGCTTAAATTTACTAATTGTTTTGCAAGTTTGTACAAAGCTTTCTTTCCCATCTCATTTGCTAAAATGCTTTATTATTTAAGGGTTAGCTATATATATACATGACTCCTTGAGAATGTGAATTAACTTGGCTACATGTAAGCTTTATATATGAGTGAATAAATTAGAGTTGCATGATTTTGTTGGTTTAGAGACTATATCTACAACGCAACTGTTTCTATGAATCTCTTTACTGGTAAAAATCCTCTCGTCAGAGGTGGTTCATAAGCATATGATGGGGGTCCATCATATCTATCATCTTGGTATGCATCGCGGAATGGTCTTTGTCTGTGGTACTGTGGAAGGTGTTGTTGCCGGAAGGGTTGATCAGATACTCGTGGCTCCTTCCATCTCTGATTGTTTTAACCTTGATGCATGTTCCTGTTATAATTTCCATTCCTTGCAACAGCATTGGAACCAAACTCAAAGCGAGAGGGGTGAGAACTCATAATAGTAAATAAAAATTAAAAACGAAAATAAAAACAAATTTGAAATTTAAAGCTTTGAAATTTGAATTTTAAATTTTTGAAATTTGAATTTTAAAATTTGAGATTTGAAAATTTTTAAATTTGAATTTTGAAATTTGATTTTTTGAAATAAGATAAGATAACTAAATTTTTGAAAAAAAAAATTTTTTAATAACTAAATAAAAACCAATAACCTCTTAATTTATGAAAAAAAAGCAAAAAATAAAAACAAAAATAAAAACAAAAATAAAAACAAATAAACAAGCAAAAAGCAAATATTTACAATAACCAATAATAAGGCACACGTTTGCAATTCCCCGGCAACGGCGCCATTTTGAAAGAACTGAAGATTGATGGTTTAGAAGTTATAGTAAACTCTCCTTGCAAGTATAGTTACTAAACCAAGCAATCAACCTTTCTTACAAACGTTTTGGTTGTCACAAGTAACAAACCCCTTTAAAATTGATAACTGAGTATTTAAACCTTGGGTCGTCTTCTCAGGAAATTGCAGGGAGGTATGTTCTTATTATTGGTTATGAGTTTGTAAATTGGGGTTTTGGAGTTTGGGCAATGGGCACAGTTATATTTATAAATTAAAGCAATAAAAATAAATAAGAAATTTTATTGTAATTAAATTAAAAACCTTGACCCGGAGAGGATTAATCGGAAGTTCTATCCTTGTTGGATTTTTCTCAAGATCAATTGATAATTGAAGGTTTCTTCTACTTAGTTATCCTTTACCAAGTAAAGTAAAAGAAAGTCAAGTAAGTTGGAAGTCTACTTCTATTCACAAGTTCTAATCCTCTCCCTTGGGAAAGTTTAGTGTTTGTGACTAGAGAGCTAGCCAATGATAAACCCAATTACAATTTAACTCTTGAGTAATTTAACTCAAGGGTCTCCGAATATTAATCAACTCTAAAATCAAGTTAGGATCCAACTTAGAACATTAATTAATAACAAACAATAGAAGAAGTGATAAATCTAAAATACCTCAATTATATTAAATAAAATATTCAAATCTTAACATGGAAAAGTTCATAAGCCAATTAGGCAACATAACTAATACAAGCATTAAAGTATCTGAAAATAAGAGATAAATATAAAGTAAAAGAAATATTGAACCTGATGAAGAGTTGAATCCTAAATCCTTTAAGAGGAATCCTAATCCTAAAACCTAAGAGAGAGGAGAGAACCTCTCTTTCTAAAAACTACATCTAATCCCAAAATTGTGAATTTGAAAGCTTGATTATAAATGGATGTATTCCCCCACTTTATAGCCTCTAATCTGTGTATTCTGGGATGAAAACTGGGTCAAAAATAGCCCAGAAATTGCCCCCTGCAATTTCTGTTACATTCAGGTTGCGGGAAAGTGACGCAGAGGCGTCGTCCACGCGTTTGCACGGATTGCAATTCGCAGATACGATGCGGGCGCATCATTCACGCGTTCGCGTCACCTAACGTCGGCGCAGCTATGGCAAATTATATATCAAATTGAAGCCCCAGACATTAGCTTACCAACGCAACTGGAAACGCATCACTTGGACCTATGTAGCTAAAGTTATGACCGTTTGAGTGCAAAAAGGTCAGGCTGACAACTTTGCAGTTCCTTCAACTTCTTGTATTCCTTCCATTTTTGCATGCTTTCTTTCCATCCTCTAAGCCATTCCTGCCCTATAAACTCTGAAATCACTTAACACACATATCAAGGCATCTAATGGTAATAAGAGAGGATTAATATTAGCAAATTAAGACCAAAGAAACATGTTTTCAGTCATAGCACAAAATCAAGAAGGAGAATGTAAAACCATGCAAATCATATGAATAAGTGGGTAAAGAATTGATAAAAACCACTCAAATGAGCACAAGATAAACCATAAAATAGTGGTTTATCAAAGAGCTCTATTAGAAGCACCCCTGTGTTTTGGAGAGAAACTCCAAGTTCGAACCATGATGGAAGCATTTTGTGAGCCCTTTTTCTTACATTTTCATGAGGAGACCCACGATAAAGCTCTCAAGGAGAGCGCTACTTCCTTGCTTCCCTTGGTCTCCCTCTTCGAATCCTGGTGAAGCCACTTTGATTCATTTTTGCTTGTTTTTGGTCCTTAAAGATACCTTTCAATCGTGCCTCAATTTCATGCCAAATATAGATTGCCATATATCGTTGGGAAGCTCTAAATGTTAGCTTTCCAACGCAACTGATAGCACATCAATCGGATATCTGTAGCTCAAGTTATGGCCCTTTGAAGGAGGCATGGTCATGTTGTGAGTGCCCAAGTTTAACTTAGCGAAAATTTTTGCCTCCAAGCTCATTTTCCTTGAGGCAAGCCAGAAAAAGCTCTTGGCAAGAGCTTTGGGCAAGAACTTTGTGCTCTTGTTCCTTGAATTGAGCCACGCTTTTCTTCCCTTGGCCCACGCTTTCTTCCTTTGAGCACGCTTTCTTATTTCCCTAGATCATGCTCCTTTTTAGCTTATTTTGTGCTTCTTTGCTTCTTTTTTCTCCTTATTTCCTACAAGATTTATAAAATTAAAAGATCAAGAAAATATACCGTTTAAGAACAAAAGAATGGAATATTTAAGCACAAATCATCAATTTCTTGTATGAAAAAGCATAGAAAAACATGACATGGTGACGATTGGTGATGGTGGGCAATATCCCATAAAATTTTGTTTGACCATAAGATGAGTTGAACTCCATTTGGATTTTGTAAAATGCAACATCAATGAAAATTGAAATTCATGTCATAGAGAAAGAATTTCTTAGTGAGGCAAAAACACAAACACCTTGGTTTCAATTTAAAACAAAAAATAAAAATAAAGAAAATGCTTGATCTAGACTTTTCACCCACTTAATCATTGTTGATCTAAATCAATCCCCGGCAACGGCGCCAAAAACTTGATGGGTTGAAACCGAAATTCCAACACCTAAACTCACCGACAAGTGTACCGGGTCGCATCAAGTAGTAAAACTCACTTAGAATGAGGTCAATCCCACAGGGATTGATGGATCAAGCAACTTTAGTGGGTGATTAGTTTAGTCAAGCTAACATAGAAGTGAAATTGGGGGAAAATTTGATAACAGAATGCAAAATACAGGAATTATAAAGTGCAGAAAGTAAATGTGCAGAAACTTAAAGAACAAGAAAGTAAAATAGCTGAAACTTAAATTGTAAGAAAAGTAAATTGCAGTGAATGTAAAGGGGAGTGGGTGCTGAAAATTAAAGAAAGTAATAGATCAAGCAAATAGAAATTTAAATTGCAGAAAATGTAAATGTGCAGGAAATTAAATCAAGCTCAATGTGAACAGAAATGTGAAAGTACAGAATGCAGGAAAGGAAATTGCAGAAAAGTAAACATAGCAGAAGAGAAAATTAGCAAGAAGACTTAGATCAATTTTTAATTCTCAAAGAGAAACTAACAATTTCAATGAAATAGTAAAAACAGAAAGGAAGCCAAGAGCTCACTTGCTCTCAAGATCAAAACAGAAAGGAAATTAAAGAGGAATAAAACAGAAAGTAAAATGCAGCTCAATTGCAATAGCTAAAGGAAAGTTGAAGATCTCAGGAGTTGGATGAGACTAGAAAACAAGTCTAGATCTCAAGTCCTTCCTTGATCCAACAAGAGAATAATTGCAGAGAAGTAAAAGAAACAATTGCAGAAGAAGTAGAAGATGAAAGCAGTAAATAGAATTTGGATTCAAATCACAGTTTCTAGATTTATGCAGAAAAATAAACAAAGGGATCCCATGGTGAGATTGAAACAGAATTTTTTCAATTCTCCACCCAAGATCCAAGACAAGAAGTAAGAAATGCAAAAGCAAGAACAAGGAGGAGAGACTTAGCTCTCAATCCCAATTCCCCCTAGTGCTCTCTAGTAGAGCCAGCCTTCTCTAATGCTCTCTATTAGCGCCAACCTCCTTAAAGAAATGAAGCAGATGCCTTTTTATAGGCTTTTCACAAAATGAAAATGAAAATGAAAAATGAAATTCTAAACAAATTACAATTAAAAATAAATTCCTAAGCTAACTTGTTCTTGTGCCTTGAAGTGATGTCCATGGGCTTTTAAATTTTGGTGCAGGATTGAATTAATTTGATTTTTGGACCATGGGTCACACTCCCAGGGCAAAGCTCTCCCCAAGAGCTCAAAGCTCTCCGTAAGAGCTCTATTAGAAGCACCCCTGTGTTTTGGAGAGAAACTCCAAGTTTGAACCATGATGGAAGCATTTTGTGAACCCTTTTTCTTACATTTTCATGAGGAGACCCATGATAAAGCTCTCAAGGAGAGCGCTACTTCCTTGCTTCCCTTTGTCTCCCTCTTCGAATCCTGGTGAAGCCACTTTGATTCATTTTTGCTTGTTTTTGGTTCTTAAAGATGCCTTTCAATCATGCCTCAATTTCATGCTAAATATGGATTGCCATATATTGTTGGAAAGCTCTGAATGTAAGCTTTCCAACGCAATTAGAAGCACATCAATCAGACATATGTAGCTCAAGTTATGGCCCTTTGAAGGAGGCATGGTCATGCTGTGAGCGCCCAAGTTTAACTTAGCGAAAATTTTTGCCTCCAAGCTCATTTTCCATGGGGCAAGCCCGAAAAAGCTCTTGGCAAGAGCTTTGGGCAAGAGCTTTAATTTTTTTTTTTTTGAATTAAAGCTCTCCACAAGAGCTCTAGGCTCTTGGCAAGAGCTTTGTGCTTTTGTTCCTTGAATTGAGCCGCGCTTTCTTCCTTTGAGCACGCTTTCTTTATTTCCCTAGATCATGCTTCTTTTTAGCTTATTTTGTGCTTCTTTGATTCTTTTTTCTCCTTATTTCCTACAAGATTTATAAAATTAAAAGATCAAGGAAATATACCGTTTAAGCACAAAAGAATGTAATATTTAAGCACAAATCATCAATTTCTTGTATGAAAAAGCATAGAAAAACATGACATGGTGACATGTCATCACCTTCCATGAGAAATTTGGATGATTTCTCCATGAAGGATTATAGGTGTTTCCATAGGGTTCTCCCATGCAATTCACCTCTGCAATTGCAGGGTTCTCAGGATCATAAGCTTCTTCTTCAGAAGATGCTTCTTTAGTACTGTTGGATGCAGCTTGCAATCCATTCAGACTCTGAGAAATCATATTGACTTGCTGAGTCAATATTTTGTTCTGAGCCAATATGGCATTCAGAGTATCAATTTCAAGAACTCCCTTCTTCTGAGACATCCTATTGTTCACAGGACTCCTCTCAGAGGTGTACATGAACTGGTTATTTGCAACCATTTCAATGAGTTCCTGAGTTTCTGCAGGGGTTTCCAGATGAAGAGATCCTCCTGCAGAATGGTCCAATGACATTTTTGAAAACTCAGACAGACCATCATAGAATATACATATGATGCTCCATTTTGGAAGCATGTCAGTAGGACACCTTTTGATCAATTGCTTATATCTTTCCCAAGCTTCATAGAGGGACTCACCTTCCTTCTGTCTGAAGGTTTGAATTTTCAATCTAAGCTTGCTCATCTTTTGAGGTGGAAAGAATTTGGCCAGGAAAGCACTGACCAGCTTATCACAAGAGTTCAGGCTTTCCTTAGGTTGTGAATCCAACCATGTTCTAACTCTGTCTCTTACAGCAAAAGGGAAAAGCATAAGCCTGTAGACCTCGGGATCAACTCCATTGGTCTTGACAGTGTCACAGATTTGTAAGAATTCAGCTAAGAACTTATGAGGATCTTCCAATGAAAGTCCATGAAACTTGCAATTCTGTTGCATTAGAGAAACTAATTGAGGCTTAAGCTCAAAGTTGTTTGCTCCAATAGCAGAAATTGAGATGATTCTTCCACAGAAGTCAGAAGAAGGTGCAATAAAGTCACCAAGCATCTTCCTTGTATTGTTGGCATTGTTGTTATTTGGTTCGGCCATGTCTCCTTATTTTTCCAAAATTTCTGTCAGGTCCTCTCCAGAGGGTTGTGCTTTAGCTTCTCTTAGTTTCCTCTTAAGAGTCCTTTCAGGTTCAGGATTAGCTTCAATAAGAATGTCTTTGTCCCTGTTCCTGCTCATATGAAAAAGAAGAGAACAGAAAAGAAGAGGAATCCTCTATGTCACAGTATAGAGATTCCTTTAAGTGAGTAGAAGAAGAGAAGAATAGAAGAAGCAGAAGAGAAAAATTCGAACATAGAGAAGAAGAGGGGGTTCGAATTATGAGTAGAAGAGAAGTGTTAATAGATAAATAAATAAATAGAAAGAGATGAGAGGAGGAAGAATTCGAAAATTAAATAAAATAAACTAAAAATATTTTGTTTCTATTTTAAATATTAATTAGAATTCAAAAATTAATAAGGAAATAAAAATTAAGTTGAAATTTAAAACAATTAGTTAATGAAAAGAAATTTTTGAAAAAGAGGTTAGTGATTTTCAAAAATAAGAGAGAGAAAAGTAGTTAGGTGGTTTTGAAAAAGATAAGAAATAGTAAAACAAACAAAAAGTCAAGTAGTTAATTGAAAAAGATTTGAAAATCAACTTTGAAAAGATAAGAAGTTAGAACAGATTTTGAAATTAATTTTGAAAAAGATATGATTAAAATAGAAAAAGATATGATTGAAAATCATTTTGAAAAAGATTTGAATTGGAAATTAAAAAGATTTGATTTTGAAAATTAAAGTTGATTACTTGACTAACAAGAAACTAAAAGATATGATTTTAAAATTTAAAGATTGATCCTTTCTTAATAGGCAAGTAACAACTTGAAATTTTTAAATCAAAATATTTAAATGCTAGCAAAGAATTCGAAAATATGAAACAAAATAAGAAAAAGATTTTTGAAAATCAATTTGAAATTTTCGAAAATATGAAAGAAAAATGAAAAAGATTTGATTTTTGAAAAAGATTTGAAAAAGATAGAATTTTTAAATTGAAAATTTGACTTGATTCATAAGAAACAATTAAATTTTAAAACTTTATAACTAGATCAATTCAAATTTTCGAAATTAATGAGAAGAATAAATGAAAGATATTTTTTTATTTTTGAATTTTTAATGAGGAGAGAGAAAAAAAGATATCATTTTGATGTTTTTCTCTTTGTCTTATTAAACAACAAAAATGAAATAAAACATAAAAATTTAAGATCAAAATGAGTAATACATGCAAGAACACTTTGAATATCAAGATGAACACCAAGAACATTTTGAAGATCATGATGAACATCAAGAACATATTTTTGAAAATTTTTAATAAAAGTAAAACATGCAAGACACCAAACTTAGAAATTTTCAATGTTTAGACACTAACAAATTGAAAATGCATATGAAAAACAAGAAAAGACACAAAACATGAAAATTCAAAGATCAAACAAAGAAAATCATCAAGAACAACTTGAAGATTATGAAGGACACATGCATGAATTTTCGAAAATTTTTTAGGAAATTAAAAAGATGCAATTGACACCAAACTTAAATATTGATACTAGACTCAAATAAGAAAAACAAATTTATTTTGGTTTTATGATTTTATTAAATTTTTTTTGTATTTTTCAAAAATTGTTTGGAAAAAGAAAAATAAGGATTTCAAAATTTTTAATGAGAATTCCAGGAATCATGCAATGTTAGTCTAAAGCTCCAGTCCAGGAATTAGACATGGCTTACTAGCCAGCCAAGCTTTCAGTGAAAGCTCCGGTCCAAAACACTAGACATGGCCAATGGCCAGCCAAGCTTTAGCAGATCATTACATTCAACAGCAAGATTGATAGAAATCAACAAGCTCTTGTGATGATAAGTTGAAACCTCGGTCCAAAAGAACAGACATGGCTTCACAGCCAGCCAGACTTCAACAGATCATCACGAAACTCTAGAATTCATTCTTAAAAATTCTGAAGACATAGAATAATTTAATTTTTTGAAAATTTTTTGAAAGTACAAATAATAAAAACAAAAAGCTTAAAATTAAAATAAAATTACCTAATCTGAGCAACAAGATGAACCGTCAGTTGTCCAAACTCGAACAATCCCTGGCAACGGCGCCAAAAATATGGTGCACAAAATTGTGATCTCAACGGCGCTGAAAACTTGGTACGCACGATTGTAATCTCAACTCCTTTTCACAACTCTGCACAACTAACCAGCAAGTGCACTGGGTCCTCCAAGTAACAAACCTTACGTGAGTAAGGGTCGATCCTACGGAGATTGTCGGCTTGAAGCAAGCTATGGTCATCTTGTGAATCTCAGTCAGGCAGATTCAAATGATTATGAAGTTTTGAGAATTAAAACATATATAAAATATAAAATAAGATAGAGATACTTATGTAATTTATTGGTGAGAATTTCAAATAAGCGTGTGGAGATGCTTTACTCCTTCTGAATCTCTGCTTTTCTACTGTCTTCATTCAATCATTTATACTCCTTTCTATGGCAAGCTGTGTGTTAGGGGATCACCGTTGTCAATGGCTACCGTCCGTCCTCTCAGTGAAAATGGACCAAATGCGCTGTCACCGCACGACTAATCATCTGTCGGTTCTCACTCATGTTGGAATAGGATCCATTGATCCTTTTGTGTCTGTCACTACGCCCAACACTCGCGAGTTTGAAGCTCATCACAGTCATCCCTTCCCAGATCCTACTCAGAATACCACAGACAACATTTAGACTTTTCGGATCTCAGGAATGGCCGCCAATAATTCTAGCCTATACCATGAAGACTCTGATCGTGAACCAAAAGGCTAAGAAATATGCATTCAAGCTTGTTTTTATGTAGAACGGAAGTGGTTGTCAGGCACGCATTCATAGGTGAGAATGGTGATGAGTGTCACATAATCATCACATTCATCATGTTCTTGTGTGCGAATGAATATCTTAGAATAAGAATAAGCTTGAATTGAATAGAAAGACAATAGTACTTTGCATTAATTCACGAGGAACAGCAGAGCTCCACACCTTAATCTATGGGGTGTAGAAACTCCACCGTTGAAAATACATAAGTGAAAGGTCTAGGCATGGTCGTGCGATAAATCTCTAAAAGTAGTTTTTATACTAAACAAGTAACTAGGGTTTACAGAAAATAAGTAACTAAGTGCAGATAGTGCAGAAATCCACTTTCGGGGCCCACTTGGTGTGTGCTTGGGCTGAGCATTGAGCTTTACACATATAGGGACTTCTCTTGGAGTTAAACGCCAGGTTGCAGCCTATTTCTGGCGTTTAACTCTGGTTTGCAACCTGTTTCTGGCGTTTGACTTCAGAATAGGGCAGGAAGTTGGTGTTTGAATGCCGGTTTGTGTCCTCGAAACTAGGGCAAAGTATGGACTATTATATATTTCTGGAAATCCCTGGATGTCTACTTTCCAACGCAATTGAGAGAGTGCCAATTGGCTTTCTGTAGCTCCAGAAAATCCATTTCGAGTGCAGGGAGGTCAGAATCCAATAGCATCTGCAGTCCTTTTTCAGCCTCTGAATCAGATTTTTGCTCAGGTCCCTCAATTTCAGCCAGAAAATACCTGAAATCACAGAAAAATACATAAACTCATAGTAAATTCCAGAAATGTGATTTTTATTTAAAAACTAATAAAAATATAATAAAAATTGACTAAATCATACTAAAAACTACCAGAAAATAATGCCAAAAAGGGTATAAATTATCCACTCATGATGGTGCCATTGGAGTGAGAAAAGAGGTTTGAAAGGTTGAAGAAGAATACAAAGAGAGTAAGCAAACTTCAACACCAAACTTTGGACTTGATTGTCCCAATCAAGAAAAGGAAAAGAATGGTAAAGAAAACGAAATGAAAAGAGGAGGGAGAGTGTGGAAGTTCTTTTCGTGTATGAAGTTAGGGTTCGAAGTGTGAAGAAAGGTGGGAAAGTGAGTGGCTTTTATAGGGGTGAGAAGTGTAGTCTGGAGGGTGGGAAGTGAAAACAATTCAATGTTTTCCCACTTGGTGAATGGCGCCTAGCATGGGAAGAGGCGCCAATCCTTATCCTTTTTGGCTTCCTGCATGTGTTGAGTTCCAAAGTGCAAGTACACTTTGACTCATTGCTTGATGAGCCATTAATCATGTGGGGCCCTTCCTCTCTCCTGAAAATAGAATCCGAAAACCCTATTAGTGAAAAAGAACTTCTTTACATTTTCTCTATCAACACCTCTCTGTTTTTTGAGAATTTGTGACACTGTCAAAACTAATAGAATCCACCCTGACATATACAAGCTTCTTCTATTCCCATTTTCACTGAGAGACAAAGCCACACATTGGTTAGAAACCTTCCCTAAAGAGAGTATCACTAGCTGGGATAATTTGGTTAGCAAATTTCTAGCCAAATTCTATCCACCCCAAAGAGTCATCAAGTTAAAAACTGATGTGCAAACCTTCAGACAGCAAGAAGGAGAATCATTGTATAAAGCTTGGGAGAGGTACAAAGCTCTAATCAGAATGTGTCCAGAAGGAATGTTCAGTGAATGGGTGGAGTTGCAGAATTTCTATGAAGGCTTATCCTTACCTTCAAGGAAAGTTTTGGATTATTCCTCAGGAGGATCATTGCAAATGATGAAAATTGGTCAAGAGGCACATGATCTCATAGACATGGTGGCCAACAATGAGTACTTCTACACCTCTAAAAGGCAAGCAGCTCCAAAGAAAGGTGTATTTGAGCTTGAAAGAGTTGATACCATACTAGCTCAGAACAAACTCATGCATCAGCAGCTTCAACAACAAATTGAATCAATGTCAAATAGAATGGATGGATTGCAACTTGTAGCAGTGAGGACACTAACCAACCATCAGTGGTGTAGGGACAGCAACAAGAGCAAGTGCAGTACATGCACAATCAAGGTCCTGGACCAAATGACTTCCATGGAGATACTTACAACTCATCCTGGAGAAATCACCCCAATCTGAAATGGGGAGAGAACCAAAACCAGCAGCCTTGGCAAAGAAACTCAAACCAGAACAATTCTAAAAACACAAACCATCAAAACACTAACCAAAATTAATACAGAAAACTACAAAACAGTCAACCTCAACCTAACTACTATCCACCCAACAACCCATCCACTAACCAAAATAACTATCATCCACCCTTAACATCCCATAATCAACCATAACCACCCCAAGAATCTCAGAGGATCTCCAACTTGGAGATGATAATGGAAAAGATGATCAAGCACCAAGAATTGGCCAACAAAAATCATGAGGCTTTACTGCGGAATCTAGAGAGGCAAATTGGTCAAATATCAAAGCAAACAGTGGCTGAAAGAGCACCCAATGCATTACCAAGTGACACGATTCTCAACCCCAAGGAAGAATGCAAAGCCATCCAATTAAGGAGTGGAAGAACATTGGTAAATGACAAAGAAACTAACAAGAGGCCAGCTGAGAATGATAAGGCTAGCAGTAAGGAAGAAGTGACACTAAAAAACAAGCAAGACCAAGAGAAGCTCAAGGAGAAAGAGGAACAACCACAAGCTTCAAAAAAGGAAAAGCAAATCATGGAGGAGCAATCACAAGAACAAAGGAAAATGGTGAAGGCTCACACCCTTCCTCTGTCATATCCTCAAAGATTTCAGAAGGAGATCAATGATCAACAGTTCCCCAAATTTCTAGAAGTTTTTAAGAAGCTAGAGATCAACATTCCACTTGCTGAAGCTCTAGAACAAATGCCTCTATATGCAAAATTTCTCAAATAGCTCATCAATAAGAAAAGGAGCTGGAATGAGAAGGAGACATTGATCTTAACCCAGGAATGTAGTGCAATGATTCAGGAAGGCTTCCCACCAAAACTCAAAGACCCTGGGAGCTTCTACTTGCCTTGTACCATTGGTAACACAGTCATTGACAAGGCACTGTGTGATTTGGGCTCCAGTATCAATCTCATGCCTCTGTCTATGATAAGAAGGCTATCTATAGAAGAAGTGAAGCCTACACAGATGTCATTGGAGCTAATGGATAGAACTCTGGTAATTCCCAAGGGGGGGATTGAAAATCTCTTGGTCAGAGTAGGAAAATTCATATTCCCAGTAGACTTTGTAATCCTGGACTTAGGTGAAGAGGGGAATGACTCTATTATATTGGGAAGACCTTTTCTGGCCACAGCAAGGGGCCATCATTGATGTTGAACAAGGAGAAATGACTCTGAGGGTAAATGATGAGAAGATCACTCTGAATGTCTTCCGGAAAATACAGCACACTGTTAAAGAGAAAAGCTACATGAGGGTTAAAGAAGAAGATGTACATTGGAAACAAAAAGCCAAGGAGACACTCCTTAGCTCACCTGTGAAGTATGAGATCGACATTGGAAAAGAAAAAGAGGAAAAGGAACATGTGAAGGTTGAGAAGAGAAAGAAGGAATAGATTGAAGATTTGATCATTGGGAAGGAAGTTCCTGACATAAAACCTGATGTAAAGACAGAAGAGCCACCAAAAAAGGGAAAGAAGAGCAAGAAAAAGGTTCCAAAAGGGTGGAAGAACAAAAGGATACCAACTGAAGGGTTCTCAAAAGGAGACAGAGTAAGATTGATATACCAGCAGTTGGAGATAGATCCACAAACTGATGATTACTATATTGTCAATAAGATACTCTCACTAGAGCATATGGAGGTTGATCATCAGCGCACAGGAAGAAGGTTCACAGTGAGAGGAGACAAACTGAGGCACCACAATCATCAGCCACGCTAACAAGGGACCAATGTCAAGCTAGTGACAATAAAAGAGCACTCCATGGGAGGCAGCCCATGATTTAATATTCTTGCTTTTGTTTTAATTTCAATAATTGATGGTTCTTCTAGCATAAATTTGAGCTCTCATGAGTAGATTTGATAACTGCACACATCATTTTTGAAGCATATGCTTGATTCCTAAGTTTGGTGTGCCTAAAGGCACTCTAAAATAGCTTTTCATGTATAATTGATCATAGAACCATTTTGGGATATATACTCATTCATTTTGTTTAAGTATATAGCCAAACCTTAAGTTTGGTGTCTATGTATGGTATGAATTACAAGAAAATCGTTTTTACTCAAAGGCTCAAATTCATGAATAGAAAAACCATGCATTGCATCATTTTATGAGTTTATGGTAGCATGGTAGCAAATAAAATGTTCCTTATAATGAATATACCAACTATGACAGATATTCATTGGGTTTTATATGGATCATTTAGAAGAAAACAAGTTTGGTGTTCACCAAAATTTTGTTCAATTTCTAAGGGGCATGGTTGCTTATTCATAAATGAGGAACACATAGCAACATTTTCTTTTTATATATATATATATTACACCACCACCATATGAAATTTAAAGTTTGAGCTCACTATTGCCTTGATTCACGTGGATAGAAATGAAGGAGATTGGGAAAAAGACAAAAGAATGCATGCATATTCGGTTGTCACAAAAAGAGGAAAGCAAGTCACATGTGCATGCATGGGGAAGCACAACGCTGCAGGAACCAGCACCTAGAAGGCCGGACCATGTGCCCAATGGAGGAGCAATCCTTGTCTTTAACCATCTCCACATGCAGGCCGTCCATTTCATGGATCTTCAACAATAATTTGCTCAATCCTCACCCTTTATTACCACATAACTGAACCTATGCCTCCCTCCAACAATGCCTTCCTTTCTATAAAATGGCAGTAGCACTTCTCAAGATCACATATCATTGCTTTCTTCATACATTCATCCCAAACATGTTGCATCATCCTTCTCTCACCCAACGATATCACACAACACCTTAACTCCCATTCCTTCCATCTTAAACCATACCTAAACCAAATTTCATCCTTTATTCTCCCTTCTTTCCTTCATAATTCATGGCTTCATCAAGTTCCAGAAGAAGGAAAGGAAAGGAACCAAGTGTAGCCAAACCACCAACCTATGATACCAAGAGATTTAAGTCTCAATTTCATGAATCAAGGTATTATAGGCAAATGGAATCAAAGAAAGTCATTCCAGAGATGGGGTTCAGACTAAAAGATGGAGAATATCCCATCATGAGAAGAATAACCGTAGAGAGGAGATAGGAACTTCTATGTGAACCTCTCATAGACATAAGTGCAACCATGATAAGAGAATTCTATACAAATGTTGTGAGGTCAAGCAAGACTAGCCCTCCCTACAAGAGCTATGTTAGGGGGTTGAGGTAGATTTTAGCCCATCATCCATCATGAGAGTTTTGCAGATAAGAGTGATAACCTATGGAGAACCCAGCTTTGATGACAGAATGTAGGGTGATAATGATCCCAATGAGATACTAAGTGGTTTATGCCCTGAAGGCAAAGACTGAGAAAGGGAATCAGAAGGAAATCCAAGCTGCTTGAAGAAAATAGATCTCATACCTGAAGCCAAAGGTTGGTACGAGTGACGTTAGGATTTTTGCCAGTAAAAAATTTCATAAAAACAGTAGCGTTGTAGATATAGTCTCTAAACCGACAGAAATCCCTTCGTACAAACGTTTTGGTTGTCACAAGTAACAAACCCCTTTTAAAAATTGTTAACCGAGTATTCAAACCTCGGGTCGTCTTCTCAAGGAATTGCAGGGAAGTAATAAATCTACTGGAATAAGAATGCCTTCAGATGGGAAGCAATAATCATGTAAATAAAAGAAAGCAATATTAAACTGAAATACCTCAAGTTGCATTAACAAAAGAACTTAAATCTGACATAGACATGCATGGAAAAATAAATAAAAGAACATTGAACCTGGATTGAGAGTCACTCCTAAAACTAAGAGAAGTCCTAAATCCTAATCCTAAGAGAGAGGAGAGAACCTCTCTCTCTAAAAACTATATCTACTCCTAAAATTGTGAATGTGAAAGCTTTCTTATGAATGGATGCAGTCCCCCACTTTATAGCCTCTAATTTGTGTTTTCTGGGCCGCAAACTGGGTCAAAAACAGTCCAGAATTCGCTGGTTTCGAGTTTTGCTACGCTGGTTTTTCGTCACTGCGACGCGGTCGCGTCACCTAGCGTTAGGGGAACTATAGCATATTATATATCATATCGAAGCTCCGGACGTTAGCTTTCCAACGCAACTGGAACCGCATCGTTTGGATCTCTGTAGCTAAAGTTATAGCCGTTTGAGTGCAGAGAGGTCAGGCTGGACAGCTTAGCAATTTCTCCAACTTCTTGCATTCCTTCCACTTTTGCATGCTTTCTTCCCATCCTCCAAGCCATTCCTACCTTATAATATCTGAAAACACTTAACACACATATCAAGGCATCTAATGGTAATAAGAGAGGATTAATAATAATCAAATATAAGATCAAAGAAGCATGTTTTCAATCAAAGCACATAATTAGGAAGGCAAATGTAAAACCATGCAAATAGTATAAATAAGTCGGTAAAGAGTAGATAAAAACCACTCAATTGAGCACAAGATAAACCATGAAATAGTGGTTTATCAACCTCCCCACACTTAAACACTAGCATGTCCTCATGCTAAGCTCAAGAGAATCTATAAAGAAATGAAGAGGAATGGTAGAATGCATGAAATGCAACCTATCTATATGAATGTTGCAAAAAATGTTTCTACCTACTTGGTTAAAAGTAAATAAGCTCTTCAAGACAAACATAAACCAGATTTCACTAATTCAAATCATACAATAAAAAGCAAGTAAACTTGTAAGAAGACAGCTCATGAAAGCAGGGAACATAGAATCAAGCATTGAACCCTCACTGGTAGTGTGTATCACTCTAATCTCTCAAGTGTATAGGGTTATTCACTCTACTCTTCTCTAGTCATGCTTTCTAAACCTTGTTCTTCATCTAACCAATCAACAATATTTAATATACCAATGCAAACGTCATGAGGTCTTTTTCAAGGTTGTAATGGGGCCAAGGTAAGGGTAAAGGTATATATATGGCTAAGTGAGCTTTATAAATTGAATCTTTAATTAACCTAAGCTCTCACCTAATATACATATACTCTATATACTTTTTAAATTCATGCCTAGCTACCCATAATTCCCACTTTTGTATAATTCCCATACTCATGTACCAAATTTTCTTTAATTTTTATCACATGTGCATTGATCATTTATTAAACTTAATATTGGGGTAATTTTGTCCCCTTATTTACTTATTTATTGAGTATTTTTGGATTTTTCTCTTTTTTTTCTCTTTGTTTTTTTTCTTTCTTCTTTTTTTTTTATTTAGAGAAACAAACATAACTTATCAATGCACATGGATTTTCTATTATTTTTCTATTTTGATTTTTCATGAGTAGGTTCCCAAATTCCTGATATTCAAATAAATTAAAAACATGACACATTCCCTTATTAACCCAAGTTCCCACAATTTTCCCATACTTAGTTTGATGCACAATCTCTATCTTAAGCTAACCAAAGATTCAATTGGGATATTTAATTGTTTTTCTGCTTAAGGCTAGTGATGTGGTAAAATACAGAACAAATGGGGATTAAAAGGCTCAAAGTGGCAGACAATGGTGATTTAAAGGGTAGGCTCATTTGGGATAAGTGAGCTAAAATCAAACAATGGCCTCAATCATATGCAAGCATGTAAATATACTAAATATTGGACATATAGAGTGAAACAAAGTACAGATTACAATCATAGATAAAGAAACACACAGGAATAAAATATTTATGGTTAAATAATGTAACCATGTAAATAAGCTCAAAGTCTCACAGGTTGTGTGTTCTTTGGCTCAAAAATCATGTTCCAAATACAACTTCAAACAAGTTTAACACAAAAATTTTTAAAAAATTTTTATTTAAATTAGTGAAATTTTTTTTTTCAAAAATAGGATCTTAAAAAGAGATTTATTATTTTAACCAAGTAGTAACTAAATACACAAAATCAAATAAATATGCAATCAAATATACAGATGCAACAATGAACAAATAAAGAAAATAAGAATATTGGTGTTGAAAAGAAAGTACTAACCCACGGAGATCGGTATCGACCTCCCCACACTTAAAGGTTGCACCGTCCTCGGTGCATGCTAAGATGTACAAGTGGACGGGCTGTTCCAACTGTTGCTTTTCTCTAAGGATTGTGCAGATGGACTTGTCTGTCTCCCCATGTAAAATGTCTTCCGCTTCCCTTCCGGGTGGCCATCCTGAAAGAAAAAGGGAAGAAGAGTAACCCAGAAATAGAGATAAGAAAATAAAAGAAGTATGGGTTAATGCCAAATGATAAGGGTCTCATTTACATAGTAGCTACAACATGTAAGGAAGAAAACAATATAAGCCATGGCATACCAGTGGTGCAAAATTTGCAACCATGGGGAAAAAGGTGGGTAATGAAAGACAATGTAAATTCATGTCAATGCAAAAGGAATATCAGTAATATAAAAATTAGCATTGATTTAAATAATATTACCCAATCAGAATAAAACAAGTCATGAAGCACCAAGAAAATACCAGAAAATATGTAACAGTTGAATAAGAACATTTGGACACCAATAATAAATTTAGAAAAAAATAAAAATATGCAATGAATGAAAGTATGCAATTAAATAAAATGAAAGTGAAAAAGAATGAGAAGTAGAAAAAGAAAGTGAGAAAGGAGAGAAGGGAGAATTTAGGATTAGAAAAGAAAAGATAAGAAAATTGGCACTAATCTGGATAGGTTGTGCGACGCTGGCGACGCGATTGCGTGGGTGACGCGGTCGCATGGTGTGCGATATGGTTGGGTGACGCGGACGCGTGGGGCACGCGATCGCGTGACTCGATTTGTGCTAGTGGCGCGAGTGCAGCCTCGCGGTCGCACATCTCTCTGTTCGAAACTTGGTATTGCCAAAATCCAGGGTGACGCGGTCGCGTGGTTGATGCGATCGCGTGAGTGGCCATCATGGGGATATGACGCAGACGCGTGGGGCACGCATTCGCGTGGTGAGGCTTGGGCTTCCAGCACGATTTCAGCCCAACTCCAGCTCAACTTTTGGCCATACACCCTTTTTACGCCGATTTCAGGTCACGCGGCCGCGTGGGTGACGCGGTCGCGTGGGAGGCCATTATTCCCATATGACGCGGTCGCGTGGGGGGATTTGTGCCATTGGCACGCCTCCAGCGCTGCTCCTGCGTAACTTTCTGTTCAATTTATTATTCTCTCATCTCCTTGCGACGCGGACGCGTCGCTGATGCGATCGCGTCGCGTGCTCGCTTTTTTTTTTTTAATCTGAAAAGATGCAGAATGCAGTGTTAATATGAATGTGATACAAAACTCCAGGTTCAATAAAATAAAATGAAACTCAAAAACAAATAAAGCTAAATAAAAATGAAAAAGGAACAATCATACCATGGTGGGTTGTCTCCCATCTAGCACTTTTAGTTAAAGTCCTTAAGTTGGACATTTGATGATCTTCCTGTTATGGTGGCTTATGCTTGAACTCATCCAGGAATCTCCACCAGTGTTTGTGATTCCAGTAACCTCCGGGGTCCCAAACTAGGCATGTAAAACCCTTAAGAAGCTTCAAACAGATTCTTAGGCTCCTGGGATAACAGATGTCAGAGCAGATTCCAGGATCCCAAATCTTGCTTTTACACCCATCTCTGTTGGGATCTGTATTTTTCCAACTGGGTGATAAGTAATTTGAATTCTCACTGCAGCTACCAAACAGTTTCCTAGACCCATTCAGTTGAGCTTTACACCAACCTTTGCGTTTAAACTTAAAGCTTCCAACCATGATGAAACTTGTTGGACAACTCCAACCACTAACTATCTTCCTCTTACTCTCTATGCCACAAAGAGCTCTAATTTGACCATCCGTCTCCAGTAGCCCATATTCAAGTGGAATTAGAAAGCTAAGGGATATGAATTTTACCTACTTGAATGTTGTGAAGGATGATGGTAACTTAGGGGGAGGTATTTCTAATGAAATTGCAAGCTCCACTCCCTTGTGCTCTTCTCTGACAACTTCCACCTCCTTGTAAGCTTCTTCAATTTCAACCTCTTCCAAGTCTTCAACCAGGGTATGCCTTGGAGGTTGTACACCCTCCTCAACATCAAATGCAACCGTCTTAGAAGGAGGCTCTATGTCTTGACTTTCCCATGGAGGTTCAGCATCTCGCAAGTCTTTAACCACTTTTTCCTCTTTAATAATTACTGCTTTGTCCAGTAGTTTTAATATAAAATCGTACTCATCCTTGATGATTTGCTTTCCATGACAACTCCTTTTAATTGTTCTTTCATCTTCAAGGGTATTTACTACCTTCACCTTTAGGGCCTCCTCTAGCTCCTTATGAAGTATGGATTCGCAAAGATGATCCCTTCTCTCTTGTTCCATGTCAATAGCATCATTGGGATCATGTTGCTCTTGGATTGATGGATGTGGGTGCTCTTCCATGGATGGTGGTGATGGGATGGAGAGATCATTCTGTGGTTGAAAAGGAAGTGCACTAGAGCTTGAGGGTTGATTGTTGAAGGTATTTGGTGGTCTGATTTGGGCGACGAGAATTTGTATAGTAGAGTTTAGATTGGCAAGTGCTTTCTCCATGGAGGTTTGGGGTGGATCTATGTATGGTTCATTTGGTTCATAAGGTGGTTGGTATGGTAGATGTGGGTTAGGGTCATATGGAGGTGAATGGTGGAAAGGGGCTTGTGAGTATGGTGGTCCCAAGTTGTGTTGAGGAGGTTCATAGGCATATGATGGTGGTTGTTGATAGTCCATTGGAGGTGGTTGTTGCCATGATGGTTGATCAAGCCCTTGTGGCTCCTCCCATCTTTGATTGTTCCAACCTTGATGCCTGTTCTCATTGTAATTTCTTCTTCCTGCAACATAATTGTAACCAGACTCATAGCCAAAGGGGTGAGAGTTCATAGTAGCAAAATAAAAATTAAAAATGAAAATAAAAATAAATTTAAAAGGTTATTTAAATTTTGAATTTGAAAATTAAATTTTGAAATTTGAAATTTGAAATTTTGAAATTTGAATTTTTGAAATTTGAAATTTGAAATTTGATTTTTGAAATAAGATAAGATAAGATAAAAATTTTAAAAATAAAAATCTGAATTTTTTTTCGAAAAAAATTAATTAAAAATATTTTTGAATTTAATGAGGAAAGAGAAAAACAATAAAATGACACCAAATTTCAAATTTTTAGATCAAAACAAAGAAAACAATTAAGAACAGCCTGAAGGTCAAGATGAACGTGAAGAACAACTTGAAGATCAAGATGAACACTAAGAACAAATTTTTGAAAAAAATTTTTTTAATAACTAAATAAAAACAAATAACCTCTTAATTTATGGAAAAGCAAAAATAAAAATAAAAATAAAAACAAATAAACAAGCAAAAATAAAAAAATATTTACAATAACCAATAATAAGGCACACGTTTGCAATTTCTCGGCAACGGCGCCATTTTGACGTTAGGATTTTTGCCAGTAAAGAATTTCATAAAAACAGTCGCGTTGTAGATATAGTCTCTAAACCGACAGAAATCCCTTCGTACAAACGTTTTGGTTGTCACAAGTAACAAACCCCTTTTAAAAATTGTTAACCGAGTATTCAAACCTCGGGTCATCTTCTCAAGGAATTGCAGGGAAGTATGTTCTTATTATTGGTTATGAAGATTGTAAATTGGGGGTTTTGGAAGTAAGGTGGGAATATGTTATATGACAAGTAAAATAAAATAATAATAATAAAATCTCTTGGCAAGGTATAAGAAATTGGAAATCCAGACTTAGTTATCCTTATCAATAACAATGAAAGTTGAATCTTAATTCCACTTAATTAACCTTTACTAAAGCAAAGGAAAGTCAAGGGACAAATTGGTTTGATCTTCGAATCCTATTTATTTCCTAAGAAAAGCTTGGGATTATTGAAGTTCAACTCAATTGGCAAGATAACAATTAACAATTATGCTATTAATTTGGATAATTCCTGAGTTACTGATTTCTTAACCAAGACCAAAAGGGGAAAAATAAATCTACTGGAATAAGAATGCCTTCAGATGGGAAGCAATAATCATGTAAATAAAAGAAAGCAATATTAAACTGAAATACCTCAAATTGCATTAACAAAAGAACTTAAATCTGACATAGACATGCATGGAAAAATAAATAAAAGAACATTGAACCTGGATTGAGAGTCACTCCTAAAACTAAGAGAAGTCCTAAATCCTAATCCTAAGAGAGAGGAGAGAACCTCTCTCTCTAAAAACTACATCTACTCCTAAAATTGTGAATGTGAAAGCCTCCTTAGGAATGGATATAGTCCCCCACTTTATAGCCTCTAATCTGTGTTTTCTGGGCCGCAAACTGGGTCAAAAACAGTCCAGAATTCGCTGGTTTCGAGTTTTGCCACGCAGGTTTTTTGTCACTGCGACGCGGCCGCATGGATCACGCGGTCGCATTGCCTAGCATCAGGGGAACTATAGCATATTATATATCAAATCGAAGCCCCGGACGTTAGCTTTCCAATGCAACTAGAACCGCGTCATTTTGACCTCTGTAGCTAAAGTTATAGCAGTTTGAGTGCAGAGAGGTCAGGCTGGACAGCTTAGCAATTTCTCCAACTTCTTGCATTCCTTCCACTTTTGCATGCTTTCTTCCCATCCTCCAAGCCATTCCTACCTTATAATATCTGAAAACACTTAACACACATATCAAGGCATCTAATGGTAATAAAAGAGGATTAATAATAATCAAATATAAGATCAAAGAAGCATGTTTTCAATCAAAGCACATAATTAGGAAGGCAAATGTAAAACCATGCAAATAGTATAAATAAGTCGGTAAAGAGTAGATAAAAACCACTCAATTGAGTACAAGATAAACCATGAAATAGTGGTTTATCAACGAGCTAGTGAGAAGATCTATACTCCCCATTGCAAATACATCTGAGGTCACAATACAAAGAGCAATTCTGACATATTGCATACTTAGGGGTGGAAAAATCAATATCCCATAGCTCATCGCAGATAGCATTCAAGAGATGGCTGAAAATACTGGCAAATCAAGCATGCTTGGCCACCCAAGCACCATTCTGAGGCTGTGTAATAGAGCGGGAGTACTCTTTGAGGATGCAGATATAGATCGGGTAACAGGAGGCAGAGGAATCACCAAGCAAAAAATGGATGGTGTCCCTGAACCCGAAGAGGATAGAAGAGCTCAAGGAAGAAGGAGGAGACCACAAGTGGAGGAGGAACAAGCTTCTGGTGCAATGGACTTAAGCCAAATGCAAAGAACCATTGAGGAAATGTCTCAACAATACATGAGAGCACAGGAGCAACAACAGGAGCAATACTTGAGGCAACAAGAGCAGTACTTGAAAGCCCAAGAGCAACAAGAGCATTGGCAGCAACAAATGATGGAGAAGCAAGAAAACTTCCAGCTCAAAATGTTGGATCAACAGAGAGAGTTTCAAGCAAAAATTCTTGAGGGGCAAAGGGAACAATCAGCAAACTTTCAAGAATCATTTAATAGATTATCCCTATGACAGGCCAAGTATGGGGAGTACACCCAAAATCTCTACCAATGGAAGAATATATATCATACAATTGGAGAGCATAGGAACTTGGACAGAATTGAGTATGATATAAAAACTCAAGCAAAGTTGGACTATGTGGTCCATAGCATGCCAGTATTGAACCAACAAATCAAGCCATTTAAGCAATGCCAAGAATTGGTAGACCATCAGAGAGCAAAAGCCAAGAATAATGTAGCACACATGCAACAAGGATTAAAGGATGCTGGGTTCTGGGGTCAAGTAGACCACATTTGGGATCGGAGGTGCCTTGTTGAAGAACCCCAAGAAACAAACAAGAAGAGGAAGAAGAAAGCGGAATCCAGCAAAGGAAAAGAGCACAACAATTAAGAGGTGGTGGAGTCCCTTTTATAGTTCTAATTAAATAAGGATGATGCATATTTGAAACATGATATGACTCTAAATGTTTTAAGTTCTGCATTTTCATATCTTGGTAGATTATTATTAGGATTTGCATTATGCCTGTTATCACTCATTTGCTAAATTATGTCTTGTCCTTTTTGCATCAATAAGAGAAAATGTTTGAAATAGAAAGTGATTGTCCAATGTTGTAGGAATTAGAATAAAGACTTGTGGTGGTAATTGCTTGATTGGATGATAAGCTCAATAATAAAAGCTGCAGAAGAGAGTATCTCTTGTAGTGTGAACTTAGTTACTGTTATAAAACCTTCAATTAATGAACATCCCTGGGGAATGAAGAAAAGTAAGAAAGAAAAAGAGAAGAAAAGCCATGGATTGGCAACAAGAAAGAAAGAAACAAATAATAAGGCTAGACACCAATAGCTTGGACCTTAGGACATATGCATGTGGTGTTTCTTGTACTAGGATATGCTTGGACAATTAGGTTCTGAGGAGTCTTTTAAAACTTGGTAACTTGGATTAACTAATCTGGGATTATCAACCGAATGTCCATTATCAAGAGCAACCTAGTTACAAGGCATTTAGTAACCCAAAGAGGTGCTGGGCATCAATGTTCCTAAGAAGAATTGTGAGCCAAGTGTCTGTAGTGAAGAAGTGTTGAGAAAAATTGAGCCAAAAGGCTACTGCAACACTTGACATTGAGCCACCATTGAGAAATATGCTTTCTAATAAAAAGAATGAAGGAAAAATCAAAAAGGGATCAATCAAAGAGCAGGGAATTATAACAGCAACTCTAGTGAATCTCCAAAGAAGCATTTCCTTTCTATCAACAAAGAATAATTGAGCTGCATTTTTGTCTGCATAAAATCCCATGGCTCAAATTCTATTATCTGCTAAATAAGGACTTATATACTTCTCTATTTCATTCCATTTCTTCTCATGTTTAGTGCTTGCTTGGGGACAAGCAAGGTTTAAGTTTGGTGTTGTGATGACAAGTGATGAGCGGATAATTTATACGCTTTTTGGCATTGTTTTTACATAGTTTTTAGTATGTTTTGGTTACTTTTTATTATATTTTTATTATTTTTTATGAAAAACTCACATTTCTGGACTTTACTATGAGATTTCATGTTTTTCTGTAATTTCAGGTATTTTCTGGCTGAAATTGAGGGACCTGAGTAAAAATCTGATTCAGAGGCTGAGAAAGGACTGCAGATGCTGTTGGATTCTGACCTCTCTGTACTCAAACGCGTTTTTCTGGAGCTACAGAAGTTCAATTGGCACGTTCTCAATTGGGAAGGAAAGCTAACATCTTGGGCTTTCCAGCAATATATAATAGTCCATACTTTTCCCGAGATATGATGCCCCAAACTGGCGTTCAACGCCAGCCAGAGACCCTTTTCTAGCGTAAAACGCCGGAACTGGCACCAGAACTGGAGTTAAACGCCCAAATTGGCATCCAAGCTGGCGTTTAACTCCAGAAAAGGCCTATGCACGTGTAAAGCTCAATGCTCAGCCCAAGCACACACCAAGTGTGCCCCGGAAGTAGATTTCTGCACTATCTGTACTTAGTTACTCAATTTCTGTAATCCTTAGTAACTAGTTTAGTATAAATACTAGTCTTTCCTATTGTATTGAGACTTTTTTATCAGCTTATGCCATTGTTCACATTTGGGAGGCTGGCCATTCGGCCATGCCTATACCTTTTTCTCTTATGTATTTTCTACGGTGGAGTTTCTACACCTCATAGATTAAGGTGCGGAGCTCTACTGTTCTTCATGAATTAATGCAAGTACTATTGTTTCTCTTTCAATTCACGCTTACTTCTTCTCCAAGATTTACTGTCGTACTTAATTCAGTTAAGTCAGAATGAAGGGATGACCCGTGACAATCACCCACTATCTTCGTTACTCGCTAAGCCAAGATCCGCGTGCCTAACAACCACAAGCGGTCTATATGATGTTCAACGTAGTCATTGGACGACAGCCGGAGTATAGTCTCTTGGGTCTCTGATCCACGGATTTGACTTGCCTCTCTTGACAACAGAGCATTCAAATCCATGAGATTAGAACCTTCGTGGAAGAGGCTAGAACCAATTGGCAACATTCCTGAGATCCGAAAAGTCTAAACCTTGTCTGTGATATTCTGATTAGGATCTGGGACAAGATGACTGTGACGAGCTTCAAACTCACGAATGTTGGGTGCAGTGACAGCGTGCAAAAGGGTAGAGAGATTCTATTCTGACACAAGTGAGAACCGACAGATGATTAGCCGTGCAGTAACTGTGCTTGGTATTTTTCATCTGAGACGAGAGATCCGACAGTTTATTAGCCGTACAGAAACCGTACCTGGACCATTTTCACTGAGAGGACGGATGGTAGCCATTGACAACGATGATCCACCAACATAAAGCTTACCATGGAAGGGAGCACGCATGATTGGATGAAGACAATAGGAAAGCAGAGGTTCAGAAGCAACAAAGCATCTCCAAACGCTTATCTGAAATTCCCACCAATGAATTACATAAGTATCTTTATTTTAATTTATGTTTTATTTATCTTTCAATTATCAAAACTCATAACCAATTGAATCCTCCTGACTAAGATTTATAGGATGACCATAGCTTGCTTCAAGCCGGCAATCTCCGTGGGATCGACCCTTACTCGCGTAAGGTTTTATTACTTAGACTACCCAGTGCACTTGCTGGTTAGTTGTACTGGAGTTATGAAAAGTGTGATCACAATTTCGTGCACCAACAAGTCATTTTATGCTAGTTTTACAAGCCTTTTTCATTAGTCTCATTAGGTTTTATGCACTTTCTTGCACAATAAGTAAGTAATTGGAGTGAATTTTCATGATTATCTTGAATCAATCAACCATAATTTATTTTACACAAAATCATAGAGTTTATGCTAGAATTAATTGATTTCATGAATAAAGCAAAGAACTTGTGAATTTGGTGATACTTTGATTATTTGTTTGGTTGCTTGTAGGTGAAGAAATGAAGAAAAGGGGGAGGCCAATCAAGGGAGCAACGTTCAAAGACTGAACTTGGAGTTCACTAATACAATGCATCAAAGAGGCAAGGGATAGCATTCAAAAAGTGAACTTGGCATTCACTTTATGAACTTTATCGCGGGTTTCAAGCCTTGGGGAGGAAGCTCAAGCCAAATGCACCAAAGAAGCAAAGGGTGGCGCTCAAACTTTGAACGCATCGTTCAATAAGTGAACACCCAAAGAAGACCATCATGCACCAAGGAAACAAGCCCACCAAGGCGTGTAACAAAGGGTAGCATTCAAAAAGTGAACGCCACGTTCACTTAGTGAACGTTTTCGAAGAGAGAGAGAGCCAAGGGAAACAATGCGCGCATCCAAGGCAGCACCCAACCAAGTGTAGCGCTCAAAATTTGAGCGCAGCGTTCAAATAGTGAACGCTAGAGGCAACAAGGCGCAACAAAGGCGCACCAAGGGAGAAGTGAATGCCAAGTTCACTTTCCAAATGGAGCGCTCCACTGGAGCATGCATCTCCAACCCAATTTTATTCAAGGTCAAAATTAAAAAGCCCACTCCAAGTTTTGAAGATTGAGAATAGAAAGTGTATAAATAGGAACAAATTTGATTAGAGAGAGGATCCTTTTGCTCATTTTTAGTTTTCTCACTTTTAATTTTCATTTGTTTTGAATTTGGAAATTGGGGATTGGATCTATTTTCTTCCTATTTGTTGTTTCTTCTGCAACTTTTACTTTTTGTTTTGGGTTTTGAACTAAGATTGGAGGACTCTACTGAATTCTTCATCTTAGGATCATCGTTTACTTTTCCTTTTTGGTTTTTCTAAGATTTGAAAGTTGGATCTAAATTTTCTTTTCTGTTTTCATTTTCATTTCTTCTGCAGTTTCTTTTCTGTGTTGTCAAGGGATTAATTGAGCTCTAGATCTGCTTTCTGTTCTCATTACTCCTCTTCAATTATCAATTTCTCTTAGGATTTCATAATTGAGTTAAGTTTTCCTGCTGTTTGTTTTTCCAAGCAATTTTCCAATTCTGTTTTGCTACTGAGATATAGATCTGAATTTCTGCATCTCAAAGTTCTCTAATTTACTTCAATTTACATTTTCTCGTTCAATTCTGAATCCCAGTACCTAAATCCTTTTACTCTTCAAGCAATTTAGATTTCCCAGCAATTTAGATTCAGCAATTTAAGTTTCTTGCACTTTAAGTTTCAGTCATTTACCTTTCTTACAATTTAAGTTTCAGCTCTTTTACTTTATTGCTCTTTAAGCTTCTGCAATTTACTTATTCTGCACTTTAAGATTCAACAAATTTTTTATTTTGCACTTTATTTTCTTAAAATTTTACTTCTGTTAATCAAGTTTCACTCAAATCATCAAATATTCGCTTAACTAAATTCATCATCTAACTAAAGTTGCTCAATCCATCAATCTCTGTGGGATCGACCTCACTCTTGTGAGTTATTACTACTTGATGTGACCCGGTACACTTACCGGTGAGTTTGTGTGGAATCGTTTTTCCCTCATCACTGGCTGTCTTTCCTATCCTTCCTCAGCCTTTGTGGATAAGGTGCCTTTGGCACATAAGGCTTTATGACTTGCTTTGGTGAGGATGGTGCAGGGGTCTCTTTTTCTTTCTTGGTTTCAGGTTCCTTTGCAGCTTCTTTTTCTTGGTTGCTTCAACTTGGGGATGCTTCTTCTACAACTTTTCCATTTCTCAGTGTGATGGCCTTACGTTTCCCTCTTGGATTGGCCATGGTATCACTAGAAAATGTATGTGTAGGCATTGTTATTTGTTTAGATAAGCTCCCTACTTGTGCTTCCAATTTTGAAATTGCTGCCCCTTGATTTCTTATGTTAGATCTGAACTCCTCTTGGTTTGCATCTATCTTTTTTTTAGCCTGTATTTGTCTCTCTAGAACAGTAGAAATAGTTCCTGTCAATTGTGCTGACAATTGTGCTATGGTAGCCTCCAATTTTGCAAAATTGCTGCTAGGTTCACATAGTTGTATGGTTGAGGATGTTGTGTCTTGATGGTGGTTGTTGTGTGTTCGCTCGGTGGAGTGATATGATGTATTTTGTGAGTTATGGTAGGGTGTATTTTGTGAGTTATGATAGGGTCTGTTGTTGCCTGATTGATGGATGGGGTTGTGGTTATTGTATTGGTTGGATTGGTATGGTTTGTGATCTTGGTTGTGGCTATGTTGGTTTCCCCACCCAAAATTTGGGTGGTTCTTCCAACCTGGATTATATGTCTTAGAGTTTGGATCATATGGTGGTCTAGAAGGATTATTCACATAATTTGTCTGCTCCCATTCGCATTCACCTTCTGGTGCATCTCCTTCTTGTGGTGGTGCTTGAGCTTGGATAGCTGAGACTTGGCTTGTCTCCATCTTCTTTGTTAGGGCTGCTAGTTGTACTGCAATCATCTTGTTCTATGCCAATAGGGCATCCATAGAATTGAGCTCCAGCACTCCTTTCTCTTGAGTTCTTTCTGAAGCAAAGAAGTACTCATTTTCAGCTACAGTCTCTATAACATCTATGGCTTCTTCAATGGTTTTCTTTTTGTTGAGTGAACCCCCTGAAGAGTGGTCTACAACTTTCTTTGCTTCATATGACAGCCCTTCATAGAAGATGTGTAGTTGAACCTATTCATTGAATATATCCGGAGGGCACTTCCTTGTCAAGTCTTTGAACCTCTTTCAGGCCTCATAAAGTGTTTTGCCATCTTGCTTTCTGAAGGTTTGCACCTCAGCTCTCAGTCTATTGACTCTCTGTGGAGGGTAGAATCTTGCTAGAAACTTATTCACAACCTCATCCCTAGTTGTTAAGCTTTCCATGGGAAATGCTTCCAACCATTTTGCTGCCTTATCTTTGAGAGAAAAGGGAAATAAAAGTAGTTTGTAGGTGTCAGGGTGCACACCATTTGACTTTACAGTGTCACAAATCTCAAGAATGTAGTGAGATGTTGGTTGGGGTCCTCTTGGGCATTCCCTCTAAATGAGCAATTATTCTGGACAAGTGTGATGAGCTGAGGCTTCAACTCAAAGTTGTTAGCATGGATTGCTGGCTTTAGAATGCTACTGCCACAGTTTCCTAGATTTGGGTTGATGTAGGAGCCTAAGACTCTCCTCTCCTGCCCAATATGATTGCCAACATTTACTCCAACATGGTTTTGTACCTCTTCCTCCATAATAACTCCCAGATCTTCCTCCACTACTTCCTTTCCAACTATTCCTTTGCCTCTTTCTTCCCTCTTTAATCTAAGGAAGATCATCTCAGGTTCACTATCAAAAGAGGATGAAGTTTCTCCTCTCCTACCTGTCATACATTTAACAAACAGCAGGTAGAGGACAAGTGAAAGAATCACTCCTTGTTAAGACTAGTGGTTAGTTTGGTTGGTGCAATTAATCAAACAGTTAATAAAGCAGTAAAAAAAAGAATGGAAATATGAACAATTAAACAGCTAAAATGATCCACTAAAAGAAAAAGAAAGACTAAGAAAACTAAAGAACTGTAGTTAAAGGAATTAACAAGGTAATTAAAAGTGCTTAATCTAGCTACCCATCAATTTAATCATTGTCAAATTCAGACCAATCCCCGGCATCGGGGCCATAAAACTTGATGACCGGAATTCACTCCCCATATAAAACTAATGAATCTGTTTTTTTGGCAAGCGCACCAAAAATATCATCCAGTAATAATCCACTAGGAGTGGGATGATATCCACAGAGATTAGTATATTTGAGAAATTTTAATCAATGGGTGAATTAGTCAAGCTGAGCAATATAGAGTGTGATTGTAGAATTGTAAATGAGCAGGAATGTAAATGACTCAAAAGTAAAGAGAAGCAGTAAAGTGCAGAAAAGGAAATGGCAAGAATGTAAAGTGCAGAAACATGAATGACTTAATTGTAAATGGGAATGGGGAATAACAGAATGTAAAGAAAGCTATAAAGAATGTGGAAGATAAGAATAGGGGAAATTCATAAAGATCAGGAGATGTTGTTCTCTTTGGATTAAATCCAGCTCGTCTCATCTTCAATCATGCAATTCATTAACCTCTTGGCAATCATGATTGATTAAACCCCAATCCCTTGGTGATTAAATCTCTCAGATCTTGATCAATAGCCAATTCCTTGGTCTAATTGCTCATGAAGAGAGATATGCTTGGTCCCTGATTATACCACACATCCTCATAGATCCAAGTAGAGGGTGGATTATATGTCACCATATCCAATCACCAAAACCCAGATTCTACTCAAGTGTGAGAAGGAATTTCTAGCATGGTTTCATGTTTCCTTTTCCAAGGTTCCCATGAAACCCATTTCGCATTCAACCTCTTTCCCAAGATGATTGAACACTAACATTAAAACGAAATTCCTTCTAGCAAATCAAAGAGAAGATGAAGAGAAGAAGAAATTCACTATCATTAATCCATCAAGTACAATAGAGCTCCCTCTCTCAATGAGAGAGAATTAGCTACTCATAGCTTAAGATAAAAGTACAAGTGATGGAAGAAGATGATGTGAAAAGTAAATCTCACTATACTTCAACAAAAATACTACTCAACAATCCCTTCTCAGTACTTTAAGGGGTTATTTATACTACTCCTAGCACTAGAATTAAGAAAATACAAAAGAGAACAGTAAAATAGTAATAGGATAAGGTTGGCCTAGCTCTTGGTTGGCCACTAATCGGCACGACACTGTCTCGCGCACTCGCATCAAAAGTGACCTTCCTACCTTCCATCGGTAACTGTTGCCACTAGGTGGTTGTGTGTCGAACGGTATCCTCCTGCACGCACGCACTTAGGCTTCTGTCTCCTTTCGTCTCTAAGTCTTCTGTTTCGTAGAGGTTTTGAGGTTGTATAAGAGGTAATGACGTATTGTTCATTGGAAATTAGGTACGAGATAACAAATAAGCGTTAAGTTGACTATTTGTATTAACTGAAGGACTGATTCTAAATGTTCTATTGGTATCTAACGAAGTTTGGTTGTTAGAGGCACCCTAAGCTGGGAATGAGTGCATTCCATAATGAACCTGCTGGGTCACGTGAACGACCAATCACCATGCGCAACACTTTTCACACTAAGTGTTAAGCACGTGGTACGTGATTCGGTTTGAATCACGAATCCGTACCGTACGGTGAGTTCACGGTCGGTGTGCGGTTCGGACCTCTCAGTGCAAAAACCTCAAGAGAAAGGGAGGTCGACAT
>NC_029789.2:70148995-70150466 GCF_000816755.2 Arachis ipaensis | reverse complement strand
ATAGATACTAATTACTATTATATGACTTCTAAGGTAAACTTTTATAAGGACACTTGTCACAGAGTTAAGGCAGAAATTGGAATTTAACAACCTTTATTCTGGGGGTATTGGGATTCCTCTGATCCTTGGGAGGCTTGGTATTACAGAAGACTTTTGGCGCTTCAGTTCCCTTAAGTCACGTCCCTGCTCCTCTTGTTCTTTAAGCATATGGGTCAGCATTTGACTGTGTTCCTTCTGTTGTTTTATTATCTGCTCCATAGCTTCCTGTATCTTGGTGACAGACGTCTCAAGATATTCCCAATATTCCGCTTGAGGAATCTCTGGGAGGAATTCCTGTGCTCTCTTCTTGATAAGATCCTCCTGTGCTTGTTGTCTCTCCATTGATGCTTTGGTGATTGACTTTTCAATTAGGATATATTCAGTTATTCCCATCTTGACTCCAGCGTCCTTGCAGAGCAGAGAGATCACGCTTAGATAAGCCAACCTGGCCTCTTTTGAATTTTTGTTAGCAATCTTATAGAGCTCAGTTGAAATCAGCTGATGAACCTCCACTTCCTTTCCCATCATGATGCAATGAATCATCACTGCTCTTTTAACTGTGATTTCAGAACGGTTGCTAGTGGGCAACAGAGAACGCCCAATGAAGTCCAGCCATCCTCTGGCAGCTGGCTTGAGATCCTCTCTCTTGAGTTGATTTGGGACGCCCTTTGTGTTGGTGATCCACCTGGCTCCAGGGGTACATATGTCCTCTAGAATCTTATCCAGGCCAATGTCTGCTCTCATCATCCTCCTGTTGAAGGAGTCTGGATCATCCTTTAGCTGAGGTAGCTTTAATATCTCTCTGATCTTGTCAAGGGTGGTATGAACAATCTTTCCCCTGACCATGGTCCGAAATTCGTAGCAGGCTGTTCCAGATAGTCTTTGCTTGTCAGTCTGCCACATATTAGCATAGAACTCCTGGACCATGTTCCTTCCTACTTTCGTTTCAGGATTAGCTAGGACTTCCCAGTTCCTGATTCGAATTTGCTCCTGGATCTCCGTCGAATTTGCTCTCCGGATATTCATCTTCTTTCAGATCGAATCTAACTTCCGGGATCACTGATCTCAGACCCATTACTTTAAGATAATGGATAATGGTTTCTTTAGATAAGAACTTCCCTTGATTCCAAAGTGATTTTGGAACGCTCTCTTTCTTTCCTCTTGGAGTGGATTGTTTTCCTTTGAGAGCCATAATCGTAGTAGTGATCTCGGATAAACACACCAAACTTAGAGGTTTGCTTGCCCTCAAGCAAAAGAAAAGAAAGGAGAGGGATAGAAGGAGACTGAGGTGCACTTGTTGATGGAGGAGGCGGGAGGCCGAACCCAATTTAAAGGGGTGGGGGGTGGATTTTCGAAAAATTGGAAGAGATAAGATAAAAAGATTGAGTTGAAAAAGATAAGATAGAAGATATAGTTTAATTTTGAAAAGATA
>NC_029789.2:70084932-70135113 GCF_000816755.2 Arachis ipaensis | reverse complement strand
TTGGGTATGAACCTTGCAGCTTTATAGTTTGCAATATCGGCAAACCATGGTGCTTCCTGAATGGCAAATAGATGCTCATCAGGGAACGTCTCAGAGATCTCAAGGAAGGGGAGGGACGTCCCTTCCACTGGCTCTATCCGGGACAGATGATCAGCTACTTGGTTCTCTGTCCCTTTTCTGTCTTTTATTTCTATATCAAACTCTTGCAGAAGCAATACCCATCTGATGAGCCTGGGTTTTGAATCCTGCTTTGTGAGTAGATACTTAAGAGCAGCATGGTCAGTGTACACAATCACCTTTGATCCTATTAAGTAGGATCTGAACTTGTCAATGGCGTAAACCACTGCAAGTAATTCCTTTTCTGTGGTTGTGTAATTTTTCTGGGCATCATTTAAAACGCGACTGGCATAATAAATGACATGCAGAAGCTTGTCATGCCTCTGTCCCAATACTGCACCAATGGCATGATCACTGGCATCACACATTAGCTCAAATGGTAATGTCCAGTCTGGTGCAGAAATGACTGGTGCTGTGACCAGCTTAGCTTTTAGCGTTTCAAACGCCTGCAGACATGCTGTGTCAAACATAAATGGCGTGTCAGCAGCTAGCAGGTTGCTTAGAGGTTTTGCGATTTTTGAAAAATCCTTTATAAACCTCCTATAGAATCCACTCTTGTGCTCCTCCATTTCCAGCACAATAAAGTCAGTGGGAAAGGCAAATGGCCCAACTCTTCTCCAAGATGATTGAACACTACGCATGAAGAATGAAATTCCTTCAAGCAAATCAAAGAGAAGATGAAGAGAAGAAGAAATTAACTATCATTAATCCATTAAGTACAACAGAGCTCCCTCTCTCAATGAGAGGGAATTTAACTACTCATAGCTCAGAGAAAAGTACAAGAGATGGAAGAGAATGATAAAGTGAAAAGTAAATCTAACTACAACTAATAGCTCAACTTCTTCCCTCCCATCTTAGTACTTTCAGGGGTTATTTATACTACTCCTATTACTAGAATAAAGAAAAATACAAAAGAGAAAAGAAAAATACAATTTGGAGGGAAAAGAAACTTAATAATTATGACCTTCCAGGCTGGCGTTTGGCTGGCATTCAGATGGCGTGCCACACTTAGCCTCTAATTTGGCTTGGCGCGCCACGCCAAGCTTTTCAAGTGGCATGCCCTATGTGTTGATGTCCTTGGTGTGCCATGCCTTCGAGCCCAAGTGGCACGCCCAGGCTTTTCCTTCTATCTCCCTTCTCTGGAAAGTTGAACTAGTGTGGCACGCCCAGGGTCTGGCATGCCATGCCCATTGTGGGTGCTTGATCTTCCTCTCTGGCCAATTGAACTAGCGTGGCACACCCAGGGTCTGGCGTGCCACGCCCATTGTTCTTCTTTGATCCAGTAGCTGGCGTGCTATGCCTGGGTCCTCAAGTGGCATGCCTAAGTGAGAATATGGAGCTGGCGTGCCACGCCTTCGACACCAAGTGGCATGCCCAGCCCTTGCTTTGGCCCCTTTTATCATTGGCATGCCATGCTTGGATGCTCAAGTGGCACGCCTAAGTGAGGATGAGAGCTTGGAGTGCCACGCCTTCGACACCAAGTGGCACACCCAGCTTTGCTTTGGTCTCCTTGAGTGTTGGCGTGCCACGCCTGGGTCTTCAAGTGGCACCACAATGGAGAGCTGGCGTGTCACGCCTTCGACATTAAGTGGCTCGCTCAGCCCTTTTCTCTTTCAACCTCTTCTCTTGGAAACTTGTACTAGTGTGCCACTCCTTGATGCTCAAGTGGCACGCCCACTTTAATGTGGTTCTTTCCAGCTTGGCGTGCCATGCCTAGCTCTTCAAGTGGCACGCCAAAGTGATGATTTAAAGATGGCGTGCCACGCCTTCGATACCAAGTGGCATGCCCAGTCTTTTGGGTCTTCAATATTGCTCTCTGGAATCTTGTACTGGCGTGCCACGCCTTTGTGCTCAAGTGGTACACCCCTTTAGTGTGATTCTTTTTAGCTTGGTGTGCTACGCCTGGCTCTTCAAGTGGCATGCCAAAGTGACAATTTGAAGCTGGCGTGCCACGCCTTTGACACCGAGTGGCACGCCCAAGTGATGATCCCCTCTAGATGGATGAACTGGCTTTGCCACGCCCCATGGTTCAAGTGGCACGCCCATAGTATGTGACGGGTTAGGCGTGCCACGCCCAGCATGGCGTGCCACGCCCCTCTAGTGGCCTTCAACATTGCTCTCTGGAAAATTACAATTGCGTGCCACGCCCAGCTTCTGGTGTGCCACGCCCTTACAATTTCTTCAATCATGCTCCTCTGGAAATCATAACTGGCGTGCCACGCCCAGTTCCTGGCATGCCACGCCCATATAGAGAGCTTGAGGATCCTTTCTGGAATTTATTACTGGCGTGCCACGCCCAGCTCTTGGCGTGCCACGCCAGTGCAATTTTGTTGCATTTATTCCACGTGGCACGCCAGTTTCACACGCCCGGCCTTGTTTTTTTGTTTTCTTCCCTTTTTGATGTCTTTTTCACCTAAAATTCAGCACAAACCCAATTCAAAGCAATGTACCATAATATTCATCAAATAGTACATGAATTACAATGATCAAATGAGATTATGCTCTTTTATGGTCCCTTCTATGCAAGAAAAAAGGGTAGATAATGTAAGTCATCACAACACCAACCTTAAGTTTTGCTTGTCCCAAGCAAATCAACGTGAGTAGTTCTTAAAAGGATACTTGAACTTGAATGGATGTACAACATTACTAAGGATAGGACTAAGTATTTAACACATGAATATTTTTGTTTCAATGTCACAAAGAACCCCTAGATCTTTGAGGGTTCTTCCAAGTATAAGCTTCAGGGGTCCTTTTTTTTATTGTCACCTTGAAGTAGCAAGATTTATTTCATTCTCTTTTGGTTGTCCTGTCCTTTTCACTTTTTATTTTTCATTGACCGCGACTTTGAGTGTTTTGTCTCAAGACAACCCTTTAGTTAGGCTTTCAATTAGCACTCCCAAGCCAGTTGGCTTTAGGGTACTAGGTGTTAAAACACCCCTAAGAATTTACTTGCCCAGGTCTCTTCTTGACACATCTTTACCACAAGCATCTTCTAGGTTCTCTAACTCTTTTGAGCTATTTAATGTTTCTTTCCATCCTAGTAGTTGATGCTCAGAGCCTTGGGTCTTTATTGCTTACTACTTCTTGGTTCTATAGATATTCAAGGAACACCCTTTAGCATCTACTTATCATACCTTCTAAGCCTAGTCATTTTTTTCATGACTCATTTTCTTTCCAGTTCATTCAAGGTTCTACACTTAGTTCCTTATCTCTTTATTTTTTTGAACAGTCAAACTTGGTCTTAGTCTCTTTCGCTCTTGTTTTTGTAACAACTCAATGACTCTTATGGAAATAAACTAATCTTTTATTGATGTAGATGAACTTGAACTAACATTACATTTTCTTTCTTATAATTCAAAGGACTCATAAAAGACTTCAGGTAAGAAAAAAAACTAAGCATTAAACATAAACTATCCTAGCATTGCAACTTATTCTCAAACAGAAACTAAAACATAAAGAAACTAAACAGAAATCCAGAAATTTGAGAGTGTCAACCATGGAACTCAACAACCTTGAACAGCTTAAGTTCATTTGCCCCTTTCCTTCGTCTCTCTTTTTGGAAGGGGAGGAGTCATCATCATCCTTTTTGGAGGATCCCTTTTGTGCCTTTGTGTCTTTGGGCTTCCAGAATCCTAGCCTCCTCATGTAATTTCTTTCACCCTCCTTGTGCTTGGCCAGAATTTCTTCTTGTCTTGCACTTAATTCCTCCATTCCTTGCATGGATATTGGGTATCCAGGGTTTAAGGCAACCACAGCATTACACAAGTGATTCAGCTTCGCTTGTGTGTTGATATCATATTACCTCCTTGAGATAGTTCTGGCATCATAAAGATTCCTGAACTTAGCAAGGTTCCTCTGCTGCCATTTATTCTGCTCCACTATCTTGTTGAGTGCACTTTACATCTCTCCCCAGTTGAACTGTTCTTGCTGCTCCTTCCTCATGTGCTCCAAGCTCCCTTGGAGTTGTTGTATGTTCTGATTCACTTGGTTCCATTGTTGTTGTTGATTATCCTTGAGTTGGTTGACATCCTCTCTCAGATGGTGTATGTCTCCCTTCATTTGGTGTATGTCTCTTTGCATTTGCTCCCAGTTGAAACCTTCAGAAAATTGTTGATATTATTGGTATGGTGGTAGTTGAAGTGCTAGATGACGTGGTTGCTCTTCTTCTTGTTGTGGCTACCCTTGTGGCACATGAGCATGTCCTCTATGCTCCCTTCTTCTCTCAAGTGGGTTGACAGCCACTACTTTGGTCATCTTCTTGGCAGTTATGGGCTTGTCTTGATCTACCAGCACTTCATCAATAATCTTTTCAACCCCTGCTTCATCACACAGCCTCTGAATAATGCTGGGGAAGACCAACCTTGTGCTATCCTTGGTGCTTTTTAGCACCCTCTTGATGTTGTTGGCTATCATTTCTCCAACATTCACATTCTCACCTTTCATGATGCTGTATATGAGCACAGCCCTTTCCACTGTAACCTCGGAAGTGTTTGAAGTAGGGTTGAGAGATCTTCTCACAAAGTCCAGCCACCCTCTAGCTTGGGGGCTCAAATCTCTTTTTTTCAGCTGGTTGGATCTTCCATCTCTATCATTGATCCATTGCACATTCAACACACAAATATCATTGAGGATTTCATCAAATCCTGGGTCTTCTTGCTTCATTCTTTCTTCATAACTCCGAGTGGAGCTTGTTTCTCCCACCATGAGCATCCTATCTATGTTAGAGGGACTGTAGTCAATGGATTTCCCTCTCACATAGCTAAGATAGCCATAGGGTTGCCCTGGCTGAGGCACAGCATTGGCGTAGAACTCTCTCACCAAGCTTTCTACCACCTTCCTTGGTGGGTTGCACAAGAGTGCCCAGCCTCTGTTGTTGATTTCCCTATTGATCTCAGGGTGTTCATTCCTTCTCAATTGGAACCCAACTTCTGGAATAATTTGCCTCTCACTCACCCAACCATAAAATTGGTTTTGGTTGAATAAAGAGAGGAACTTGTGTTCATTGTGGCTTGAGGACCCTAAGGTTGGTTCTTTGGTCTTTCTTTTCTTTGTTGATGAAGCTCTTGGTGGTGCCATTGGGATGAAGAAAGGTGTTTGAAAGGTTAAAGAAGATTGAAGAAAGTTGCAAGAGAGCAAGCAAAACACTGTTTTGCTCCAACACCAAACTTAGGACTTGATTGTCCCTATTCAAGTAGAAGAAGAAAGGTAAAAAAAAGAGGAAAGAAACGAGAGGAAAGAAGGAATTGTGGGGTTATTTTCGTATGTGAAGCTGGGGTTTGAAGTGGGAGGAGTGGTGGGAAAAAGTAGGGGTTTTTATAGGGATGGAAAGTGTGGTCTGAATGGTGGAAAGTGAAAGTAATTAAATGTTTTCCCACTTGGGAGTGGCGCCTAGCGTGGGAAGAGGTGCCAATCCTTATCACTCTTTGCTTCCTGCATGTGTTGAGTTCCAAAGTGCAAGTACACTTTGACTTCTTTGCTTTATGAGCTATCAATCATGTGGGTCCCATTCTCTCTCCTGAAAAGTAAAACCGAAACCCCATCAATAATGACAAAGAATCCTTCACATTCCTTTTAATATGAGTGAATGAAATTGCAACTGATGAGTGTCTCATGGGACACCAAACTTAATCCCATTACATCTAATAAATTGGGTTTATCATTGGGTTTTTAATGTGTTCATAAGGGTGAATTAACTTTAGTCCTTTCACATTTCTTTGCTTCCAACCCCTTCCAAACACATTTAAAACCAACTTTTCATATACTTACCAATTTATTAAATGCTTTAACTTGGATGGTATTGGGCTTGCTCGGTGGGATTTCGTATGGTGGTGGCTACACCAAACTTAATCTCTGGGCTTACTTTCAAATTTACTTTGTTCAAATGGTAGTAAGCCTAGATTAAGTGGATTGGTGGCCACACCAAACCTAGCTTTTTAGCTAGTTCTCAGCCCAATTACTCATCATCAGTGAATGTATTTGACAAACAGATTTTTGCTAGTAAAGAATTTCACAAAAGTAATCACGTTGTAAGTATAGTTTCTAAACCAACAAGGAATCCTTTCGTACAAAAACATGTTTGTCACTTAAGCAAACCCAATAAAAATAAACCGAAGTATTTAAACCTTTGGTCATCTCTCAAGGAATTGCAGGAAGGTGTAGTTATTATTGGTTATGGAAGATTATCTTTTTGGGGTTTTTGAATAAGGAACAAGAAAAATAAATTACAAGAAAGTAAATTAATAATTAAGAAAACTCTTGGCAAGGTATGAGAATTAGACGTCCTATCCTAGTTATCCTTATCAATTGTGATGAGAATTGTTCATTGCTCCCACTTAGTTAACCCTTACTAAATAAAGGAAAGTCAAGTGGACTAATCAATTTGATTCCTCAAGTCCTAGTCAACTCCTAAGGAAAGACTAGCTTTAGAGGGATCCAAATCAACCAGCAACTTTCAATTAACAATCAACAAAAGAGTTTGATAACTTAAGCATCTCCAATTAATCAATTCAAGCTAAGAATGTAAAAAGCTGAATTAAAATCATGAATATGAAATACCTCAAACTGCATTAAAAAAAGAAATCAAATCTAACATGGAGCTCATAAACCAAATTGTCAACATAAAGTAATCAACAAGGAAAAGAAATAAACTAGAATGCTAGAACAATTCAAAGTAGAAGAGAAACTAAATTAAAGGAATATTGAACCTGGAATTGAGAAGAAATAAACCTAAAACTAAGAGAAATCCTAAAACCTAGAGAGAGGTTCCTAGAAACTCCCTCTAAAACCTAAATTGTGTGAATTAATGTTGTATAGTGAGTCTCTGCTTGTCCCCTGGCTTTAGTCTGCGTTTCTGGGCTGAAAACTTGGTCCAAACTCAGCCCAAAATTGCCCCCAGCATTTTCTACGATTTCTGCAGGTAGCGCATGTCACGCGTACACGTCAGTCACGCGTACACGTCGATTGACAAAAACCCTGGTCACGCGTAAGCGTCACTTGTCTTCTGTGCTAGTCACACGTACGCGTCAGGTACGCGCACGCGTCGTCGTGCAAACTCCAATTCATGCGTATGCGTCAGGTACGCGCACGCGTCGATCCTCACTGGTTGTCTCTTTTATTTCTTTTGTTCCTTCCATTTTTGCAAGCTTCCTTTCTATATTCCATAAGTCATTCCTGCCCCATAAAGCCTGAAATTACTTAACACACATATCAAGGCATCGAATGGTAATAAGAGAGGATTAAAATTAATAATTTAAGGCCAAAGAAGCATGTTTTCACTAATAGCACAGAATTAGGAAGAAAAATGTAAAACATGCGAATTATATAAATAAGTGTGAGTTTAGTGGATAAAATCCACTCAATTAAGTACAAAATGTACCACGAAATAGTAGTACATCAAATCTCCCCACACTTAAACATTAGCATGTCCTCATGCTAAGCTCAAGGAGATATAAAGAATGAATAGGGGAAAGTAAGACTCATGAGATGCAACCTATATGAATACAACTATATGCTAAGATGTTCCTATCAACTTGGTTAAAAGTAAACAAGTCTTCAAGACAAAAATAGATCAGATTCCACTAATTCAAATCATATAATAAAAGACAAGTGAACTTGTAAGAAGATAGCTCATGAAAGCAGGGAACATAGAATCAAGCATTGAACCCTCACTGGTAGTGTATATGCACTCTAATCGCTCAAGTGTCTAGGGTTAATCACTCTACTCTTCTCTAGTCATGCTTTCTAGACTTTGTTCTTCATCTAACCAATCAACAAAAATTTAGTATACCAATGCAAACATCATGAGGTCTTTTCAAGGTTGTAGTGGGGCTAAGATGAAGGTGAAGATATATGTATGACCAAGTGAGCTGTAATATGAATCTTTGACTAACTTAAGCTCTCACCTAACACACACACACCCTATGTAACTCTAAAATCGTGCCTAGCTACCCATAATTCCCACTTTTGTATCACAGACTCATGTACCAAATATTTCTTTAATTTCACCACATATGCATTGATCTTTTATTAAACTTAACATTGGGGTAATTTTGTCCCTATTTATTTATTTATTTATTTGAATATTTTTTATTTTTTTGTTTTTTTATTAAAAATATAAAAGTAAGCATAACATATCAATGCACATGGATTTTCTGGTCTCACATGAGTAGGTACCCAAATTCCCAATATTTTGTCAATGAAACACTGTACACTTTCATCAACCCAAGTTCCCACAATTCCCCACACTTAATTGATACACAATCTCTAACTTAAGCTAACCAAAGATTCACTTGGGGTAATTAATTATTTTTCCGCTTCAAGGCTAGTGATGTGGTAAAATATAGAACAAAAGGGGATTAAAAGGCTCAAAGTGGCAAACAAAGGTAATTGAAAGGGTAGGCTATTTGGGATGAGTGAGCTAATAACAAATAACGGCCTCAATCATATGCAAGCATGTAAATACACTAAACAATGGACATATAGAATGGAACAAAATATAGATTACAATCATAGAAAAGGAAACACACAAGAATAAAATATTATGGTTAAATAGTGTAACCATGTAATTAAGCTCAAATCTCACAGGTTTGTGTATTCTTAGCTATAATTCATATTCCAAATTACATTCTTCAACAAGTTTAACAAAAAATTTTCAAATTAAATTAGGGAAATATTATAAAATAGGGTCTTGAAAAGAAACTCATTACTTTAATCAAGTAGTGGTAAAATATGCACAAAATCAAACAAACATGCAATCAAACATGCAAATACAACAACTAACAAATTAACATAGAAAAACATTGGCGTTGAAATAGGAACTAACTAACCCACGGAAGTCGGTATTGACCTCTCCACACTTAAAGATTGCACCGTTTTCGGTGCATGCTAAGATGTGCAAGTGGATGGGTTGCTCCAAATGATGCAATTCCCCAAAGATTGTGCAGATGGACTTGTCTATCGCATCATGTAAAAGTCTTCCGTTTTCCTTCCTGGTGGCCATCCTAAAAGAAAAAGGGAAGAAAAGTAACCCAAAAACAAAGATAGAAAACAAAGAAAATATGGGTGGGTTAATGCCAAACAATGAGAGTCTCAAGTACATGGTAGCTACAACATGAATGTGAGAAAACAGTAGAAGCACATGGCATATCAATAGTGCAAAAATTGCAACAAAGGGGAAGAGATAGTAGATAATGAAAGACAATATAAATTCATGTCAATGCAAAAGGAATACAGGTATCATAAAAGATTGGCATTGACAGATAATTAATATCACCCAACAATATAAAACAAGGCACGAAGCAATCAGGATGTAAAAGAGATGCAATCAGTTGAATAAGAACCGTTTAACACCAATGGTAAAATAATAACATAGAGAAGAAAATAAAAAATATGCATAAAATTAAAATACAATGAATGAAAGTATGCAAATGAATTAAGTAAAATAGAATGAAAGTGAATAAGGATGAAAAGTTAAAGAGATAAAGAAGAAGAAAGTAAGAAAGGAGGAGGAAATAAGGAGAAAGAAGAGAAAAAAGAACCAAGAATTCAAAAACGGAGCGCCACGCGCATGCGTGCATTACGCGTACAGGTGACATCTGAGTTGGCCATTTGACGCGTAAGCGTCGCTCATGTGTATCCATGGGGGTTTGAAAGCGAAATGACGCGCACGCATCAGGGACACGTACGCGTGGATGATTTTGTGCCTCTAGCACAGTTCCCTCGCAAGGGCAGCACAACTCTCGGGTCAAACACCAATTTACGCCGATTGTCCTATCCACGCGTGCACGTGCTTGATGCGTACGCGTGGATTTCCTAGGTTGCAGGTGACGCGCACGCGTCGTAGACGCGTACGCGTGGCTCGAATTGTGCGTAGAGCACCCCAGCCACACGATTCCATCACAACTTTCTGTTCGTTGGATGGGATAGCAAAATGTGGAATCGACACCCACGCGTGGCCTTCGCGCACGCGTGGGTTGCCCCTTTTTTTTTAATTTATATGCAGGATGCAAAATGCAGAATGCAAATGACTATGCAGAAATTATGAATGAACACGAATAAAATAAAATAAAACTAAGAACAAAAAGGAAAGAATATACCATGATGGGTTGTCTCCCACCTAGCACTTTTAGTTAAAGTCCTTAAGTTGGACAATTGGTGAGCTCCTTGTCATGGTGGCTTGTGCTTGAACTCATCCAGGAATCCCCACCAGTGTTTGTAATTCTAATAGCCTCTAGGATCCCACACTAGTTGCATAAAACCTTCAAGCAAGTTAAAGCAAGTGACAAGGCCCCAAGAGTGTTGATTGCTAGAATGAATTCCGGGGTCCCAAACCTTGCTTTTGCACCCGTCTTCTTGTTGATCATCATTTTTCCACTTGGGTGGTGAGCAATCAAGCTCTACACCAATCCTTGCACCTCAACTTGGAGCATGTAACCATCTTGAACCTTGTATGACAACTCCTACCACTAACTATCTCTCTCTTGCTCTTATAGCCACAAAGGGCTCTAAGTTGCCCATCCGTCTCAAGCAAAGCATTTTCAAGTGGGTTAATTAAGCTTAGAGATGAAAGATTTACCCACTTGAATGAAGGAATGGATGGTGATGGCTTTGGGAGAGAGGTCTCCAACAAACTTGGCAAGGTGATTTCCAGCTCCATTCCATTGAGCTCTTTCTTGACAACTTCCACCTCTTTGCAAGCTTCTTCAATTTCATCCTCTTTCTCTTGGTAGCTTCCTTCTAATTCAATCTCTTCTTCATTACTTACCAAGGGCATGGGAGGTTGTGCTTCTTCTTCTTTAATCTCCATCTCTTGATCAACCTCTGCAAAGTCTTCAACCATGATATGCCTCGGAGGTTGTACACCCTTCTCAACATCAACATCAAACACCTTGGAAGGAGGCTCTAGGACTGGACTTTCCTATGGAGGTTTCGCATCTCCCAAGTCTTCAACCACTTCTTCCTCTTCAACTGTTACGGCTTCCTCCACTTATTCCAACAAAAAATCAGACTCCTCCTTGATGTCTTCCACCTTTTGGGCTACCTCGTGCTGCTCTTGTTCCGAGTCAATGGCATAATTACGATTATGTTGCTCTTGGATTGATGTATCCACATGGGATACAAGAGTTTGGAGAGCAGAGGTGAGACTAGTGAGAGTAGATGTAAGCATGGTTTGAAGCTGTATTTGCCTTTGGCGAATAACATTAAGGATGTTGTCATCCAATGGTGGTTGGGGTGGATAGGAGGGTTCATTATTTTGGAGAAAGGGTTCATAATAGGAAGGTGGTTCTTCTTGGTAAGGATACGTAGATGGTGAATATTGAGGTGGTGGTTTTGGGTATGGTTCATATGGTCGTTACGCGTCCCTTACAGCTCTGCTACAGCTGTGCGGAGGGAGCCTCGAAGAAGGTGGGCCAGTCCTTGCAGGGCCCACATCTGACATGGTATATATATAGGGAAGGTCCTACCCTTCCCCCAAGGTACGTCACATACCACTCACCCTTTTCCACCTGCGCACTTTGCTGACTAGAGCGTCGGAGTGTCTTTGCAGGTGACACCCCCCTCTCCACACGAAGAGCTCGAAAAGTCGGCTGCACTCCCTTCAACCCAGCAAACCGGAACCAGGTGATCCCCCTCTCATCTATCGAAGTACAAACCCGAACCGTCCGGTACCCGACCTACCAAACATCGGCGCCGTCTGTAGAAACGCAATCGCCTGAATGGAAGTTGTACTGGGCCCAGGAGGAGCAGGTCGTGAGACCGAGCACAGAGGAGAAGCCTCTGCGGCCCCTCCCCGGCCACGCACGAATTCCCCTCCACGATGAACCACTCGATCTCCCAAAAGGCGACCCTTCGGGGGAACTGGCGAGAACAGCGCCATAATAATGCAAGAATTACGCCACAGAATGCAAGACCTAGAGCGCCGGCTGGCAGACCGGGAACATCGTCAACAAACTTCAGAATCAAGCCACTCCCGCTCTGTCTCAAGAAGCCGCTCTCGACAAACAGCTAGCCCACAATCTGAGGCTGAGAATGATAGGGAGGGAGGATGCGTGAGAAGACGCCACGACCCCCTCATATACGCCAGGAACGATAGGGGTACCATGGAGCGAAACCGTGAGGACGCCCGTCGGGAGGACGACGAAGGAAGAATAATCAGAACGCGGGGACCAGTGATAATGGGTGCGACCCCATTCCATCGTTCCATCCTCGAGGTCCGGCTGCCAAAACACTTTGACAAGCCAACGGACATGAGGTACGATGAAACCCGAGACCCACGGGAACACCTTACGGCTTTCGAAGCCAGAATGAACCTGGAAGGAGTGGGATACAAGGTAAGGTGCCGTGCTTTCCCGGTCACCTTAGCAGGACCTGCAATACGGTGGTTCAATAACTTCCCGCAGGGCTCGGTGACCAGGTTCTCAGACATCAGCCACGCCTTCCTAGCCCAATTTTTGACCAGAATCGTGAAGGTAAAGCACCCAATCAATCTACTTGGAGTGACCCAGAGATCCGGCGAACCGACCAGGAAATAGCTAGACCGTTTCAACGATGAGTGTCTGGAGATTGACGGACTGACTGACTCGGTTGCAAGCTTGTGCCTGACGAACGGGCTTCTAAACGAGGACTTCAGAAAGCACCTCACCTCGAGGCCGGTGTGGACTATGCAGGAGATCCAGTGTGTAGCCAGGGAATACATCAATGATGAAGAAGTTAGCCAGGTCGTGGCTGCCAACAAACAACATCCCCCTTACAATCAAAACCGACACCACGGAAGTGGAGAAAGACAAAAGGAACACGCTAGGGACGGCGGTCCGAGTAAGACTACCAGGTCATTTCCTCATGTCGGGAAGTTCACTAATTACACTCTCCTCACCGCGCCAATTATGGAAGTTTACCAACAAATAGCCGAGAAGGGGATCTTGTCGAAACCCCGACGTTTGAAAGAACGAACAGGCGGGAACAAGAGCCTCTACTGTGATTAACACAAGGGCTATGGGCACAAGACGCAGGACTGCTTCGACTTGAAGGTCGTGCTGGAACAAGCGATCAGGGATGGAAAGCTAGCCGATCTCTCCCACCTCATTAGGGAGCCGAGGAGACGGAATCGTGACCACGAGGGCGAAGACAAGACCCAGGCAGGAAAGCGATGCCAAGAGCCAGAGGACGACAACCACAGCCTTACCATAGTGAACGTGGTAACGGCGAGAAATGCGGTGCCTAGGTCCAAGTCGGCACATAAGAAAGACGCCAAAGTCTTGGCTATTTCCACATCCTCCATGCGAAACCCCAAGACACTTCTATCCATTTCATTTGGGCTGGAGGACCAATGGTTCGACGAGGTCGCGGAAAGCCCTCCCATGGTCATTACGGCCAGAGTGGGAACCGGCCTCATCAAGCGGATCCTCGTGGATACGGGAGCAGATTCGAACATCATGTTCCGCAATGTGGTCGACGCCTTAGGCCTACGGGATGCCGATTTAAAGACCCACTAGCACTGCGTCGTAGGACTCGGCGACCACTTCATCAAGCCAGACGGGATAATCTCCCTGCCGACCTCCGTGGGACAGGGCCAAGGGAAAAGAACGGTAATGGCAGAGTTCGCGATCCTACGAGACTCCACGACCTACAACGTCATCCTAGGGAGGAAAACCATCAACGACTTAGGGGCAGTCATCAGCACGAGGATGCTGATAATGAAGATCATAACTGAAGAAGGATCAGTAGGGTCGGTAAGGGGAGACCTGGAAACGGCAGTCGCTTGCGACAATGCCAGTCTCTCGTTAAGAAAGAAATCCAAAGAAACATCAGGGGTGTTCCTTGCCGACTTGAATGCCAGAGTCAGCGACAAGCCGAGGCCCGAACCAGAAGGGAACCTGGAAAAGTTTAGAGTCGGCGACACGGAGGAGAAGTTCACCTTCGTGAACAGAAACCTCCCTCACGAGCTGAAAGAACCTCTAATGGAAATGATCAAGGCCAATGGTGACCTATTTGCTTAGACACCAGCCGACATGCCGGGGATAGACCCCCAACTCATGTCACACCATTTGGCCGTCAAGCCAGAAGCCAGACCGGTGGCCCAAAGGAGGAGGAAGATGTCACATGAGAGAGCAGAAGAGGTGGCCAAGCAGACGGCCAGCCTCCTCGAAGTAGGATTCATTTGGGAACTTGACTACTCGACCTGGCTGTCGAATGTAGTCTTAGCAAGAAAGCGTAGTGGGAAATGGAGGATGTGCGTGGATTATTCTGATCTAAACAAAGCATGTCCCAAGGATTGCTACTCCATACCCAACATTGACGCACTCGTCGACGCGGCGGCGGGGTACCGGTATCTGAGCTTTATGGATGCTTATTTCGGCTACAATCAGATCCCGATGCACCGGCCAGACGAAGAAAAATCGGCATTCATAACGCCAGGGGGAATTTATTGCTACAAGATAATGCCCTTCGGCCTGAAGAACGCAGGGGCCACATACCAAAGGTTGATGAACAAGATATTCGGCGACATCATTGGCAAAACGGTGGAAGTCTACGTGGACGACATCCTTGCCAAGACCACCTGACCCGAAGACCTTTTGAGCGATCTGGAAAGCGTATTCATGGCTCTCCAACGACACGGCATGAGGCTCAACCCCCTCAAGTGCGCCTTTACCATGGAGGCCGGGAAGTTCCTAGGGTTCATGATAACCCAAAGGGGGGTGGAAGAAAATCCTAAAAAATGCCAAGCAATACTCCAAATGAAGAGCCTGGGCTGTGTCAAGGACGTCCAGAGACTGGCGGGAAGGCTCACTATGCTATCCCGTTTCCTCGGGGTGTCGACTGCAAAAGCCCTACCTTTCTTTAACCTAATGAGAAAGGGAATAGCATTTGATTGGATCCCGGAATGCGAGAAAGCGTTCAACCACTTTAAAAAGATACTTGCAACACCGCCTGTGCTCGGTAAACCTGTGGTCAGAGAACCGCTATACCTATACCTGGCTGTAATGGAGGAAGCGCTGGCGGTGGTCTTGGTGCGGGAAGAAGCGAAAGTCCAACAACCAATTTACTTTGTGAGTAAAGCGCTGCAAGGAGAAGAACTTAGGTACAGCAAGTTGGAGAAACTGGCATTAATGCTCTTGACCTCTTTCTGCAGGCTACGACAGTACTTCTAAGGTCACCAAGTGGTCGTAAGAACGGACCAGGGAATTCGTCAAGTGTTCCAAAAGCCCGACCTAGCGGGAAGGATGATGACCTGGGCCATCGAGCTGTCCCAATATGATTTAAGGTACCAGCCCCGACATGCAATCAAGGCGCAAGCAATGGCAGACTTCCTGGTGGAAGTAACGAGAGACCCAACCGAGGACACGGGCCCACGGTGGAAGCTCCATGTTGACAGAGCCTCCAACCAGACGTCCAGGGGAACCGAGATCATCTTAGAAAGCCCAACCAGGGTCATTTATGAACAATCGATCAAGTTCGAGTTCCCAGTGTCGAACAACCAAGCGGAGTACGAAGCCCTCCTAGGCGGTTTGATTTTAGCCCGGGAAGTCGGGGCTACGAGGCTAGAAGTATGCAGTGACTCACAGATCATCATGTCGCAAGTGAATGGTAGCTACCAAGCTAGGGATTTGCTATTACAAAAGTACTTAGAGAGGGTTAAAGAACTTAGCAAACAGTTCGAGGAGGTCACGGTCCAACACGTTCCAAGGGAGACGAACACACGGGCAGACCTCCTGTCCAAGCTAACGAGCACTAAACCTGGAACCGACAACTGCTCCCTCATCCAGGGCATCACGAAAGAGCCAGCGGTTGCCCTCCACCTGACCAAGATAAGCCCCTCTTGGATGGACTCCATCACCGATTTCCTGCAAAATGGCAAACTCCTTGGAGGTGAGAAGGAAGCCAAAGCATTAAGAAGGGAGACTACCAAATACATGGTAATACAGGGCTAACTATTCAAAAAAGGACTTAGTCAACCTCTGCTGAAGTGCCTACACCCCGACCAGACGGACTACATGCTCAGAGAAGTCCACGAGGGGTGCTGTGGTCACCACATCGGGGGCAAAGCCCTAGCAAGGAAGCTTATCCGAGCTGGATACTACTGGCCGTCAATGATGAAAGACTCCAAGGAGTTCGTGAAAAAATACGTGAAGTGCCAAGAGAACGCTAATTTCCACAGAGCACCGGCCACCGAACTGAGCCTGATGACGGCCTCCCGACCCTTCGCGCAGTGGGGAGTCGACCTCTTGGGACCTTTCTCGGGTGGCCCAGGGCAAGTCAAATATCTCATAGTCGTCGTCGACTATTACACCAAATGGATAGAAGCTGAGCCACTGGCCACTATCTCCTCATCCAATTGTAAAAAATTCATGTAGAGGCAGGTGATAACTCGGTTCGGCATCCCGAAAGTCGTCATCTCAGACAACGGGACGCAGTTCACCGATAAGAAGTTTGTAGAGTTCCTCGCCGGCTTGGGCATCAAACAAAAATTCTCCTCAGTAGAGCACCCCCAGACAAACGGACAAGTCGAGTCCGCAAATAAGGTCATCTTGCTGGGCCTCAAGAAACGACTAGACAACAAGAAAGGAGCATGGGCTGATGAGCTCACCTCTGTCCTCTGGTCCTACCGTACAACCGAGCAGTCCGCCACGGGAGAAACCCCCTTCCGCCTGACATACAGGGTTGACGCAATGATACCTGTAGAGATCGACGAGCCAAGTCCACGATTACTTCTCAAGGGGGTGGAAGAAGCTGTAGAAAAGGACCTAGTGGATGAGACCAGGGAGAAGGCCCACCTGTCAGAAGTAGCACTAAAACAAAGAATGGGCCTGCGCTACAACACCAAAGTGCTCAAGAGGGAATTTGAATAGAACGACCTCGTCCTACGGCGCAATGACATCGGCCTACTGGCCCAGGGAGAAGGCAAACTAGCGGCGAACTGGGAAGTCCCCTACAGGGTCAAAGAAGTGATTGGCAAGGGTGCCTACAAATTGGAGAAGCTCGATGGAAGGGAAGTCCCGAGAACTTGGAATGTGGGCAACCTGAGAAGGTTTTACCCCTAGATCAAGCATGCCGACCGGGCGATCTAACGAGATAAATCGCTTACCTTTGTATCTACCTTGGTAACAGACTTGCTTAATTAACAGTTAATCTTTACTTGTCTTTTCTACCAATTTAATTTCTATTATTCTTTTTCCTACTTAAACATCACACGACAACAAGTTCCACGACGCATTAAACGGAACCAGAACACGGCACCCCGGGACTGATCACCCTGGGAGCCACCTAAACCAAAGCCATTACAAAATGGCTACAGCGATAACAAAAGGCCACGACCTGGCTCCGACAAACTACCAACGCAACGGTAAATAAACATGATCGCAAAGCTCACACCAACAAAACGGTAACATGACGAAGTAAAAACACTACTAGAGGCAAAGACGACGGTAACGATAAGCCGACCAAGCGACTTTTAAAGTATAAGAATATAAACAAGTTCTACAATATAAGCAAGTTCTAAAACAAAAACCACAAATCCATACAAAAACACTTCTTCGGCATGTCAATAATCTTGCCATCCTTGATTGTCTTGAAAACTCCAATCGCCGACGTGTCAAAGTCGAGAGCCACGATCTTCACCTGGGCCTTAAGAGCCTCATCTGTCATGAAGATCGCGTTCTTTCACTGCTCTCTAGTCACCTTATATTTCTTCTTGAGCTCTTCAACCTCAGCTTGAACAGCCTTAGCCAACGAGACGGCCTCGTTACGTTCTTTCTCCAAGACAACCACCCGACCTTGCGCGGCATTCAGCTGGCTCTCTAGAGTCATCTCCCGCCCAGTCAAACGGGACACGGTCTCATCGGAGGCTTTCATCTTCTCCTCGGTAGACATAGCTTTCTCCTCAGCAACCTTGAGTTTTTCCCCCACCTCGAACAGCTGCTCTTGAAGCATTTCGACTTGAACTTTGAAATCATTGTTGGTCGTGGCAGCAGATTCAAGCTTTCTTCGTAGTGACTGCATCCCCGACAACTCGAACTCGGCCTTCCGAGCTATCACAGCTCCACAGAGCAGCGTGCGGTACATCCACCTCGCCTACCCTGCCAGCTCGGTACCGAGGAAGTGATCCTCCGTGCCAGGGATCAGTTGGGAGTCGATGAAAGCCCCAACATCAAAGTTTCTCTCCATGACAGTGAGAGTTCCCTCAGGGCTGGAAGACGCCCTCTGCCTCTTTGGGGGTGGGGATAAGCTTCAAGTCATCATCCTCAGGTCGAGCAGAGGTTGAGTGCTCAGGGCTGGCCGTCTTCTCACGGACAGGAGAAATGCGCACCCCGTCAAAAGTCCTACCCGTCATGTCGGTGTCACGGGGTGATGGGGTCGCCTGACCCTTATCCTCAGAAGGTCCCTCCAGTTTCCCGTCAACCTTCTCCGCTTCCTCCTCATTGTTGTCTGCCAGAAAAGTCTTGAACAAGTCCTCAAGCCCTGTCACAGAAGCAGACATCTCCACTGCAACAAAAAATAAACAAGTTAGTCGTGGAATCGGCACAACCAAGCGAATGAATGGAAATGCAAATTACAAGGCAAAACAACTCACAGACATAATTCCTGGCGACCTCCCGGTCACCCATCAAAAGGTGGGGATTCACATGGTTCTTCCCAAAAACTGTCAACAACACGTCGGCGACCCTCTTGTCCACAGTAGACATCCCCTTATAAGACACCTTAATGAATGTGTTGGATCCCGCCCTGAAACTCCAGTACGTCGGAATGAGGCGCTTCCCTTCTAACGACAACCAAAAGGGGTGACGACCTTTGACCGGACGCACCTTGAAATATTTATCTTTAAATCAATGGTAAGAGTCCTCGAACAAGCCGAAGATCCTCTGACCCTGGGTAGATCGGAAGGACATAAACCCTTTTCCTCGCCTTCCCCTCCTTGGAAGGATTAGTGAGGTTGAAGAAGAAAAGGAAGACGTCAACAGATACCGGCAACTCCAGGTATTCACATACCATCTCGAAACAGCGGATAGAAGCCCAACTGTTCGGATGTAGTTGCAACGGCGCCACAGAGATCCGATTAAGAAGCGCCATTTGGAAATGAGAGAACGGGATACGAACCCCCACCTGAGTAAACATGTATTTATAGAACCAGATCCAGTCGGGGACCGGGGGGAGTCGAAATTAAGCTCATACAGCCGTTCGTTTGGAGCAGGAACGAAGACGTCATAATTGGCTTCCCCGTCTGTCCCTCCACACAAGTACTCGCCTTGTCGGAACTCTGTTAACTACCCCTCATCCATCTGGTTTGGCAAATCCTTCACATCGGAAGTCACCCAAGCGTAGGGATCATAACTCGCGGCAGAGGGAGAGGCCTGAGAAATGATGCGAGGCATACTTACAGTGGGGGTACCACTCCGTTAGTCTATGAGGTCGGGAGTCTAGAAAAAGCCTAGAAACTATATTTGTCCTATCAAACAATTAAGATCAAGCATGGCTAAAAGCTAAACCCAAACAAAGCCTACCCTGGAATGGTAACCCCCCTAACGCACCTACTTGACACTGAAAGAATATCTATCATACAAAAACCAAACAAACAGCAAAAACAAGAAGCAAACAACAAACGTACAGAAAAGCCAGCAGTAAGGAAAAAAAAGCATTGAAGCAGAAAAGAGAAGGGATCGATGTTTACCTGGATTGATTGCAAAAACTTGGAAGAAAAAGAGATGCGCAAGGATGCTAGAACGAGGCTCTAGGATATTTGGGTGTGAAGAAGAGAAGAATGAGATAGAAGAAGCAAGGGTGGGAGAGGAAAACCAATGCAAAACTGTTTAAAACTGCCACTCAGGGAGCGCGAAAGGCCTCGAGGCAAAATGGTCTTTGCGCACAGGGTTTTCCAAACCATTATGAGTATTTAATGCTTCACACGAAGAACGAGGCGACAAGCGGTCATTCCAGCAACGAACAGACACACGCGCAAGAGGGACGTCCCCTCCACGGATGGCCGACCTGGCGACAAGGCACGAAAGAAGAGGTGACACGCCACCAACGATCCTCACGGTCATTGCTGACGCATCGGGGGCACTGTTATGGCCTGGCCCAAATGGAGTATGGGCCAGCCCGACCCACTAACCACCCGACCCGAACGGTCGGGTGCAAGGCGCCCAGACGCTGACCCGGACACGCGTCCCTTACAGCTCTGCTACAGCTGTGCGGAGGGAGCGTTGAAGAAGGTGGGCCTGTCCTTGCAGGGCCCACCTTTGACACGGTATATATATAAGGAAGGTCCTACCCTTCCCCCAAGGTACGTCACATACCACTCACCCTTTTCCACCTGTGCACTTTGCTGACTAGAGCGTCGGAGTGTCTTTGCAGGTGACACCCCCTCTCCACACGAAGAGCTCGGGAAGTCAGCTGCACTCCCTTCAACCCAGTAAACCGGAACCAGGTGATCCCCCTCTCATCAATCGAAGTACCAACCTGAACCGTCCGGTACCCGACCTACCGAACAGAGCTCATAAACCAAATTGTCAACATAAAGTAATCAACAAGGAAAAGAAATAAACTAAAATGCTAGAACAATTAAAAGTAGAAGAGAAACTAAATTAAAGGAACATTGAACCTGGAATTGAGAAGAAATAAACCTAAAACTAAGGGAAATGCTAAAACCTAGAGAGAGGAGAGAACCTCTCTCTCTAGAAACTACATCTAAAACCTAAATTGTGTGAATGAATGTTGTATGTTGAGTCTCTACTTGTCCCCTGGCTTTAGTTTGCATTTTTGGGCCGAAAACTGGGTCTAAACTCAACCCAAAATCGCCCCTAGCATTTTCTGCGATTTCTGCAGGTAGTGCATGTCATGCGTACGCGTCAGTCACGCGTACGTGTCGATTAACAAAATTCCTGGTCACGCATACATGTCAGTCACGCGTACGCGTCGCTTGTCTTCTGCGCTAGTCACACGTACGCGTCAGGTACGCGCACGCGTCGTCGTGTAAACTCCAATTCACGCGTACGTGTTAGGTACGCACATGCATCTATCCTCGCTGGTTGTCTCCTTTATTTCTTGTGTTCCTTCCATTTTTACAAGCTTCCTTTCTATCCTCTAAGCCATTCCTGCCCCATAAAGCCTGAAATCACTTAACACACATATCAAGGCATCGAATGGTAATAAGAGAGGATTAAAATTAGTAATTTAATGCCAAAGAAGCATGTTTTCACTCATAGCACAGAATCAGGAAGGAAAATATAAAACATGTGAATTATATGAATAAGTGTGAGTTTAGTGGATAAAATCCACTCAATTAAGTACAAAATGTACCACGAAATAGTGGTGCATCAGTATTCATCAAATTGTATTTTCAGAAAAAGAAACTAAGTTGAAGATCTTCTTACTATCAAAAACTGAAATTTAAACTTCCTAATCTACTACCTACAACCTACCTTTAAAAAGCAATGAAACAACAACATTAGACTGAGATTTAAACTACCTAAATTGATAAATTTTAAGCTACTTCTAAGAAAGCAGTAAATCAAAAGGATATAAAGTGTTAGGGTACCTCCCAACTAGCGCTTCTTTATCGTCATTAGCTTGACGTTCTTCCTTCTTTAGCTGATATGGTAGCTCACTCTCTTCTCATCCAGTGAGTCTCCCAAGTAATGCTTGAGTGTATGACCATTTACAGTGAAACTTCTTTGTGTTTTGTCCTCCATGAGCTCTACATGACCATAAGGTGATACTTTGAGGATGGTGAAGGGTCCAGACCATCGAGACTTAAGCTTCCCTGGGAAGAACTTGTGTCTTGAATTGTACAGCAACACTCTTTGTCCCTCTATGAACTCTCTCCTTACTATCTTTTGATCATGCCACCTCTTTGTGTTTTCTTTGTAATTCTTTGCATTGTCATAGGCTTGATTTCTGAATTCCTCCAGCTCATTGAGTTGCATTAGTCTCCTTTCTCCAGCGGCTTGTGATAAACCCCGATTTTGTGGTTTATCTTATGCTTATTTTAGGGGATTTTATCACCTTTTCTCACATTTATTCAATGAAATAGCATGTTTTGTAATTTTCCCTTGAATTGTACTTAAGTGTAAAAACATGCTTTTTGGGCTCTTAAATTGGTAATTTTGATTCACTTTAATTCCATTCGATGCCTTGATGTGTTTGTTGAGTGATTTCAGGTTCATAAGGCAAATATTGGATGGAAGAAATGAGGAGAAAAGCATACAAAGTGGAGAATGCATGAAGAAACAAGGATTAGGAATGTATCAATGGGCGCGCACGCGTACAAGGTGCGCACGCGTACAAGGCGCGCATGCGTAGGAGTGATGTCACATAAGGACGCGCACGGGTACATGACGCATCCGCACTGATGAAGAATTTGCCAATTGACGCGCACGCGCCGCCGATACTCTCACGTGACCCACTTAAAGGAAAAACACTGGGGGCGATTTCTGAGCTGCCCAGGCCCAAATCTAACTTGTTTTTTAGTGTATTTCATGTAGAATTGAAGTCCAAGCAAAGGGGGAGCAATTAGTTTAGCCAACATAAACTTTTAGTTAGTTTTCTAGAGAGAGAAGCTCCCTCTTCTCTCTAGAATTAGGAATTAGGATTAAGTTTAGTTCTTAGATCTAGGTTTAATTCATGCTTTGATTTACTTTTCTTTTGTAATTTTGTTCTTCCTCTATATCTCCTCTCTCAAGTTTAGCATTTAATTCTTGTAATTCTCTACTTTTATGTAGATGCACTTTTGTTTTTCCATTTTCCTTTAATGTAATTTATGATTCATGTTCCTTTATTATTCATTTGATTTGTTGTTGTTTAATTCCTTGCAATTGAGTAGTGTAGAATTACTTTCCTTGCAATTTTACTATGTTTACCTTTTATGCCTTCCAAGTGTTTGATAAAATGCTTGGTTGGATTTTAGAGTAGAATTTTATGCTCTTGGCTTGGGAAGGTAACTTAGGAACTCTTGAGTTCCTAATGTCCAAGTGATTGATGATTGGGAGCCATTAACTCTAGATCTCACTAATTGAACTGGTGGAGAACTAGGACTTATGGACTTGGATTGATCTAACTCACTTGACTTTCCTCTACTATTAGTTAGGGGTTAATTTAGTGGGATTGATCCTTGCCAATTCTCATGTTGTGGTCAGTGATAAGGATAGAGATCCTTGACCATCAACCTTTGCCAAGACCCTTTTAGTTGTTATTCAAATTTCCTTGTCATTTACTTTTCATGTTTCTCATACAAAAACCCCAAAACATGCTCCATAACCAATAACAAGACACTTTATTGCAATTCCTAGGGAGAACGACCCGAGGTTCTAATACTTCGGTTTATAAATTTAGGGGTTCGTTTTAGTGACAAACAAATTTTTGCATGAAAGGATTAGTGATTAGTTTAGAAACTATACTTTACAACGAGAATTCATTTGTGAAATTCTAGACCATCAAAGATTCGTTCATCAGCTTGATCATCAAAATTCAGCACTTTTAGAGCCCAGAATGCTCTATGTTCAAGCTCAACTGGTAAGTGACAAGCCTTGCCAAACACCAATTGGTATGGAGACATCCCAATGGGTGTTTTAAAGGCTGTCTTGTAGGCCCATAATGCATCATCCAGCTTTTTAGACCAATCCTTTCTTGAGCTGCCAATAGTTTTTTCAAGAATTCTTTTGAGCTCTCTGTTTGAAATCTCAGCTTGTCCGTTGGTCTGTGGATGGTATGGAGTTGCTACTTTGTGTTTCACTCCATATTTAGAGAAGAGTGCTTCAAGTTGCCTATTGCAGAAGTGTGATCCTCCATCACTGATGAGAGCTCTAGGAACTCCAAATTTGCGGAAGATATTCTTTCTCAAGAAGTTCATCCCAACCTTGTTGTCATTTGTTGCTGTGGCTATGGCTTCTACCTATTTTGAAACATGATCTATAGCGAGCAATATATAATTATTTGAGTATGAGGATGGGAAAGGTCCCATAAAATCAATTCCCCACACATCAAATAATTCTAACTCCATTATAAACCTCTGTGGCATCTCATTTTTCTTGGGTAAATTGCCAGCCCTTTGGCATTTATCACACCTTGATACTAATTCTTTTGCATCCTTGAACATGGTTGGCCAATAGAACCCACATTGTAGCACCTTGGCTGCAGTTCTTTCCCCACTAAAATTCCCTCCATATGCAGAGCCATGACATTGCCAAAGTAGTTCCTGCCCTTCTTCATGGGAAATACACTTTCTCAAGATCCCATCAGCACATTTTTTAAACAAAAAAGGCTCATCCCAAATGTAGTATTTAGCATCTTTGATTAGCTTCCTCTTCATGTGTTTGTTGATGTTGGTTGGTAGTTCTCCAATAGCCTTGAAATTGGCTATGTCCCCAAACCAAGGGGCTTCATAGATCATCATCAACTGCTCATCAGGGAAGCTCTCATTCACTGCAATTTGGGGTGTATCGTCTTCGTTTTGTGGGATCCTTGATAGGTGGTCAGCCACCTTGTTCTTTGCTCCACTCTTATCTTTTATTTCAATGTCAAACTCTTGGAGTAGCAGGATCCACCTTATTAGTCTGGGCTTAGACTCTTGTTTGGTAAGCAAATATTTGAGTGCTGCATGATCAGTGAATACAATTACTTTGGAACCAATAAGATATGATCTAAATTTATCAAAAGCAAAGACGATGGCAAGTAATTCCTTCTCTGTAGTGGTATAGTTTTTTTTATTCTCATTAAGGACTTTGCTGGCATAGTAAATAACATGCACTAATTTGTCCCTCCTCTGTCCTAAAACAGCACCAACAGTAAAGTTAGATGCATCACACATCTGCTTAAAGGGTAGATCCCAGCAGGGTGGTTCTATAATAGGTGCAGAGGAGAGTTTGTTCTTAAGTTCTTCAAAGGCTAGCATGCATTCATTATCAAAGACAAAAGGTACATTAGAGACAAGTAGGTTGCTCAAAGGTTTGGCAACCTTTGAGAAGTCTCTAATGAACCTCCTGTAGAAGCCAGCATGTCCTAGAAAACTTCTAATTGCTTTGACATTGCAACGTGGGGGTAACTTTTCAATCACCTTGACGTGGCGAAAATTAGCCAATTAAGAAATTAATAGAAGAAATACGTTGCAAGTACAGTTCTTAACCAGCAAAAATTCGCTTATCAACTTAGAAGGGTTGTCACAAATTTAGAATAAAAATACTGGGAGTAGGAATCCCAAGTCGTCTCCCAACGAGCTGACAAAAGAGTGCTATTTTATTAGTCAGGAGTTTTCTGAGAATTTTTAAGAGTTGTAGAACAGAAAAGTAAATGATTGTAAATTGAGGACAATGAAAATTAACGAGAGAATTTATTCAATTAAATAAAAGCCTTGACCGGGGGTAGATTAATTAGAAGTTCTATCCTTTTTGGTTTTTTTTCCAAGTGGGATAGCAAAAGGTTGTTGTTCTACTTAGTCATCCCTTACTAAAAAAAGGAAAGTCAAGCAACCAACTAATCAACTCTGAATCCCAGGTTCTAATCCTCTCCGTAGGAAGGATTAGAGTCAGAGACTAGAGAGTTAGCCAATAACTTCCAATTATACTAATCACTTGAGCATTCTAACTCTAGAGTCTCCTTTTAATCAACCCCCAAGTCAAGTTGGGAGTCTACTCTGTTGACATGAAAATTACTTACATAGAATTAAAAAGGGAATAAAAGGAAGACATGATAAACAATAACTGAAAATTAATTAAAAGTAAAAATAGTTCTTTGCATTAATAAATTCCAAAATTCAACATACGTATCTGAACAGGGTCAATAAGTAATCAAAAGAGTAAAGGAATAAGAAAGCAAACTAGAACTATGAATGTAAAGGAAACTTAAAGGAAGTCATAATTTCTCTCTAAGATTTCAAACTAAAAGCTAAAATTATTCGTAATGTCAATATCCGTTGAGTCTCTGCTTGTCCCCTGGCTATAGTCTGTGTTTCTGGGCCAAAAACTGGGTCTAAACTTGGCCCAAAATTGCCCCCATCATTTTCTGTGATTTCTGCAGGTCACACATGTCACGCGTACGTGTCAGGCACGCGTACGCGTCAGTGCTCATCTTTCATCTTTGCATGTCAGGCGTACGCATCAGGCACGCGCACGGGTCGTCGTGAAAACTCCAATTTACGTGTACGCATCAGGTACGCGCACGTGTCGCTGTGCAGATTTCCAAATCGCGCGCACGCGTGAGGCATGCGTGCGCGTCGATGCTCGCTGGTTGTCTCCTTTATTTCTTGTGTTCCTTCCATTTTTTCAAGCTTTCTCTCCATCCTCTAAGCCATTCCTGTCCTGTAAAGCCTGAAAACACTTAACGCATAGATCACGGCATCGAATGGTATAAAGGGGAATTAAAATACACAAATTAAAGCCTTAGGAAGCTAGTTTTCAACCATAGAATAAAACTAGGAAGGAATTGTAAAACCATGCAATTTGTATGAATAAGTGTGCAAAGACTTGATAAAAACCACTCAATTGAGCACAAGATAAACCATAAAATAGTGGTTTATCAACCTCCCCACACTTAAATATTAGCATGTCCTCATGCTAAGCTCAAGGAGATCAAAAGAATAAATAGGGAAAAGTAAGACTTATGAAATGCAACCTATATATGAATGCAACTATATGCTAAGATGATTCTGTCTACTTGGTTAAAAGTAAATAAGTTCCTTCAGACAAACATAAACCAGATTCCACTAATTCAAATCATACTAAAAGATAAGTAAACTTGTAAGAAGATAGCTCATGAAAGCAGGGAACATAGAATCAAGCATTAAACCCTCACTGGTAGTGTATATGCATTCTAATCACTCAAGTGTATAGGGTAATCCACTCTAGTCTTCTCTAGTCATGCTTTCTAAACTTTGTTCTTCACCTTACCAATCAACAAAAATTTAGTGCACCAATGCAAACATCATGAGGTCTTTTCAAGGTTGTAATGGGGCTAAGGTAAAGGAGAGGATATATGTATGGCCAAGTGGGCTATAAATTGAATCATTGACTAGCCTAAGCTCTCACCTAAACATACACACTCTATATACTTCTAAAATCATGCCTAGCTACCCAAAATTCCCACTTTTGCATCACATACTCATGTATCAACTTTTCTTTAATTTTATCACATATGCATTGATTTTTCATTAAATTAACGTTGGGGTAATTTTGTCCCCTTATTTATTTATTTATTGGAATATTTTTTTGTTTGATGATTCTTTTTTTATAAAAGTAAACATAACTTATCAATGCACATGGATTTTTTAATTTTTCGGGTTTCACATGAGTAGGTACCCAAATTTTCAATATTTTCTCATTTAAACACTGTACACTTTCATTAACCCAAGTTCCCATAGTTCCCCACACTTAATTAATACACAATCTCTATGTTAAGCTAACCAAAGATTCAATTGGGGGTAATTAATTGTTTTTCCGCTTAAGGCTAGTGATGCAGTAAAATATAGAACAAATGGGGATTAAAAGGCTCAACGTGGCTAACAAGGGTGATTGAAAGGGTAGGCTATTTGGGATAAGTGAGCTAATAACAAATAATGGCCTCAATCATATGTATGCTTATAAATACACTAAACATTGGACATATAGAATGGAACAAAATATAGATTGCAATTATAGAGAAGGAAACACACAAGAATAAAATGTTATGGTTAAGTAGTGTAACCATGTAATTAAGCTCCAATCTCACGGGTTGTGTGTTCTTAGCTACAATTCATGTTCCAATTTACAGTTTTCAAACAACTTTTAACACAAATTTTTTTTAATTTAAATTAGTGAAATATTATAAAATAGAGTCTTGAAAAGAAGTTTATTACTTTAACCAAGCAAACATACTTGCAAACAATTATTATCATGCAATCTATTCTATCTAACAAAAGAAAAACTAAAATGTTGGTGTTAAGAGAGAGAGATTACCTCCGAAAGTCAGGTACTGACCGATCTCCCCACACTAAAAGCTTGGTGCTGTCCTCGGTGATATCAGTCAGGAACAAAGGGGGGCTGGTAACAGCATCTCCACAGTCGGGGTTGTCATGGCTTCCAGTGCTGGTAGCTGAGGTGGATTCCGGAGTGTCTTGTTACAGCGCTTGTAAATCGGCTCCTTGAGGTATGTAAATCGGCGCTTGTTACGGCGCTCCATTCGCTTTGCCTGCCGGTCAAGCCGGTCCAATCTCTGATGTATCTGAAGGAGCAGCTAATTTGTTGAAGGTGCTTGTGACGTGGAAGGAGGAGGAATATTTCCGGCCAGGTCTACAGTCCGGCTAGTAGTGGCTACTGGGGGTCTGATGTACTTCCCATTGGGGACATACTGATCATCCCACAGAGTTTTGGTCTTGGTATTCCCAGCTCTGTAGGAGACTCCGGCTGCTAAGACTAGATCTGAAACCAAGGTGGGAAAAGGTAGGTTGCCCGCAATCTGTACGTGTCCCATGGCATGCTGGAGGTGTCTTGGTAAGTGATGACTTGTCATCATGTAACGTTTTTCTATGCTTTTTCATACAAGAAATTGATGATTAGTGCTTAAATATTGCATTTTTTGTGCTTAAATGGTATATTTCTTTGATCTTTTGATTTGATAAACTTTGTAGGAAATAAGAAGAAAAAGAAGCAAAAGAGTTTTGGGACACACTTTGAAAGTTGGAGCACACTTTGATGCCTTAGGCCACGCTTTTAAAAGCGTCGCCCATGACCATGAATGAAGGAAACAAAGGCTAGCGCTCAATTACATGGAGTGCTACGTTAAAATTGTTAACTTTTTCGGGTTTTTTTAGCCTTGTGACAACATGACCATGCCTCCTTCAAAGGGCTATAACTTGAGATACAGTTGTCCAATTGATGTGCTTCCAGTTGCGTTGGAAAGCTGACATTCAGAGCTTTCCAATGATATATAACAATATATATTTGATATGAAATTGAAGCACAAGTAATTGGCATCTTTAAGGCCCAAAAACAAACCAAGCAAGTGCTCACACCAAGGCTCGAAGAGGGGAACCACGTAGCGCTCAACCAAAGGCCCAAAAAGCATAGCGCTACGTTAACTCTTTTCACTTTATCGTGATTTCAAAGCTTGGGGAGGAGACTTGTGCTGTCCACACACAAGGAGTAGCGCTCAATGAGTTAACTGAGCGCTCAATAAGTGAGCGCTATTGGCAAAAGGGGACAGCCATGGTTCGAAGATGGAAACCCATATGCAAAGGGGAGCTACGTTGAAATACTTAACTGAGCGCTACATTACAAGGCTTGGTTTGAAGGGAGGCACAAAGCAAGGGAGCGCTACGTTACCTTTCCTCACTGAGCGCTCCACTGGAGCTAGTCCCCCAACCCATTTCCAAACAAGTGCACCCATGGACCATTTTCCATCAAGTGCCACCCAAGGCCAAACCAAAAAGCTACAACTCTGGCTCAATTAATCCCAATTTAAGCTCATTGACACACCAAAGCAAGCAAAACCCATGGACATCACTCAAAGGCACAGGAAAAAGCTAGATTAGGAATTTCATTTGAATTGTAATTTGTTTTCAATTTCAATTTCATTTTCATTTTGTAAAGCCTATAAAAAGGCATCAGTTTCATTTCATTAGGGAGGCTGGTTCTAATAGAGAGCAGTAGGAGTAGATTGGAGAGCTCTCTTTTAATTTTCCTTTTTGAATTTAAGAATTGAGATCGGATTTGGGTTCATTTTCTGTTTTCATTGTCTTTCTTTTGCAACTTCTACTTTCTGATTCTGGGCTTGTGAACTCTGATTGAAGAATTCTTTGATGTTCTTCCTCTTGGAGTTCCATTTCTTTTCTGTTTTTGGAATTTATGAATTAAAGATCGGATCTCAATTGCTTCTTTCTGATTTTTACTTCTTCTGGAAATTTTCATTTCTGCTTTAGTTCTTTTGCAAATCTACTTCATCTTCTACTTCTATGCACTTTACAATTCCAGTTTTATTTTAAATCCCAGTCCCCAAATCCTTTACTCTTCAAGCAATTTAAGATTCCCAGTAATTTAGATTCAGCAATTTAAGTTTCTTGCACTTTAAGTTTTAGTCATTTACTTTTCTTGCAATTTAAGTTTAAGCTATTTTATTTTCTTGCACTTTAAGTTTCTGCAATTTTACTTTCTGCACTTTAAATTCACTGCAATTTCCTTTTTGTTGGTTCAATTTCATCCAATTCACCAATGTTATCTTGACTAAGCTAATCACCCATTAAACTTGCTTGATCCATTAATCCCTGTGGGATCGACCTCACTCTTGTGAGTAATTACTACTTGATGCGACCCGGTAAACTTGCGGTGAGTTTTGGTGTGGAATCTAATTTCCACCCCCATCAAGTTTTTGGCGCCGTTGCTGGGGATTGATTTAGATCAACAATGATTAAGTGGGTGAGAAGTCTAGATCAAGTATTTTCTTTGTTTTTGTTCTCTGTTTTAAGTTGATAGCAAGGTGTTTGAGTTATTGCTCACTAAGAAATTCTTCTATGAGATATGAATTTCAATTTTCATTGGTGTTGTATCTTACAAAATTCAAATGGACTTCAACTCATCTTATGATCAAACAAATTTTATGGGATATTACCCACCATCACTAATCTCTAATGGTGGCTGGAAATATCACCAAGAAAATACAAATTCTGAGCACTCTAATCCATAAAATTTTGCTTCAGAGACACAAGATGAGCAAGTGAATCATATGGGATATTTCCCTCTACCACAAAATGATGCAAGTCATTATTCTAATGGTGGCTGGGAGTATCACCAAGAAATGATAAATGATCAAGCAAATCAAATGAGATATTGTCCAGAACCACAAAATGATTTATGTCATTATCTTCATGGTAGCTGGGCATATCAACAAGAGTATGAACAACCAAGTAAAATGAACAATTTCCCAGAACCACAAAGTGACTCATATTGCTATGATACTGACATAAATTGTGGCTGGGAAGGGAATTTCAATGTTTCATCTTCTGTTCATCAAGGAACATCATCATTTGATTGTGCTGTCAATGTATACATGGAAAATTGTTCCCCAATGCCACAAGATGATTCATACTGTGATGAATTCAACAATTCTTCAAATTGTGCTTGGGAGAATCAAAATCAGAAAGCATTTGACAATTCATACTCCACTTATCAAGAGCTATCATCACTTGAGCAAACCTTTAATTCATTCATGGAAAGATGTCAAACCTCACCTCCCAGTTCTTCATTCGAAAATTCTTCATTAATTAACTATCCCTTAACACAAAATCTCTTCCAAAACTCACATTCCACACAAACTTCCATGGACCAAAGCCTCTCAAGGCTTGAAACCATGCTTGAAAGATATGAAAGAGAAGCACAGAGATCCTGGAATGACCAAGAGAACTCCCTCAAAAACATGGAAGTGCTGGTAAACCAAATGTTAAGTGTGAAGGAGGGGGTGGAAGAGCAAGAAGAAGAGGCCCCTGTGTCAAGCAAATTTTTAGTGAAGAATGAGATTGTGGAGATAGTTGAACCTAAGATTACTGATGAGCGGATAATTTATACGCTTTTTGACACTGTTTTTAGGTAGTTTTTAGTATGTTTTAGTTAGTTTTTATTATATTTTTATTAGTTTTTAAATAAACATCACATATATGGACTTTACTATGAGTTTGTGTGTTTTTCTGTGATTTTAAGTATTTTCTGGCTGAAATTGAGGGACCTGAGCAAAAATCTGATTCAGAGGCTGAAAAAGGACTGCATATGCTATTGGATTCTGACCTCCCTGCACTCGAAGTGGATTTTCTGGAGCTATAGAAGCCCAATTGGCGCGCTCTTAATTGCATTGGAAAGTAGACATCCTGGGCTTTCCACCAATATATAATAGTCCATACTTTGCTCGAGATTTGATGGCCCAAACCGGCGTTCCAAGTCAGCATAAAAATTCTAGCGTCAAAACGCCAGAACTGGCATAAAAGCTGGAGTTAAACGCCCAAACTGGCACCCAAGCTGGCGTTTAACTCCAAGAAAAGTCTTTACATGTGAAAGCTTCAATGCTCAGCCCAAGCACACACCAAGTGGGCCCAGAAGTGGATTTCTGCATCATTTACCTATTTCTGTAAACCCTAGGCTACTAGTTCTCTATAAATAGGACCTTCTGCTATTGTATTTTCATCCTTTATCTTTAGTTCTATCTTTTGATCATTTTAGATCTCTAGACCTCCATGGGAGGCTGGCCACTTGGCCATGTCTACCCTATTTTCACTTATGTATTTTCAATGGTGGAGTTTCTACACACCATAGATTAAGGTGTGGAGATTTGCTGTTCTTCGTGAATTAATGCAAAGTACTATTGTTCTTCTATTCAACTCAAGCCTAATTCTTCTCCAAGATATTCATTCGCATTCAAGAACATGATGAATGTGATGATTATGTGACACTCATCACCATTCTCACTTATGAACGCGTGCCTGACAACCACTTCCGTTCTACATGCAAACAAACTTGAATGTGTATCTCTTGGATTTCTAATCTAAGATTGGAACCTTCGTGGTATAGGCTAGAATTATTGGCGGCCATTCCTGAGATCCAGAAAGTCTAAACCTTATCTGTGGTATTCTGAGTAGGATCTGGGAAGGGATGACTGTGACGAGCTTCAAACTCGCGAGTGTTGGGCGTAGTGACAGACGCAAAAGGATCAATGGATCCTATTCCAACATGATCGAGAACCGACAGATGATTAGCCGTGCGGTGACAGTGCATTTGGACCATTTTCACTGAGAGGACGGGAGGTAGCCATTGACAACGGTGATGGCCAACATAAAGCTTTCCATGGGAAGGAGTATGAATGATTGGATGAAGACAATAGGAAAGCAGAAGTTCAAGAGGAACAGAGCATCTTCATACGCTTATCTAAAATTCTCACCAATGAATTACATAAGTATCTCTATCTTATTTTATATTTTATTCATCTTTTAATTATCAATTCTTCATAACCATTTGAATCCGCTTGACTGAGATTTATAAGATGACCATAGCTTGCTTCAAGCCAACAATCTCCGTGGGATCGACCCTTACTCACGTAAGGTGTATTACTTGGACGACCCAGTGCACTTGCTGGTTAGTTGTGCGGAATTGTGAAAAAGAGTTGAGATTACAATTGTGCGTACCAAGTTGTTGGCGCCATTGATGATCACAATTTCGTGCTCCAAGTTTTTGGCGCTGTTGCCGGGGAACAAACAATCCCCGCGCAACCATGTTTTTGGCGCCGTTGCCGGGGATTGTTCGAGTTTGGACAACTGACAGTTCACCTTGTTGCTTAGATTAGGTAACTTTATTTTATTTTTCAGAATTTTTAAGAATGAATTCTAGAGTTTCAGATGATACTTTCATCATCACAGGAGCTAGTTGATTCCCATCAATTTGGCTGTTGCATGTAATGTCTGCTGAAGCTTGGCTAGCCATATCTAATCTTTTTAGACTGAAGCTTTAGACTAACGTTGCATGATTCCTGGAATTTTTATTAAGAATTTTGAAATCTTTATTTCCTTTTCCAAATAATTTTCGAAAAATGACAAAAAATTTTTATAAAATCATAAAACCAAAAATAATCTATGTTTCCTGTTTGAGTCCAGTGTCAATTTTTAAGTTTGGTGTCCTGCATATTTTATTTAACTTCTTGCAATTTTCGAATATATGCATTATGTTCTTCATTAATCTTCAAGTTTTTCTTGATGATTTCCTTGCTCTGATCTTTAAATTCTCTTGTTTTGTGTGTTTTGTTGTTTTTCAGATGCATTCTCAATTTGTTAGTGTCTCTAATATGAAAATTTATAAGTTTGGTGTCTTGCATGCATTATTTGTTTTTATCTTGATTTTCCATGATTAGTTTCATTTTATTATTTCTCATCATTAAAAATTCAAAAAATTTTCAAAATTATGTCTTTTCAAGTCAATAATACAGAGAATTGAAGATTGAGAACATGCAGCAGAGGAATTACACAGAAAAAGCTGGGCGTTCAAAACGCATAGTGAGGAAGGAAAACTGGTGTTTAAACGCCAGCCAGGGTACCTGGCTGGGCGTTAAACACCCAAAAGGGTAGTATTTTGGGCGTTAAACGCCAGAATGGATACCATTCTGGGTGTTTAACGCCAGCATGGCACAAGAGGGAAGATTTTGTTTTCAATTCAAATATTTTTCAAATTTTCATAATTTTTCAAAATCAAATCTTTTTCAGATCATATCTTTTCAATCATATCTTTTCAAAATCAAATCCTTTCCATTTTTTTTAGTATTTTCAAAAATCCTTGCTACAATTAATGATTTAATTCAAAATTTTCAAGTTATTACTTGCCTATTAAGAAATGATCAAATTTTAAATTCTAGAATCATGTCTTTTAATTTCTTGTTAGTCAAGTGATCAACTTTAATTTTAAAAATTTCTTTTAGATTGATTTTCAATCATATCTTCTCAATCATATCTTCTCAATCACATCTTTTTAAAAATAATTTTCAATCATATCTTTTTTTATTTCTGATTTCAAAATCTTTTTCCAAATCACTTAACTACTTTCTCAATTTTAATTTTCGAAAATCATCAATAAATTTTTTTCAAAATTTCTTTTAATTATTTCAAAATTTAATTTCGAAAATTCTTTTTCCCCTTCTCACCTTCTTCTATTTAAGGGACTAGCACTCTTCCTCAATGTGCAATTCAGACTCCCTCTCTCTATAAGTTCAAATTCTCTCCTTTCTACCTCCTCCTTCTATTCTTCTTTTCCTCTGACATCTCAAGGAATCTCTATACTGTGATATAGAGGATTCCATACTTTATTCTTCTCTCTTTCATATGAGCAGGAGCAAGGACAAAGGCATTCTTGTTGAAGCTGATCCTGAACCTAAAAGGACCTTGAAGAGAAAGCTAAGAGAAACTAAAGCACAACTCTCTAGAGAGGACGTAATAGAAATTTTCAAACAAGAGGAAGTCATGGCAGCCGAAAACAACAACAATGCCAACAACGCAAGGAAGGTGCTTGGTGACTTTACTGCACCTACTCTCGACTTCTATGGGAAAAACATCTCTATCCCTGCCATTGGAGCAAACAACTTTGAGCTGAAGCCTCAATTAGTTTCTCTAATGCAACAGAATTGCAAGTTTCATGGACTTTCATCGGAAGATCCTCATCAGTTCTTAGCTTAATTCTTGCAAATCTGTGATACTGTCAAGACCAATGGGGTTGACCCTGAGGTCTACAGACTTATTCTCTTCCCTTTTGCTGTAAGAGATAGAGCTAGGATATGGTTGGATTCACAACCTAAGGAAAGCCTGAACTCTTGGGAAAAGCTAGTCAGTGCTTTTCTGGCCAAATTCTGTCCACCTCAAAAATTGAGTAAGCTAAGAGTGGAGGTCCAGACCTTCAGACAGAAGGAAGGTGAATCCCTTTACGAAGCTTGGGAAAGATACAAGCAATTGATTAGAAGGTGTCCTTCTGACATGCTTTCTGAATGGAGCATCATGGGTATCTTCTATGACAGTCTGTCTGAACTGTCCAAGATGTCATTGGACAGCTCTGCTGGAGGATCTCTTCATCTAAAGAAGACGCCTGTAAAAGCTCAGGAACTCATTGAGATGGTTGCAAATAACAAATTCATGTACACTTCTGATGGAACCCTGTGAATAATGGGACAAATCAGAAGAAAGGAGTTCTTGAGATTGATACTCTGAATGCCATATTGGCTCAGAATAGAATATTGACTCAGCAAGTCAATATGATTTTTCAAAGTCTGTCTGGCATGCAAGCAGCAACAGGCAGTACCAAAGAAGCTTCAACTGAAGAAAAAGCTTATGATCCTGAGAACCCAGCAATGGAAGAGGTGAATTACATAGGAGAACCCTATGGAAACACCTATAATCCTTCATGGAGAAATCATCCAAATCTCTCATGGAAGGACCAACAGAGGCCCCAACAAGGCTTCAATAACAGTAATGATGGAAGAAATAGGTTTAGCAATAGCAAACCTTTTCCATAATCTTCTCAGCAATAGACAGAGAATTCTAAGCAGAGCCAATCTGACTTAGCAACCATAATCTCTGATCTAACTAAAACCACTCAAAGTTTTATGACTGAAACAAGGTCCTCCATTAGAAATTTAGAGACACAAGTGGGTCAGCTGAGTAAGAGGATTACGGAACTCCCTCCTAGTACTCTCCCAAGCAATACAGAAGAGAACCCAAAGAGAGAATGCAAGGCCATAAACACGTCCCACATGGCCGAATGCATAGAGGAGGGAAAGGCAGTGATTTCCAATGAGGAAAACCTCAATGGACGTCCACTGGCCTCCAAGGAGTTCCCTAATGAGGAACCATGGGAATCTGAGGCTCGCACTGAGACCATAGAGATTCCATTGAATTTACTTCTACCATTCATGAGCTCTGATGAGTATTCTTCCTCTGAAGAGGATGAAGATGTTACTGAAGAGTAAGTTGCTAAGTACCTTGGAGCAATCATGAAGCTAAATGCCAAGTTATTTGGTAATGAGATTTGGGAGGATGAACCCTCCATGCTCACCAAAGAACTGGATGACTTGACTAGGCAGAGATTATCTCAGAAGAGACAGGATCCTAGAAAGTTCTCAATACCTTGTACCATAGGCACCATGACCTTTGAGAAGGCTCTGTGTGACCTGAGGTCAAGTATAAACCTCATGCCACTCTCTGTGATAGAGAAGCTAGGGATCCGTGAGGTACAAGATGCAAAAATCTCACTAGAGATGGCAGACAATTCAAGGAAACAAGCTTATGGACTTGTAGAGGATGTCTTGGTAAAGGTTGAAGGCCACTACATCCCTACTGATTTCATAATCCTAGACACTGGGAAGAGTATGGATGAAACCCTCATCCTTGGTAGACCCTTCCTAGCCACAGCAAAAGCTATGATTGATGTTGACAGAGGAGAGCTGGTCATTCAAGTGAATGAGTCCTGCCTTGTGTTTAAGGCTCAAGGATCTCCTTCTGTACACATGGAGAAGAAGCATGCAAAGCTTCTCTCAATGCAGAGTCAAACAGAGCCCTCACATTCAAACTCTAAGTTTGCTGTTGGGAGGCCATCATAATGCTTTGAGTATCTGTGAGACTCCATGAGAGCCCACTGTCAAGCTATTGACATTAAATAAGTGCTTGTTGGGAGGCAACCCAATTTTATTTAATCATATCTATTTATTTTCCATTGTTATTTTATGTTTTCTGTAGGTTGATGATCATGTGAAGTCACAAAAACAACTGAAAAAGAAAAAAATAGAATGAAAAATAATATTAAAAAATAGCACACCCTGGAGGAGAAGCTTATTGGCGTTTAAACGCTAGTAAGGGTGGTATAATGGGCGTTAAACGCCCTGTCTGGCACCATTCTGGGTGTTTAACACCAGAAATGGGCACCAAACTGGCGTTTAACGCCAGAAATGGGCACAGAGCTGGCGTTTAAATGCCAGAAAGGAAAGAAAAGCTGGCGTTAATTGCCAGAAATGGGCAGCAACCTAGCGTTTAACGCTAGGATTGGCAATCAAGGGGGCGTTTACACGCTAATATGGTACAGGGATGAGAAATCCTTGACACCTCAAGATCTGTGGACCCCACAGGATCCCCACCTACCTCATCTCTCTCTCTCTTCTTCACACCTTTCCATAACACCCTTCCTCAAATACCATTCACCAATCCCCTCAATACCTCTTCCCCAAAAACTCCTCACCTATCAAACCCTACCCTCTTCTCCATAATCTCTTCACCAATCCACATCCATCCATCATAAAACCCCACCTACCTCACCATCCAAATTCAAACTACTTTCCCTCCCAAACCCACCCATACATGGCCAAACCCTACCCCTCTCTCCACTCCTATATAAACCAATCTTCACTCTTTCATTTTCACACATCATACACAATACCTCTCCCCCTTGGCCGAACCACTAAACCCCCTCCATCTCCTCTATTTTCTTCTTCTTCTACTCTTTTCTTTCTTCTTTTGCTCGAGGACAAGCAAACCTTCTAAGTTTGGTGTGGTAAAAGCATTACTTTTTTCCATAACCATTTATGGCACCAAAGGCCGGAGAAACCTCTAGAAAGAGGAAAGGGAAGGCAAAAGCTTCCACCTCCGAGTCATGGAGAATGGAGAGATTCATCTTAAAGATCCATCAAGACCACTTCTATGAAGTTGTGGCCAAGAAGAAGGTGATCCCCGAGGTCCCTTTCAAACTCAAAAAGGGTGAATATCCAGAGATCCGACATGAGATTCAAAAAAGAGGATAGGAACTTCTCACCAACCCCATTCAATAAGTCGGAATCTTAATGGTTCAAGAGTTTTATGCCAATGCATGGATCACCAAGAACCATGATCAAAGTGTGAACCCGGACCCAAAGAATTGGCTTACAATGGTCCGGGGAAAATGCTTAGATTTTAGTCTAGAAAATGTAAGGTTGGCATTCAACTTGCCCATGATGCAAGGAGATGCACGCCCCTACACTAGAAGGGTCAACTTTGATCAAAGGTTGGACCAAGTCCTCATAGACATTTGTGAAGAGGGCGCTCAATGGAAGAGAGATTCAAGAGGGAAGCCGGTTAAACTAAGGAGGCATGACCTCAAGCCCGTGGCTAGGGGATGGTTGGAGTTCATCCAACACTCAATCATTCCTACTAGCAACCGGTATGAAGTTACTATAGACCGGGCTATCATGATCTATAGCATCATGATTGGAGAGGAAGTAGAAGTTCATGAGGTTATATTCCTAGAACTCTACAAGGTGGCAAACAAGTCCTCTACTTTGGCAAGGTTAGCCTTCCCTCATCTCATTTGTCACCTCTGCAATTTAGCTAGAATTGACATAGAGGAAGACATCCTCATTGATGAGGACAAACCCATCACTAAGAAAAGGATGGAGCAAACAAGAGAGCCCACTCATGGACAAGAGCATGAGAAAAAACCTCATCATGAAATCCCTAAGATGCCTCAAGGGATGCACTTTCCTCCACAAAACTATTGGGAGCAAATCAACACATCCCTAGGAGAATTAAGTTCCAACATGGGACAACTAAGGGTGTAGCACCAAGAGCATTCCATCCTTCTCCATGAAATTAGAGAAGACCAAAGAGTCATGAGGGAGGAGCAACAAAGGCAAGGAAGAGACCTTGAGGAGCTCAAGGACTCCATAAGATCTTCAAGAGGAAGAACAAGCCGCCATCACTAAGGTGGACCCGTTCTTTAATTTTCTTGTTCTTATTTTTCTATTTTTCGAAAATTATGCTTTATGTTTGTGTCTTATTACATGATCACTAGTGTCTAAGTGTCTATGCCTTAAAGCTATGAATGTCCTATGAATCCATCACCTTTCTTAAATAAAAGGTGTTTTTAATTACAAAAATAAAAAAAGTACATGAATTTCAAATTTTAAAATAGATTAATTATTTTGATGTGGTGGCAATATTTTTTATTTTTCTGAATGAATGCTTGAACAGTACATATTTTTGAATTGTTGTTCATGAATGTTAAAATTGTTGCCTCTTGAAATAATGATGAAAAAAGGAGAAATGCTATTGATAATATGAAAAATCATAAAATTGATTCTTGAAGCAAGAAAAAGCAGTGAAGAGCTTGCAGAAAAAAATATATGCGAAAAAAAAAAGAAAAAAAAATAGAGAAAGAAAAAACAAACAGAAAAAGCCAATAGCCCTTTAAACCAAAAGGCAAGGGTAAAATAAAAAGGATCTAAGGCTTTGAGCATCAGTGGATAGGAGGGCCCACAGGAATAAAATCCTGGCCTAAGCGGCTAAACCAAGCTGTCCCTAACCATGTGCTTGTGGCGTGAAGGTGTCAAGTGAAAAGCTTGAGACTGAGTGGTTAAAGTCGTGGTCCAAAACAATAAGAGTGTGCTTAAGAGCTGTGGACACCTCTAATTGGGGACTCTAGCAAAGCTGAGTCACAATCTGAAAAGGTTCAGCCAGTTATGTGTCTGTGGCATTTATGTATCCGGTGGTAATACAGGAAAACAAAATGCTTAGGGTAACGGCCATGACTCATAAATTAACTGTGTTCAAGAATCAACATACTGAACTAGGAAAATCAATAACACTATCTAAATTCTGAGTTCCTATAGATGCCAATCATTCTAAACTTCAAAGGATAAAGTGAGATGCCAAAACTGTTCAGAAGCAAAAAGCTAATAGCCCCGCTCATCTAATTAAGACTGATCTTCATAGATGTTTTTGGAATTCATTGTATATTCTCTTCTTTTTATCCTATTTGATTTTTAGTTGCTTGGGGACAAGCAACAATTTAAGTTTGGTGTTGAGATGAGCAGATAATTTATATGCTTTTTGACACTGTTTTTAGGTAGTTTTTAGTATGTTTTAGTTAGTTTTTATTATATTTTTATTAGTTTTTAAATAAAAATCACATTTCTGGACTTTACTATGAGTTTGTGTATTTTTCTGTGATTTCAGGTATTTTCTAGCTGAAATTGAGGGACCTGAGCAAAAATCTTATTCAGAGGCTGAAAAATGACTGTAGATGCTGTTGGATTCTGACCTCCCTGCACTCGAAAGAGATTTTCTGGAGCTACAAAGGCTTTATTGGCGTGCTCTCAATTTCTTTGGAAATTAGACATCATGGGCTTTCCAGCAATATATAATAGTCCATACTTTGCCTGAGATTTGATGGCCCAACCCGGCGTTCCAAATCAACATTAAAATTCTGGCATCAAAAGGCCAGAACTGGCATAAAAGCTGGAGTTAAACGCCCAAACTGGCACCAAAGCTGGTGTTTAACTCCAAGAAAAGTCTCTACATGTGAAAGCTTCAATGCTCAGCCCAAGCACACACCAAGTGGGCCTAGAAGTGGATTTCTGCATCATTTACCTATTTTTGTAAACCCTAGGCTACTAGTTCTCTATAAATAGGACCTTCTGCTATTGTATTTTCATCCTTTATCTTTAGTTCTATCTTTTGATCATTTTAGATCTCTAGACCTCCATGGGAGGCTGGCCACTCGGCCTTGTCTACCCTATTTTCACTTATGTATTTTCAACGGTGGAGTTTCTACACACCATAGATTAAGGTGTGGAGCTCTGCTATTCTTCATGAATTAATGCAAAGTACTATTGTTCTTCTATTAAACTCAAGCCTATTTCTTCTCCAAGATATTCATTCGCACTCAAGAACATGATGAATGTGTTGATTATGTGACACTCATCACCATTCTCACTTCTGAATGCGTGCCTGACAACCACTTCCGTTCTACATGCAAACAAGCTTGAATGTGTATCTCTTGGGTTTCTAATCTAAGATTGGAACCTTCGTGTTATAGGCTAGAATTATTGACAGCCATTCCAGAGATCTGAAAAGTCTAAACTATGTCTGTGGTATTCCGAGTAGGATTTGGAAAGGGATGACTGTGATGAGCTTCAAACTCGCGAGTGTTGGGCGGAGTGACAGACGCAAAAGAATCAATGGATCCTATTCCAACATGATCGAGAACCGACAGATGATTAGTCGTGCAGTGACAGCGCATTTGGACCGTTTTCACTGAGAGAACAGGAGGTAGCCATTGACAATGGTGATGCCCAACATAAAGCTTGCCATGAAAAGGAGTATGAACGATTGGATGAAGACAGTAGGAAAGCAGAAGTTCAGGAGGAACAGAGCATCTTCATACGCTTATCTGAAATTCTCACCAATGAATTACATAAGTATCCCTATCTTATTTTATATTTTATTCATCTTTTAATTATCAATTCTCCATAACCATTTGAATCCGCCTGACTGAGATTTACAAGATGACCATAGCTTGCTTCAAGTTGACAAACTCCGTGGGATCGACCCTTACTCACGTAAGGTTTATTACTTGGACGACCCAGTGCACTTGCTGGTTAGTTGTACAGAATTGTAAAAAAGAGTTGAGATTACAATTGTGCGTACCAAGTTGTTGGCGCCATTGATGATTAGAATTTCGTGCACCAACTACATATCTACAGAAGCCACTTGAGATGACAAAGGAACCTAAACATTCACAACCCTCACAAACTTTCCTGGACCAAAATGTCTCAACCCTTGAATCCATGATTGAAAGATATGAAGAGGAGATGAAGAAATCTTGTAAAGATCAACAAACCTCCTCCATGAAAGTGCTATTAATTCTAATGTTGAGTGCAAAGGAGGAAGTGAAGTAACAAGAAAGTGAGGAAGTCAATCAAGAGAGTCCATTCTCAAGTGAGGCAGAAAGTTGCATAAAGGAGGAGTTCATGGAACCACCAATTCAAAAGGCTTTTGATGAAGAAAAAGCTCCAATAACTATACAGCAACCAAGTCTTAAATCCAAAGAAGTGAAAGCAACTAACAAGAGCACCAATCCTGTCCCTGATTCAGCAAGCAAGCTCAATCAAGCCATTTACAAAAGGAAGCTTGCTTAGGAGAGGCCAAGACAAGGGACAATAGCTGAATCTTCTCCCCCCTTGAGGTCATTTCTCTTAACAAACTGGAAGAAGAGGAAGAAAGTGAAGAATATGTCGACCGTAGGTAACATTTCTTTTCTTTGCTTTGTTTACTTTCTCTGTTTGCTTTGTTTAAATTCAATAAATTGGCATATGGTTACATTCTAAGTTTGGGGTTACCCGCCAACAATCTGTTTCAATATCTATGGATGATTGCATCAAAAATGAAAGTGTCACACTAAGATTCTAAGTTTGGTGTGCCACTTAATTTTCTATGCAATTCATTTAGCAACACCACTTATCTGCATAATCATAATTCCCTTTGCAGTGTTTCTTTCTTCTTAGTTGGACAATTTTAGTTTTCTCTTTGTTTTAGTTATTTACTTGTTTTTAATGCTTTCTTTTATTAACTATTTTTGTTAATACATCACCAAGAGATCCTTATTCATGACAGATTCTTGGCTTGGTGATTGTACTTAACATATAACAATTTCACTTGTTTAGTTTTAGTTCAAATAAATTGACACATGATTGTATTCTAAGTTTGGTGTTGCTATGCAACAAAATTTGCTTTCAATCCTTACTAGATACTTGCATCAATTCCAAGTGAAAGTGTCACACTAAGTTTGGTGTGCCACTTATCTTTTATGCCATGTATCATGCACTCCCTCTTATGTTTGCAATCACAATGTCTCTGTCTCTTGTGCCTTGATTGTTATCTTTAATTTTGCTTGCTTAAAACACATGTGCTACTAATATTTTATTGTGTAAGACATTCATGATCTATGTTAGCCCCATAGCCATTGTTCTAATTGTTACTTGAGGATGAGCAAGCATTCTGAGTTTGGCAAGGGAAATGGAAGAATTGAAGGAAAAGGATAACAGTAGAGAAGATGAATTACAAGGTTGTAAAGTTCCTTTTCCTCTCATTTGTTTCTAGCACTTTAAATTACATAATTGTCTTTATCTTCTCTGTATGCATGTGTGGTATGAATAAGTATAGCCCGAATTTTAATCGTAACATGGTGCTGTGCCATTATGACTACCAACTTGAGTTTTGTGAATTCAAAAGCAATAAAGCATCATGATCATAAACAAACAAGGAATCAAAGAAGAACTTAGCATGTGCATACAAGTATTGGAAGGCTAGTATGGTTAATTATTGCTCAATTCCATTAGATCTTATTTAATTGAAGTTTTCATCTAGGAAATTTTGTGAAATCTTTTGAAATCATGAAAACCTTGAAGAACCAATTGCAAATTAAGGCAAGGAAAGCAAATGGGAAAGAATGGGAAAGCTGAAGGCTCTGAGTACCAATGACAATTCCATTGTTAAGTACTTGTGGTGTTTATGTATCAAGCAAAAAGCTTGAAAACAAAACACTTAGAAGTCAAGGCTAGGCTCAAGTGCAAATGCACTCCCTCAAAGCTCAAGGCTGTGAGCATCAATGATTAGAGAGTAAAGAAAAGAAACAAATGAGCTAAAAGAAGTCCTCTAATTAAATGCTTGTGGTGCTTATGTATCAAGTGGTAATACTTGAAAACAAAGCATTTAGAGTCATAGCTTTGTTATCAACTCATGGGGTAAAACACCCAAAAGGAGAAGCTAATAAGAAAATCAAAAGCTTTTTTCAAGGAAGAAATATAAGGAAAAGATTTCATAAATTGAGCTAGATAGAAGCATCTGATGACAAGTCATCTTAGCCTAGTTTCACTAGCCTTTTTCTTTTGTTTTCAATTGATTTATGCACTTTCTTGAGCCATAAGCAAGCCAATTGGGTAGATTTTCATGCTTCCTTTGATTTAATCAACCATAGATGAATTAATGCAATTTCATGAGGTTTTATGCAATAATTGTCACATATTATGAAAGAATGAATATCTCATGATTTTGAGCATAGCTTTGATGTGTTTGGTTGATTAATGATAGGTGAAGAAAGCTTGGAGAAAGGTTGAAGCAAGAAGGAATGGCTAGGAGGAAGAGAGGACAAAAAGTTTGAGCAAAAGTTTGCCTCAAACTTTAGCTCAAACTTTTGGAATAAGTGAAAATGAACCAGGGAGCAAAAAGCTGGACCAAAAGTTTGCCTCAAACTTTTGTGCTAACTTTTGGGCAAAAAGCTGGACCAAAAGTTTGCCTCAAACTTTTGTACAAACTTTTGGGCAAAAAGCTGGAGCAAAAGTTTGCCTCAAACTATTTGGCAAACTTTTGGCATCACAAATCAACACCCTGGAGAGCAAAAGTTTGCGCCAACGTTTGCCTCAAACTTTTTGGCAAACGTTGGCGCATGAACAACACACCCTGGAGAGCAAAAGTTTGCGCCAACGTTTGCCTCTAACTTTTTGGCAAACGTTGACGCCATGAGTGTGCAAGGGGAGGCCAACGTTGAAGCAAAAGTTTGACCCCAAACTTTTGCCCCAACGTTGGTATCAGCAAAAGAGGGTGGCTGATGTGAAAAGTTTGAGTAAAAGTTTGCCTCAAACTTTTACTCAAACTTTTACTCAAGCTTTCATGATTCCGAACCCGGTTCAATTCGGTTCTTCTCCAAACTCCAAGAGCAATCAACCAAGGCCTCTATCAACCCAATTCCATCAAGAGCAAAGGCCCAATTGAAGGCTTGAAGACCATTTGAAGAAAGTGTATAAATAGCATAGGATTTAAGTTTTTAAGGGAGCTTTCCTTTTAGTTTTCATAGAGAGTTTTCGGAGAGCTTTTGGTGTTGAGAGAATTTTAATTTCTAAGTCTCGGGGAAGGAGAATTGAATTCCCTTCCTCTTAGTTTTCTTGCTTTCAATTTCAATTACACTTATCTTAGATCTTGGGTTGGAAGAATTGAAGTTTCTTGCACTTTAAGATTCTGCAATTTACATTTCTTGCGTTCTAAGTGTCTGCCATTTAATTTCTTGTTCTTTAAGATTCAGCACTTTAAATTTCAGTTCTCTTTACTTTCATGCAATTTACCCACTCCCTTTACTTTCTCTGCAATTTAAATTCTGCAAATCACAAATCTCTCAACCAAATCTTGATTCGCTTGACTAAATCAACCACTAAGCTAAAATTGCTCAATCCTTCAATCCCTGTGGGATCGACCTCACTCCCGTGAGTTATTATTACTTGATGCGACCCGGTGCACTTGCCGGTTAGTTTTGGGTGTTTTGGAGAAATTCGTTTTTCCACAAAAATATCCCATCATGTTTTTGGCGCCGTTGCCGGGGATTGATTAAATTGACAATGATTAAGTGAAATGGTGATCTAGATCTAGCATTGTTATTTTCTGTTTCTCTAATTTTTTACTAACCCACTAACTATTTGAAGTTTTGTCTCAACTGACTACACTTAATTTTCAAGAGAATCACTGTGTGTTCCGTTGTTGATTTATATGTCACAGGGAAGAAGAGCAGCCAGAGGGAAGGATATCATTGAAGAAGGAGTTTCTGAGAAAGAAGAACACCACAACATGAAGCCCCAACTCATTACACTAATAGAGAACAATTGTTCCTATGGTGGAAATCCATTGGAGGATCCTAAATAGCACCTATCCATTTTTCTGAGGTCCTGTGGTGTTGTCAACTTCGATAGTATAAATCATGATGCATATAAGCTCTTGCTATTCCCTTTTTCACTAAAGGATGAAGCTGCACAATGGCTTGAAACTTTTCCCCAAGGAAGTATCACTAGTTGGGATGATTTGGTTGCCAAATTTCTAGCCAAATTCTCCTCATCCCAACAAAACATCAAGATGAAAGAGGGAATACATCCATTCATACAAGGAGAGGAAGAACCATTGTTCAAAGCATGGGAAAGATACAAGAAAATAAATGACAAAGTGGGTTTCCAAGCGTTCTATGAAGGATTAACCCCAAAAACAAGAAAAGCGGTGGATTACTTCTCAGATGACCTACTCAAAGCAACAGCAGCTAGCCAAGGAACTGCAGAGTTCAATAACAAGAGAGCCAATAACCAATAGCTAGACAAATTGATTTTCTTCATTCTACTACGGTGAAGGCACAATTTCCACCATGGAAGCCACATTCTTATCTAAGAATGAGGGAATCTCAACATCAGGAACAAAGGGACTTCAACTACAACAACCCCAATTTCCCAAACCTGCAAAAACACCAACATACCAACAACAATCACTACATACCACCACACTACCCACCCTTCCAACCTCCAACACCCCACAACCAACCAATCTCACAAGACTCTCAGAGGATCACCAATCTGGAGATCTTAGTAGAAAGAATGATGAAACATCAAGAGATGATAAGTAAACACCAGGAGGCCTCACTCGGGAGAATTGAGGGGAAAATGGAACAATTAGCTAAGAACCTCACAGAAATGATTGAGAAGAGGGCTAAAAGAAAAGAATCACTCATCCAGGATGAGCATCACAAAGCAAAGCCTCACTTAGGAGGACAAGGGGACAAGGAGAAGGAACCTCAGAATTTTACTACTTTTAGCAAAGAAAAAGAGTTTCACATCTGGTTAGTTTGATGACCAAGAACCATTGGCAAGGTACTAAGTTTGGTATTCCCACACCAAAGTAAGTACAAAGGCCCACAAATAAATCATGCATGCTAACCATTTCTCACGTGCTTGGGGAACAAGCAACTTTCAATATCATTGCAGAGCATCATACAAGCTTTTGGAAGGATTACGCATCATCAACCAAAGAAATGAAAGAGGAATGTGTAGATCAGTGATGATGATGATGAGGAGTAAAGCAAGCGAACTCCAAAAGGTTGTATTGTTAAGTGATTATCTTACATTAAACACTGCTATGATTGAGAGTGGTTTTGTTTCCCTGATTATCTGTCTGTTTAGCATGGTTTCTTTTCTAAAATTCAATAAGCAAGATGCTTGATCATTTACAACATCATACTCTCCAAAACTTGTTTGCACTCAATTTTTCAAAAAAATGCATCACATGAAAGTTCTTTGAAAAGAAGGATTGAGGAATTAAACAATTTTGAGGCAAGCAAAAGATTAGGAGAAGTGGTGGTTCTAGTTGTATGATTATGTATTAAGGTTGCATGCTTGTGAAAACTTGCATGGGAGCTCATAGGCAGGACATGAAGTTCAAAGAAGTATTGTGGAGATTCTCAAAAATCTATTGATCAAAGAAGCAGCAAACAAAACAAAAGAAAATAAAGAAAATACAAAAGCAAAAAGAACATGGCCCAAGGCTCTGAGCATCAATTACTAGGCAGAAAAAGAAAGAAGAAATAAAACTCAAAGAGTTGTTAGCCTAGTAAATGCTTGTGATTGAGTTGTGTCAAAGAAAGAGGCTTGAGCAAGTAAATCCTTAGGGGTGCTTTAACACCTAATACCTTAAAACCAACTGGTTTAGGAGTATTGATTGAAAGCTTATCTAAAGAGCCGCTTTGAGACATGACACTTAGAGTCGAGGCCAAAGCACTGAAACTATAAGCTGCTTCAAGGTGACTACATATAAAGAGATCTCCATGATACCATTTGGATGAAAATCCTAAGACCTAAGACTCCCAATATGTGAGGACTAGTGAGCACTGAAGCCCTCGTATGAGCATATAATTTAGAGTTCACCCCACTGTTACTTGATCACTTCACTCACAGGACCTGACAAGTTGTTCTTCAATCCGTCTTAATTGAAAGAACCACTGAGCATAATTAGTTTCCTTGCTTGGGGACAAGCAAGCTTTAAGTTTGGTGTTGTGATGACAAGTCATCTTAGCCTAGTTTCACTAGCCTTTTTCTTTTGTTTTCAATTGATTTATGCACTTTCTTGAGCCATAAGCAAGCCAATTGGGTAGATTTTCATGCTTCCTTTGATTTAATCAACCATAGATGAATTAATGCAATTTCATGAGGTTTTATGCAATAATTGTCACATATTATGAAAGAATGAATATCTCATGATTTTGAGCATAGCTTTGATATGTTTGGTTGATTAATGATAGGTGAAGAAAGCTTGGAGAAAGGTTGAAGCAAGAAGGAATGGCTAGGAGGAAGAGAGGACAAAAAGTTTAAGCAAAAGTTTGCCTCAAACTTTAGCTCAAACTTTTGGAATAAGTGAAAATGAACCAGGGAGCAAAAAGCTGGACTAAAAGTTTGCCTCAAACTTTTGTGCAAACTTTTGGGCAAAAAGCTGGACCAAAAGTTTGCCTAAAACTTTTGTGCAAACTTTTGGGCAAAAAGCTGGACCAAAAGTTTGCCTCCTCAAACTTTTTGGCAAACTTTTGGCATCACAAATCAACACTCTGGAGAGCAAAAGTTTGCGCCAACGTTTGCCTCTAACTTTTTGGCAAATGTTGGCGCCATGAGTGTGCAAGGGGAGGCCAATGTTGGAGCAAAAGTTTGACCCCAAACTTTTGCCCCAACGTTGGTATCAGCAAAAGAGGGTGGCTGATGTGAAAAGTTTGAGTAAAAGTTTGCCTCAAACTTTTACTCAAGCTTTCATGATTCCAAACCTGGTTCAATTCGGTTCTTCTCCAAACTCCAAGAGCAATCAACCAAGGCCTCTATCAACCCAATTCCATCAAGAGCAAAGGCCCAATTGAAGGCTTGAAGACCATTTGAAGAAAGTGTATAAATAGCATAGGATTTAAGTTTTTAAGGGAGCTGATGCCAAGGCATCATAGGCTAGTTTCACTAGCATGTTTCTGTTAGTTTTAGTTGTTTTATGCATTTTCTTGAGCTTAAAGTAACCAAAAATGGTTAAATGAAGAACAAAGTAATGAACCATCCAAACAATATGATTTTGATGCAAATTCCATGAGTTTTAGTTATATCACTTAAATGCTATGAATGAAAGATTTCTCATGAAATTTTGCAAGACTTTGATGCAATTGTTTGGATGATTTCAGGGAAGAAGAGGCTAAGCAAGGAAGCAACAAAATCAATAAAGGAAGCGTGAATATCACATGTGGAGTTTAAGTTCCAGTTTAAGCCTAAACTGGAGCTTAAACGCCAAAATCATGAAGGATAAGAAATGCTGGGATTGAAGTTTAACCTCCAGTTTGACCTCAAACTGGAGGTTAAACGCCAGAACCAGGAAGAGTACCAGGGGCCATTCCACGTTTAAGCTCCAGTTTGACTCAAACTGGAGCTTAAACGTGTTCGATAGTTTTTTCACTCCAGGGTTGCTCTCTCCATCTCCACGTTTAACCTCCAGTTTGACCTCAAACTGGAGGTTAAACGCCAGAATGAGTATGCCAACCAGGGAGGAGTTCCACGTTTAACCTCCAGTTTGACCTCAAACTGGAGGCTAAACGTGTTCGACCTCCAGGATGCCTCATTCCTTTTCCACGTTTAACCTCCAGTTTAACCTTAAACTGGAGGTTAAACGTGTTCGACTACATTACTCTCCAGGGCTACCTTCTTCCATTTCCACGTTTAAGCTTCAGTTTAACCTTAACTGAAGCTTAAACGTGCTTCTACAAATGGCCTCACTGAAAGTGTCTGGCGTTTAAGTTGCAGTTTAAGCTTAAACTACAACTTAAACGCCACTCTTGAAAAGGGTTTCTGGGCCAGAAATATTGTGATTTAAGTTAGTCTTTGAGCACAAGTATTAACTTAAAATTACTTTGGTATGAAACCCAATTGAATATCATGGTTTATGGGATTGGGCCTGAAGGATTGATGAGTTTGAAATCTCAATTT
>NC_029789.2:70051481-70084781 GCF_000816755.2 Arachis ipaensis | reverse complement strand
TTGTAATTTACATTTCCTTTGCAATTGTTCTTGTTGGATTTAGGAAGGCATTGAGATCTAGACTTGGCTATCTAGTCTCTTGAGTCCTGAGATCTGAATTCTCATTTTACTTTCTCTGTTTAACGCTTTTCATGCTCATTTACAATTCTATTTTTAGATCCGGTTCAATCCAAGTCATCTTCTATTTCTCTGTTTGTTGAATTTTACCTTTCCTTGTTTAATTTATGCAAATCCAATTCCCAATTCCCTTTACAATTCAAGCCATTTACATTTCTTGCACTTTAAGATTCTGCAATTTACATTTCTTGCATTCTAAGTGTCTGCCATTTAATTTCTTGTTCTTTAAGATTCAGCACTTTAAATTTCAGTTCTCTTTACTTTCATGCAATTTACCCACTCCCTTTACTTTCTCTGCAATTTAAATTCTGCAAATCACAAATCTCTCAACCAAATCTTGATTCGCTTGACTAAATCAACCACTAAGCTAAAATTGCTCAATCCTTCAATCCCTGTGGGATCGACCTCACTCCCATGAGTTATTATTACTTGATGCGACCCGGTGCACTTGCCGGTTAGTTTTGGGTGTTTTGGAGAAATTCGTTTTTCCACAAAAATATCCCATCAGCATCAATCACTTATATGTCTTTTGTGATTGTGGCATGCCTAGAAAACTAGCCTACCATGAACATTAACTTGCTATTCTTCTTACCTTGGTTTGTCAAAGTGCACTGCATGATTCTTTTCTTGCTTGGGGACAAGCAAGGTTTAAGTTTGGTGTTGTGATGACATGTCATCATGTCACATTTTTCTATGCTTTTTCATACAAGAAATTGATGATTAGTGCTTAAATATTGCATTCTTTTGTGCTTAAATGGTATATTTCTTTGATCTTTTGATTTGATAAACTTTGTAGGAAATAAGAAGAAAAAGAAGCAAAAGTGCACAAAATAAGCTTAAAAGGAGAAAAAAAGAGTTTTGGGGCACACTTTGAAGTTGGAGCAGACTTTGATGCCTTAGGCCACGCTTTTAAAAGCGTGGCCCATGACCATGAACAAAGGAAACAAAGGCTTGCACTCAATTACATGGAGTTCTACGTTAAAATTGTTAACTTTTTCGGGTTTTTTTAGCCTTGTGACAGCATGACCATGCCTCCTTCAAATGACCATAACTTGATCTACATTTGTCCAATTGATGTGCTTCCAGTTGCGTTGGAAATCTGACATTCAAAGCTTTCCAATGACATGTAACAATCTATATTTGGCATTAAATTGAAGCACAAATAATAGGCATCTTTAAGGCCCAAAAACTAACCAAGCAAGTGCTCACACCAAGGCTCGAATAGGGGAACCACGTAGCGCTCAACCAAAGGCCCAAAAAGCATAGCGCTACGTTAACTCTTTTCACTTTATCGTAATTTCCAAGCTTGGGGAGGAGACTTGTGCTGTCCACACACAAGGAGTACCGCTCAATGCACATGGATTTTTTAATTTTTCTGGTTTCACATGAGTAGGTACCCAAATTTCCAATATTTTCTCATTTAAACACTGTACACTTTCATTAACCCAAGTTCCCACAGTTCTCCACACTTAATTAATACACAATATCTATCTTAAGCTAACCAAAGATTCAATTGGGGGTAATTAATTGTTTTTCCGCTTAAGGCTAGTGATGCGGTAAAATATAGAACAAATGGGGATTAAAAGGCTCAACGTGGCTAACAAGGGTGATTGAAAGGGTAGGCTATTTGGGATAAGTGAGCTAATAACAAATAATGGCCTCAATCATATGTATGCATATTAATACACTAAACATTTGACATATAGAATGGAACAAAATATAGATTGTAATTATAGAGAAGGAAACACACAAGAATAAACTGTTATGGTTAAGTAGTGTAACCATGTAATTAAGCTCAAATCTCATGGGTTGTGTATTTTTAGCTACAATTCATGTTCCAATTTACAGTTTTCAAACAAGTTTAACACAAATTTTTTTTAATTTAAATTAGTGAAATATTATAAAATAGAGTCTTGAAAAGAAGTTTATTACTTTAACCAAGCAAACATACTTGCAAACAATTATTATCATGCAATCTTTTTTATCTAACAAAAGAAAAACTAAAATGTTGGTGTTAAGAGAGAGAGAGATTACCTCTGCAAGTCTGGTACTGACCGATCTCCCCACACTAAAAGCTTGGCACTGTCCTCGGGTTTTTTTAGCCTTGTGACAACATGACCATGCCTTCTTTAAAGGGCCATAACTTGAGCTACATTTGTCCAATTTATGTGCTTCCAGTTACGTTGGAAAGATGACATTTAGTGCTTTCCAACAGTATATAACAATCTATATTTGACATAAAATTGAAGCATAAGTAATTAGAATTTTTAAGGCCCAAAAACCAACAAAACAAGTGCTCACACCAAGGCTCGGAGAGGGGAACCACGTAGCGCTCAACCAAAGGCCCAAAAAACATAGTGTTAAGTTAACTCTTTTAACTTTATCATGATTTCCAAGCTAAGGGAGGAGACTTGTGCTGTCCACACACAAGGAGTAGCACTCAATGAGTTAACTGAGCGCTTAATAAGTGAGCGCTATTTGCAAAAGGAGACAGCCATGGTTCGAAGATGGAAACCCATATGCAAAGGGGCGCTACGTTGAAATACTAACTGAGCGCTACATTGCAAGGCTTGGTTCGAAGGGAGGAACAAGGCAAGGGAGCGCTACGTTACCTTTCCTCACTGAGCGCTCCATTGGAGCTAGCCCCCCAATCCATTTCCGAACAAGTGCACCCATGGACCATTTTCCATCAAGTGCCACCCAAGGCCAAACCAAAAAGCTGCAACTCTGGCTCAATTAATCCCAATTTAAACCCATTGACACACCAAAGCAAGCAAAACCCATGGACATCACTCAAAGGCACAAGAAAAAGCTAGATTAGGAATTTCATTTGAATTGTAATTTGTTTTCAATTTCAATTTCATTTTCATTTTGTAAAGCCTACAAAAAGGCATCAGTTTCATTTTATTAGGGAGGCTGGCTCTAATAGCGAGCAGTAGGAGTAGATTAGAGAGCTCTCTTTTAATTTTCCTTTTTGAATTTAAGAATTGAGATTGGATCTGGGTTCATTTTCTATTTTCATTGTCTTTCTTTTGCAACTTCTACTTTTTAATTCTAGGCTTGTGAACTCTGATTGAAGAATTCTTTGAAGTTCTTCCTCTTGGAGTTCCATTTTTTTTTGTTTTCAGAATTTATGAATTAAAGATCCGATCTCAATTGCTTCTTTCTGATTTTCACTTCTTCTGCAAATTTTCATTTCTGCTTTAGTTCTTCTGCAAATTTACTTCATCTTCTACTTCTCTGCACTTTATAATTCTAGTTTTATTTTGAATCCCAGTCCCCAAATCCTTTACTCTTCAAGCAATTTAAGATTCCCAGCAATTTAGATTCAGTAATTTAAGTTTCTTGCATTTTTAGTTTTAGTCATTTACCTTTCTTGCAATTTAAGTTTCAGATATTTTACTTTCTTGCACTTTAAGTTTCTGCAATTTTACTTTCTGTACTTTAAATTCACTGTAATTTCCTTTCTGTTGGTTCAATTTCATCCAATTCACCAATGTTAGCTTGACTAAACTAATCACCCACTAAAGTTGCTTGATCCATCAATCCCTGTAGGATCGACCTCAGTCTTTTGTGTAATTACTACTTGATGCGACCCGGTACACTTGCTGGTGAGTTTTGGTGTGGAATCTAATTTCCACCCCATCAGTAAGTTGAGAGGCTGGTGAGTTCTGCAGTGAAGAAGGACTCGTGAGTGCTGGGAAAGACGTAGTGGAACATAATCTGTGCCCACACTCGAGCCTCCAAGGTAAGTGTTGAAGTCAATATGCCCTTAGGTCGGGATCGATGGTATCCATAGATCCATCTACTGCCAGGTTGTGCTATAACTCTGAGGACGTTGTCCCAGTCAAATTGGTATGTCTGGTGCTTGACAGAGACTTCTTGGTATGCGTCCAATCCTTCTAGAGTAGGGGAGAGATCTAAAGCTCACTGAATGGCCCCTTCAGATATAGGGACTTGCTTCTGATGGACATAGACAGACTGCAGGGCTGGCATGTGAAAATTAGAGTAGAATTCAACTACCCATTAGAGGTTGACCTGCCATGGCTGCCTCTGTAAGAATCTCCATTGTCTGCACTCAATGCGGGGCTCTACAAAATCAATATTGTGGGTAGGGACGATGAGTAGGTGCTCATTGTTGTAGTTTCGTTCAGCCAGGATGGGGAACATCTGCTCACAGTAGCGGTTAGTGAACCGCGCAGTGTCCCTTGCTGGAAAGGGTTTCTCGGTTTCATCGACCTTGATGATCCTCTTGACCCGCTTTGTTGTTGGTTTGACTGATGTTGAGGATGGTTTCGCAGCTGGTGCTCTTTTCGTCTCCCTCCTCGCCGGTGGCTTGTTAGAGGCTTTCTCTTTACCCTTCTGGGTGGCCATCCCGAAAAGGGGAAAAAAAAAGAACATGAAATCAAATAGCTAGAACCTGGAGGAGGAAATTACAAGTGATAATCAATGCCAAGGTAAAGGAGAATGTCGTAAACACATGATCACGATTCCATGTAATTAGGACATCAATGGAAATATAGCATGATAAATTAAGACAATTAGATGCAAGATGTTTATTAGCATGCCGGGAAAGGCATGAGTAACGTAGATCAAGCATTAAGAGCTTAATTTGATTATCCAATGTAACAAACTAACAATCACATTTGTGATGACAATTATATTTAATCAATAAAATGTTGCAAGGGTTTTGTGAAAAATAGGCAGCAGAGTAGAAGAATAGAATAATTAATAATTCACAATGCCATACGGACTTTTCACAAATACTTGGTATGCATGTAAAATATGTTAGGAAAAGTATGAAATCCAACATGCATGCAACCTAAAAATTAGTATTAATTATCAAATCACACCCTAATATATCCACAAGTAAAATATAGAAGAAAACAATCACCCATTTAAATTTCTAACACCAACATAAAAATGCATGGAAGAAGAAAGAAAAAGAAACCATAGATAATGAAATTAAAAGAAAAATAAAGAAGAAGGAAACATAAATTAAAGTAATAATGAAAGGGTAAAAGGGGAAGAGGAAAAGAACCTGGATGATGAAAAATGAAAGAAGAGAGTAATAGAAAGTAAGAAAGAATAAGGAAGAAGAAAGAAAGAAGGAGGAAAAAATTAGGATTGAAAAGAATTAGCATTAGGAGGGAGAAAGAAGGAAAACTGGCAGCGCTGGGATTTAGTGGTGTGGTGCAACCGATGCGCATGCGTACTGCGTGCGTCTGCATGAATTGCGCGAAAGGAGAGGGACGCGGAGGCATCCCGTACGCGTACGCGTGAACGAGGCAGTGCCTCTAGCGCGAATCCAGTGCGAGGCCAGCACAACTTTCGGCCAAAATACCCAAGTACGCCGGTTTTCTGAGCCACGCGTACGCGTCAGGGGCGCATACGCGTGGATTGGCAATTGCGCAGGGGACGCGTACACGCAACGCGCGCTTCCGCATGGGTTGTTGGTGTGCTAAGCCTCCCTTCTGCACGCCTCCAACCCAACTCTCTGTAGCATTTGTGCACTTTTCGATCCCCAAGGGACGCGTGCGCGCCATAGACGCGTGAGCGTCGATGGTTTTTTTTATATATGCAGAATGCAAAATGCAGCATGCAGATGAATATACAGAAATTACGAATGAAAAACTTATAAAAATAAAATAAAATAAAGCTAAGAATGAAAAATAATGATCATACCATGGTGGGTTGTCTCTCACCTAGCACTTTGCTTTTACGTCCTTATGTTGGACGGTCCATAAGCTCAGTCTTCATCTATTGATGGATCCTCCAGGAGGAAGATCTCTAGTTCCTTGTTGTTCTTCATCTTCTCACCATGATATAGCTTTAAGCGATGTCCATTGACCTTGATGAATTTGGAGCTTGAAGGATGACTCGGTTGAAAGACTCCGTATGGCGCCGCCTCCTCTACTCTGTAGGGACCCTCCCATCTTGATCTCAGCTTACCTGGCATGACTTGTAAAGGAGAACTAGCTCCACAGGTCTGAATTCTCTCCTCTTGATGTGCTTGTCATGCACAGCCTTCATCTTCTCTTTGTATCGCCTGGAGTTGTCATATGCTTCTAGGCAACGGTTCTCTAATTCTTGTAGTTGCAGCTTCCTTTCAGCTCTGGCCTTCTCAAATCCCATGTTGATTTCTCTTACCGCCCAAAATGCTTTGTGCTCTACCTCTACTAGGAGGTGACAAGCTTTTCCATAAACCAGGAGAAAGGGGCTCATCCCGATTGGTGTCTTGTATGCTATCCGATATGCCCAAAGCGCATCTTGTAGCCTGGTACTCCAGTCTTTCCTATGAGGCTTGACGATCTTCTCCAGATACACTTTATCTCTCTATTAGACACCTCTGCTTGCCCATTGGTCTGGGGATGGTAAGCTGTCGCTACCTTGTGAGTAATTCCATTCTTCTTCAGTAGTCCTGCTAATCTCCTGTTACAAAAGTGAATGCCTTGATCACTCACGATTGCTCGTGGTGATCCAAAGCGACAGATAGTATGGTTAATAACAAAGGAGACAACAGTGTTAGCATCATCAGTACGGGTAGGAATTGCTTCCACCCATTTAGAAACATAATCTACAGCTAACAATATATATAAGAAACCACTAGAGTTTGGAAATGGACCCATGAAGTCAATGCCCCAAACATAAAAAATCTCACAGAACAACATAATCTGTTGGGGCATCTCATCCCTCTTGGATATGTTACCAAACCTCTGGCATGGGGAACAAGATTTACAGAAGGCAGTAGCATCTTTAAAAAGAGTGGGCCACCAGAATCCACAGTCTAAAATTTTTCTAGCTGTTCTTTGAGGGCCAAAATGTCCACCACTCTCAGAAGAGTGGCATGCCTCTAAGATGGACTGGAATTTTGATTGAGGCACACACCTTTTAATTATCTGGTCAGCACCATACCTCCATAAATATGGATCATCCCATATATAATATTTGGACTCGCTTTTCGGCTTGTCTTTTTTATGCTTAGTAAAGTTGGGAGGGAAGGTATGACTGACTAGATAATTAGCTATAAGCGCATACCAAGGAACTAATTCAGATATTGCATGCAAGCTATCAAATGGAAAAGATTCATTTATAGGAGTGGAGTCAGCCTTAATGTGCTCAAGGCGACTCAAGTGGTCTGCCACTAAATTCTAGGAACCACTCCTATCCTTAATTTCTAAATCAAATTCTTGCAGCAGCAATATCCAATGTATTAGCCTTGGTTTAGACTCTTTTTTAGCTAATAAATACTTTAGAGCTGCATGATCTAAGTACACCACCACCTTAGTACCAAGTAAATTGGCTCGGAATTTATCCAGAGCAAAAATAATAGCCAGAAGCTCCATTTCAGTGGTAGTGTAATTAGACTGAGCAGCGTCTAATGTCTTAGAAGCGTATGCAGTTATGAAAGGATCCTTACCTACGTGCTGAGCCAGCGTCGCTCCTACTGCATGGTTGGAGGCATCACACATAATCTCAAATGGCTGGCTCCAGTCAGGTCCTCTCACAATCGGAGCCTAAGTCAAGACGATCTTCAGCTTATCAAACGCTTCCATGCAGTCTGCATTCAGCTCGAACTCAACATCCTTCTACAATAGTCTAGATAAAGGCAATGCTACCTTACTGAAGTCCTTGATAAATCTCCGGTAGAAACCTGCATGACCAAGGAACGAACGGACTTCCCTCACGGAGGAGGGGTAAGGTAAACTAGAAATGACATCTACTTTTGCTAGATCTACAGAAATACCAGTACTAGAAACAACATGTCCTAGCACAATTCCTTGTTTTACCATAAAGTGATATTTTTCAAAATTTAAAACAAGGTTTGAACTAACACACCTGTCTAATACTCTAGCTAAACTATCCAAGCAAAGGCTAAATGAATCACTATATACGCTAAAATTATCGATGAAAACTTCTATACAGCTTTCAATAAGATCTGAGAAAAGACTCATCATGCACCTTTGGAAAGTAGCCAGTGCATTACATAAGCCAAAAGGCATCCTTTTGTAAGCATACGTTCCAAAGGGACATGTAAAAGTAGTCTTCTCCTGATCTTCAGGAGCTATATGAATTTGAAAATAGCCTGTATAACCATCTAAAAAGCAGTAATGTGATTTACCTGACAGGCAATCAAGCATCTGATCAATAAATGGCAAGGGGTAATTATCCTTACGAGTAGCTTGGTTGAGGCGCCTGTAGTCAATGCAAACCCGCCATGAATTCTGCACTCTAGTTGCCATGAGCTCTCTATACTCATTCTTCAATGTTGTGACTCTAGAATTCTTGGGCACCACTTGTACTGGGCTAACCCATTCGCTATCTGAGATTGGATAAATGATATCAGCTTCTAGCAGTCTGGTTACTTCCTCCTTGACAATTTCTAAGATGGTGGGATTCAGTCTTCTTTGAGGTTGACGAATAGGCCTTGCTCCCTCTTCTAAAAATATCCTGTGCTCACAAACTTGAGGGCTGATGCCTACTATATCCGCCAGGCTCCACCCAATTACTTTCTTGTGTCTTCTCAGCACCCTAAGCAGCTGCTCCTCCTGTTAGGATGTGAGTTCCCTTGCAATGATAAATGGGAGCTTCTGATTATCCTCAAGGTAAGCATACTTGAGGTGGGGTGGAAGGGGCTTTAACTCCATTTCTGCTTATGGTTAGACACTTGATCATTTAGAGCTAGTGATAATGGCAAAGTGTCCTCATTGTGTTAAGAGGATTTCCCCACACTTGGACCATGCTCCATGCGCATCTCTTCTAGTTCTTCTTGGAGGACTGAAGACACAGTCTCCTCAATGATGTCGCACTGGAAGATGGAATGATCTTCCGGAGGGTGCTTCATAGCTTCATCCAGATTGAAGCTCACTGCTCGGCCATCTATCTTAAAAGAATAAATTCCTGAGAAGGCATCCAGTTGGAACTTTGAAGTCTTCAGGAATAGCCTTCCAAGCAGGATGGATGACAGTCTTCCTGAGTCATTAGGGGGCATTTCTAGGATATAAAAGTCAATGGGAAATGTGAGGCTCTTAATGCTCACCAGCACGTCTTCAGCAATTCCAACCACTGTGATGATGCTTTTATCTGCTAAAACAAAATGAGCTGCTGACCTTTTTAAGGGAGGGAGCCTGAAAGCATCATATATAGACAAATGCATAATACTCACGCACGCTCCTAAATCACACATGCAGTCAGAGAATATTACACCCCCAATGGTACAGTTAACCATGCATGGGCCTGGATCACTACATTTTTCAAGTATATTCCCCATTAAAGCAGATATAGAACTACCTAAAGGAATAGTTTCTAATTCATTAATTTTATCCTTATGCATGCATAAATCTTTCAGAAACTTCGCATATTTAGGTACTTGCTGAATAACATCAAAAAGGGGAATAGTTACCTCAACCTTTTTGAAGATTTCTACCATTTTGGGATCGAGTTCCATTTGCATTCTGGGCTTCCTTGCAAGGTGTGGAAAGGGGATAGGAATGGCGTCTCTTGTAGCTTCAGCTTCCTTTGGTTCTCCATTCCTTGGTTGAGCTGCTTTTTCTTCAACCATGTCTTGTACTTCATCCTCCTCTTCAACATCCTCCACTTCAACCATGTCCTCAATTAGGGTGTTTTTTGGTGGACTTGGCTCTTCGTGATTCCTCTCTTGTAGTGTGGTTCCGGACATCAGAGTGATGGCATTGATTCCACCTTTGGGGTTGGGTATAGGTTGAGAAGGAATTCCACTGGAGCTTGAAGGCTGATTATTGGGAGCGGAGAATGAATCCATCCTGGAGATGAGAGCTTGTAAAGTGGCATTCAGACCATTTATGGTAGAGTTAAGTGTATTCTGAATGTTTTGTTGTCCTTGTGCAGGAGAACGAAGTATCTCATCATTAGAAGAGGAAAGGGGTAAGTGATCTGAGGAGCTTGCTATTGGTTGTTCTGAGGCAATTGGGACTGCCTTAGGTGAGGTGCTCTGTAAGGCTGGTTCTGGTTCTGTTGTTGATAGGGAGGGTTCTGCTGATTCCGGTGCTGCTGTTTGTTATTATTATTCCACCTCTGATTTCCCTGGTTGTCTCTGCCTCCTCTGTTATAGTTGTCCCTCCATTCATGGTTGGAGTTGTCTTGCCAACCTTGGTTATAGTTCCCACCTTGGTTATAATTGCTGCCTTATTGAGAGTATCTTTGATTCGGGCGGTCATAGAAGTTATGAGTAGCTGCCAAGGTGTTGTCTTCTTGTTGGAGTTACGGACACTCATCAGTGTAATGATTATAATCGGCACATATCCCGCACACTCTCTGAGGAACCAGTTGTTGACTATGTTGCGGTGAGGGAGGCTGAGATTGTTGTTGGTTCAGTTGAAGCTGCTTCAGTAAGTTGGTTATCTCTCACAGAGTCTGCGTGAGAGCAGTAGTTTCACTGCTAGAGGAAACCTCTGCAACAGCCTTGGGATTGTTGTTCCTGTGCCTGACATTCCGGGTAGATTCAGCTAGATCGGTGATCAGTTGCCACGCCTCTGTCGCTGTCTTGTACTTCTTCAGAGAGCCATTACTTGCAGCATCTAATGTAGTCTTATCCTAAGGCTTCATGCCATGTGTGAAGTAGTTGATCAACTCCATTTCATCAATCTTGTGGTGGGGGCATGAATCTAGGAGATTCCTGAAGCATTCCCAATATTCGTAAAGGGTCTCTGAGTCACCCTGGATAATGCAGAAGATCTCTTTCCTCAGTTTATTTGTAACTTCAGCTGGAAAGTATTTTTCCAAGAATTCTCTCCTGAGCGTATCCCAGTTGGTAACAACTGCTTCTAGTTAGGTGTAGTACCACTCCCTCACCTTTCACTCAAGAAAAAACTGGAAGGCGATTAGCAGAATAGAAGTCTCATCTGCACCATGACGCCTAACAGTAGAACAGGCTGTCTGAAAATTTCTGAGGTGCTTGATAGGCTCCTGAGCAGGTAAGCCATGAAACTTGGGTATTAGGTTGATTAGCATAGTCTTTAGTTCAAAATTTGGAGCCAGATTTAGGTGACGCACTTGATACGGTTGCAGTGTAAAGTCTGGAGCTCCTGCTTCCTGTAGTGTAATCCTTCTGGGCTCCGCTATATCACCTGCACGTGAATCAACAAAATTAGTAGAAAAGGAGCTTGTTTCTTCCTCAGATGGCGCTTCAGATTCGCCCTCTGATGAGATTGGTGAATTGGCAAGAACTATTTCACCACCCTCAGAGGCTAACCGATGCCGAGCTCGCCTGATACGGGAAATAGTTCTGTCAATTTCAGGATCAAACGCGGCTAAGCTCGGATCAGGCAGCGAACGTGTCATTCAATGAAAGAAATATATAGCTCATGCTAATAAAATAAAATAAAATATACAAAAATTAAAAATATGTACACCATCTAATAATATAGCACGCAATTACAACTCCCCGGCAACGGCGCCAAAAATTGACGTGGCGGAAATTAGCCAATTAAGAAATTAATAGAAGAAATATGTTGCAAGTATAGTTCTTAACCAGCAAAAATCCGCTTATCAACTTAGAAGGGTTGTCACAAATTTAGAATAAAAATACTGGGAGTAGGAATCCCAGGTTGTCTCCTAACAAGCTGACAAAAGAGTGCTATTTTATTAGTCATGAGTTTTCTGAGAATTTTTAAGAGTTGTAGAACAGAAAAGTAAATGATTGTAAATTGAGGACAATGAAAATTAACGAGAGAATTTATTCAATTAAATAAAAGCCTTAACCGGGGGTAGATTAATTGGAAGTTCTATCCTTGTTGGTTTTTTTCCAATTGGGATAGCAAAAGGTTGTTGTTCTACTTAGTCATCCCTTACTAAATAAAGGAAAGTCAAGCAACCAACTAATCAACTCTGAATCCTAGGTCCTAATCCTCTCCGTAGGAAGGATTAGAGTTAGAGACTAGAGAGTTAGCCAATAACTTCCAATTTAACTAATCACTTGAGCATTCCAACTCTAGGGTCTCCTTTTAATCAACCCCCAAGTCAAGTTAGGAGTCTACTCCATTGACATGAAAATTACTTGCATAGAATTAAAAAGGGAATAAAAGGAAGACATGATAAATAATAACTGAAAATTAATTAAAAGTAAAAATAGTTCTTTGCATTAATAAATTCCAAAATGCAACATACGTATCTGAACAGCGTCAATAAGTAATCAAAAGAGTAAAGGAATAAGAAAGCAAACTAGAATAATGGAAACTTCAACGGAGGTAATGACTCTTCTCAATATCCAAAGCAAAAGCATAAAACTCTAGAACTATGAATGTAAAAGAAACCTAGAGAAAGTCGTAATTTCTCTCAAAGATTTCAAACTAAAAACTAAAATTATTCGTAATGTCAATGTCCGTTGAGTCTCTGCTTGTCCCCTAACTCTAGTCTGTATTTTTGGGCCGAAAACTGGGTCCAAGCTTGGCCCAAAATTGCCCCAGCATTTTCTGCGATTTCTGCAAGTCGCGCATGTCACGCGTACGCGTCAGGCACGCGTACCCGTCGCTGGTCATCTTTGCGTGTCACGCATACGCGTCAGGCATGCACACATGTCATCGTGAAAACTCCAATTCACGCGTACGCGTCAGGTACGCGCACGTGTTGCTGTGCAGATTTCCAAATCACGCGCACGCGTGAGGCATGTGTGCGCGTCGATGCTCGTTGGTTGTTTCCTTTATTTCTTGTGTTCCTTCCATTTTTGCAAGCTTCCTCTCCATCCTCTAAGCCATTCCTGCCCTGTAAAGCCTGAAAACACATAACGCACATATCACAGCATCAAATGGTATAAAGGGGAATTAAAATACACAAATTAAAGGCTTTGGAAGCAAGTTTTCAACCATATAACAAAACTAGGAAGGAATTGTAAAACCATGCAATTTGTATGAATAAGTGTGCAAAGACTTGATAAAAACCACTCAATTGAACACAAGATAAACCATTAAATAGTGGTTTATCACACCTCCACCTTAGCCTTGTCCACCTCTATGCCTCTTTTTGAGATCTTATGACCAAGAACCACCCCTTCTGTGACCATGAAATGGCATTTCTCCCAATTTAAAACACGGTTGGTTTCCTGGCATCTCTTTAGCACCAAGGCCAAGTGGTGTAAGCAATTAGAATATGAATCACAAAAAACAGAAAAGTCATCCATAAACACCTCAATGATTCTTTCAATCATGTCTGAAAATATGGAGAGTATGCACCTTTGGAATGTTGCAGGTGCATTGCACAATCCAAAGAGCATTCTCCTATAAGCAAAAACACCATAGGGACAGGTAAATGAGGTCTTTTCTTGATCCTTGGGGTCTACAACTATTTGGTTGTAACCTGAGTAACTGTCCAAGAAGCAATAATATTCGTGTCCCGCAAGTCTTTCCAGCATCTGATCCATGAAAGGTAGGGAGAAGTGGTCTTTCCTGGTGGCTTCATTAAGCTTCCTATAATCAATGCACATGCGCCAGCCAGTCACTGTTCTTGTAGGTATCAGCTCATTTTTCTCATTTGGTACAATAGTGATCCCTCCTTTCTTTGGAACTACTTGCACTGGGCTTACCCAAGGGATGTCTGAGATAGGGTAAATCACCCCAGCTTGCCACAATTTCAATACCTCTTTTTGGACTACTTCATTCATGGTTGGATTTAGCCTTCTTTGCTGCTATCTTGAGGACTTGGCTCCTTCTTCAAGTAGGATTTTGTGCATGCACATTGAAGGACTAATTCCCTTCAAGTCTGCAAGTGTCTATCCTATAGCATCTTTATGCTGTTTTAGCACTTGGAGAAGCTCCTCTTCTTGTTCCTCACTCAAGCTTGAATTGATGATTACTGGGTAAGTGTCATTGTCACCCAAGTAAGCATACTTCAAGCTTGGAGGCAGGGTCTTCAGCTCTAATTTTGGTGCCTCTACTTCCTTTTTGTCAGCGTGGTTCAGTATGATTGACTTCTTCATGGTTTCTTGTGGTAATTCTCCACTTTTTGCTTGTTGCTCCAGCTCCATGATCTCTTCACATTGTTCTTCCTCCAACACTCCTTGAACTATCTTTTCTATGGTATCTACCATCATGCACTCTCCTATGGATTCTTTGGGATAACTCATTGATTTGAATACATTAAAGACCATCTTCTCTTCATGTAATCTCAAGACTAGCTCTCCTTTTTGGACATTAATAATGGCTCCAGCAATAGCTAGGAATGGCCTTCCTAGGATGATAGATGTGTTGGCTTCTTCTTCCATGTCCAGCACAACAAAGTCAGCTGGGAAAATAAATTCTCCCACTTTCACCAGCAAATCCTCCACTACCCCATGAGGAAATTTAAATGTTCTATCAGAAGAATTGTTCACATAATTTGCCTGCTCCCATTCATTTTCAACTTCTGGGGCATTTTCTTCCCGTGGTGGTGCTTGAGCTTGGACAGCTGAGACTTGGCCAGTCTCCATCCTCTTTATTAAGGCTGCTAGTTGTGCTGCAATCATCTTGTTTTGTGATTTCAAGGCATCCATGGAATTTAGCTCCAGCACTTCTTTCTTTTGAGATCTTTCTGAAGCATAGAAGTATTCATTTTTAGCTACAGTCTTTATAACATCTATAGCTTCTTCAATGGTTTTCTTCTTGTTGAGTGAACCCCCTGAAGAGTGGTCCACAGCTTTCTTTGCTTCATATGATAGTCCTTCATAGAAAATGTGAAGTTGAACCCATTCGTTGAACATGTCCGGAGGGAACTTTCTTGTCAAGTCTTTGAACCTCTCCCAGGCCTCATAAAGTATTTCACCATCTTGCTGTTTGAAGGTCTGCACCTCAGCTCTCAATCTATTTACTCTATGTGGAGGGTAGAATTTGGCTAGAAATTTGTTTACAACTTCATCCCAAGTTGTTAAGCTCTCCTTGGGAAATGCTTCTAACCACTTTGCTGCCTTATCTCTGAGTGAAAAAGGGAACAAAAGTAGCTTGTAGGTGTCAGGGTGTACACCATTGGACTTTACAGTGTCATAAATCCTCAAGAATGTAGTGAGATGTTGGTTTGGGTCATCCTGGGTTCCCCCTCCATATGAACAATTATTCTCGACAAGTGTAATGAGTTGAGATTTCAACTCAGTTGTTAGCATGGATTGTTGGTTTGAGAATGCTGCTGCCACAGTTTCCTGGATTTGGGTTGATGTAGGAGCCTAAGACTCTCCTCTCTTGCCCAATATGATTACCAGCATCTACTCCAACATGGTTTTGCACTTCTTCTTCCATAGTATCTCCTAGATCTTCCTCTACTACTTCCTCTCCTACTATGCCTTTGCCTCTTGCTTCCCTCCTCAATCTAAGGAAGGTCTTCTCAGGTTCATTATCGATGGAGGATGAAGTTTCTCCCCTTCTACCTATCATACATTCAACAAATAGCAAGCAGAGGGCAAGTGAAGTAATCACTCTTATTAAGATTAATGGTTAGCTTGGTTGATGCAATTAATCAAACAGTTAGAAGAAGTTAAAATCCAAAGTAAAATCAAAATAAAACATAACTGAAGAAAAATTAAAGAACTGAAAAAAATAACAAGGTAATTAAAATGCTTAATCTAGCTCTCCAATCATTTTAATCATTGTCAAATTCGAACCAATCCCCGTCAACGGCGCCATAAAACTTGATGACCGGAATTCACACTCCATATAAAAATGATGAATCCATTCTTTTGGCAAGCACACCAAAAATTATCGTCAAGTAATAATCCACAGTGGAGTGGGATCGTATCCACATAGATTGGTAGATTTGAGCAATTTTAATAAATTCTCTTGGCCATCATCTCCATTTGTTGCTGAATTTGTTGGTGCATAAGCTTGTTCTAGCCCAAGATGGTATCTACTCCTTCAAGTTCCATCACTCCCCTCGTTTGAGTTGTGTTGTGGTGCCTCTCAAAAGAGTAGAAATATTGATTGTTGGCCACCATATCAATGAGGTCTTGTGCTTCTTGAGGGGTCTTCATCATCTGGAGTGAACCTCCTGAGGAGTAGTCTAATGCTTTTTTTGCCTTTAGAGAAAGACCTTCATAGAAGTTTTGAAGTCTCACCCACTCACTGAACATATCTGATGGACATCTCCTTATCAGGGTTTTGTATTTCTCCCATGCCTCATAGAGTGACTCTCCCTCCTTTTGCGTGAAGGTTTGCACCTCTGTTTTTAGCTTGATGATTCTTTGAGGTAGGTAAAACTTAGCTAAGAATTTGCTCACCAAGTCATCCCAATTGTTGATGCTCTCATTGGGAAAGGTTTCCAGCCGTTGAGATGCCTTGTCCCTCAGGGAGAATGGGAATAGAAGCAACTTATAAATGTTAGGATGCACCCCATTTATCTTGACTATTTAACAAATTCTCAAGAAAATAGATAAGTGTTATTTGGGGTCTTCAAGAGGGCCTCCTCTATAAGCGCAATTGTTCTGCACCAAAGTGATGAGTTGAGGTTTCAACTTGAAGTTGGTTACATGAACATTTGGGGTGAGGATGCTGCTTCCATAGTGTCTAGGATTGGGGATGGTGTAAGAGGCCAACACCCTGTTAGCAGGTTGGGCATTGTTGTTAGCTAGCCCTTCCTCATGCACCTCATCCTCCATGATTTGATCTAAGTCCTCTTCTGAATCCTCTTCACCAACAACTCTTTTCCTTCTAGCTTATCTTCTCAATCTTCCAAAAGTTCTTTCTGGCTTAGAATCAAAGGAAATTAATGTTGCTTCCCTTCCTCCTGGCATACACAAAACAAGAACAAACCAAAAGCATAATGATCACCCTAGTGCTAGAGTGATGTTAGAGTTAGTTGACACAATGTGTCAAATAGTTAGTGTGCTTAAACAAAAGCTAAGAAAAGTGCTCAATCTAGACTATCACTCACTTAATCATTGTCAATCTGAATCAATCCCCGGAAATGATGCCAAAAACTTGATGCGCGGGAATTTGCACAACACAAATCCCTTTGGCAAGTATACCGAATCGTCAAGTAATAACTCACTTTTGAGTGAGGTCGATCCCACAGGGATTGATGGATTAAGCAATTTTAGTTAGGTGATTTATCTAGTTGATGTGGAATTTACAACCACAGACTAACCAGCAAGTGCACCGGGTCGTACCAAGTAATACCTCAGGTGAGTGAGGGTCGATCTCACGAGGATTGAAGGACTAAGCAACATTGGTTGATTGATTTACTTAGTTAGAAATAGAAAATAGTATTTGAGAGTTCAAAGACATTAAACAATATAAAGAATATTGAAGAAAAGCAAGTAAATACGTTGGGAATAAAGTATGGAGAAACAGTTAAGGCTTCAGAGTTATCTATTTTCTGGATGAACTTTTCTTATTAATATATTTTTGATCATGTAAGATTTAATTCATGGCAACTATATGTGACTAGACCCTAATTCCTTAGACTTTTCTAGTCTCCTCTAAAATTCATTAACAGCCAATTCCCTGGTAAATCGATTCCAATTAGCGGGTGAAGTTCAATTCTAGTTATATGCCACAGAAATCCTAATTACCCAAACTTAAAAGGATTATATGTCACGTATCCTATTAATTCCAGATAAATTAGAAATTTAGGAGAATATGTTTTCAAGTTGTTGTTCATGTAAAGAGCTTTTCCAAGTTATACAAGAACGTAATTAGAAAGAGGGTCATACTTCCGTTCCACCCAAATTCATAAAGTAAAGAACGAAAATAATTCTTAATTATAAATCAAGACATGAATTAAAATAGAAAAACAATAAAATCAATCCATACAATAGACAGAGCTCCTAACCTTAACAGTGGAGGTTTCGTTGCTCATGGCAAAGAGAAAACAAGGATTCGGATAAAATGTAAATTGGAATTGAATGGAATAATGTTGTGTTGGAATCCCCCTGTTGGAATACCCTTTTATATCTAATCCTAATTAATTTAAAATCTATCTTCTAAAACTTAAAATAATATCTTTTCCTATTTTAAAATAAAAATTAAAGTTTAAATCAGAATTAATTAAAGCAATCAGCATGTCTTCAATTGATGGATGGGGACCACTTGCTTCGTAGGGTCCACGCCTAACTTGGAGTGGGAAAAACCATTCTTGTGTGAATCTCCCTTGAGTCTCTGCTATACCCTGGCTCTAGTCTGTGTTTCTGGGACAAAAACTGGGTTGAAACCTGGCCTGAAATCACCCCAACATTTTCTGCATTTTCTGCACGTGGCGGATGTCACGCGTACGCGTCAGTCACGCATACGTGTCGATGGTCTTCTTCGCGTGTCACGCGTACGCGTCAGGTACGCCACGCATCACTGAGCAACTTCACTTTTCACGCGTACGCATCAGGTACGCACACGCGTCGCCATGGAAAGCTCCAAATCACGCACATGCGTCAGGCACGCGCACGTGTCACTCCTCGCTGGTCAACTCCTTGGTTTCTTCTCTTTCTCTATAGAAACTCCATCAAATCCATCCAAATGCTACCTAAAATAAACAGAATTGTATAAGACTCAAAGTAGCATCCATAGTGGCTAAAAGATAATTAATTCTTGATAAAACTTAACAAATTAAATGCAAATTCACTAGGAAAAGGTAAGAAAGATGCTCACGCATCACAACACCAAACTTGAATTGTTGCTTGTCCTCAAGCAACCAAAACTAATATAAGCTTAGAATGTGAATTTTCATGAGGATGAGAGTTCAATTAAGCTCATGTCTCTTCTTATAGTGGGGCTTATAATTGGAATTCTGAATAGCTTTGGCATCTCGCTCTCCTTTGAATCAGAAGAATGTTACTGTCATTCGGAATTAGAATCCAAATAATATTATGAATTTTCTGATCTTTTTGTAACTCAATTTAACCCTTGAACACATCAATTTTCTTTATTTTGGTGCTTTGCACCTTGAGCCTATCCGTGACTTTAACTATTTTGTCTCAAGCTTCACTTGACACACAAACACCACAAGCACTTAATTGGGGAACTCTTTTGAAGTTCTGATTTTTCTTTCAGTTACTCCCAGACAGTGGTGCTCAAAGCCTTTGGCATACTCTGTTAATTGCAATTGATCTCGACTCTAAATGTTTTGTCTCAAGGATTACTTGACACAAGAACACCACAAGTATATAACTAGGGAAACAACTCTTTGAGCTTTTAATCATGTCTGACCTCCCTAGTCATTGATGCTCAGAGCCTTGGACCTTGCTTCTTTTCCCTTTTTGTTTTGCTATTTCTTTTGCTTCAAGGATTAGACTTTTGTTTATTTCAGAGAAGTCATAATAATTTTCTAAATTCCTGTTCCTTGTAAATTAACATTCTTTGATTCAAATTAAAATATGCACTGTTCATGTTATGCATTCAGAATCACAAAAAATACCACCACATTTAAGTGAATAAGACTACTGGTGCACGAAATTGTGATCTCAACGGCGCCAAAAACTTGGTGCGCACGATTATAATCTCAACTCCTTTTCACAACTCCGCACAACTAACCAGCAAGTGCACTGGGTCCTCCAAGTAATAAACCTTACGTGAGTAAGGGTCGATCCCACGGAGATTGTCGGCTTAAAGCAAGCTATGGTCATCTTGTAAATCTCAGCCAGGCAGATTCAAATGGTTATGGGACTTTGATAATTAAAATATAAATAAAATATAAAATAAGATAGAAATACTTAAGTAATTGATTGGTGAGAATTTCAGATAAGCGTATGGAGATGCTTTGCTCCTTCTGAATCTCTGCTTTCCTACTGCCTTCATTCAATCATTCACACTCCTTTCCATGGCGAGCTGTATGTTGGGGGATCACCGTTGTCAATGGCTACCGTCCGTCCTCCCAGTGAAAATGGTCCAAATGCGCTGTTACCGCACAGCTAATCATCTGTCAGTTCTCGATCATGTTGGAATAGGATCCATTAATCCTTTTGCGTCTGTCACTACGCCCAACACTCGCGAGTTTGAAGCTCGTCACAGTCATCCCTTTCCAGATCCTACTCAGAATACCACAGACAAGGTTTAGACTTTCCGAATCTTAGGAATGGTCGCCAATAATTCTAGCCTATACCACGAAGACTCTGATCGTGAACTAGGAGGCTAAGAGATACACACTCAAGCTATTACAGATAGAACGGAAGTGGTTGTCAAGCACGCGTTCATAGGTTAGAATGATGATGAGTGTCACGGATCATCACATTCATCAGGTTGAAGTGCGAGTGAATATCTTGGAATAAGAATAAGCTTGATATGAATAGAAAAATAATAGTACTTTGCATTAATTCGTGAAGAACAGCAGAGCTCCACACCTTAATCTATGGGGTATAGAAACTCCACCATTGAAAATACATAAGTGATAATGATGTTCATTGGCTTCGGCCTCAGAGGGGGAACTAGAATGACCAAGACCTTGAATACAATAGTAAAAAGTCCTATTTATACTAAACTAGTTACTAGGGTTTACAGAGATAAGTAAATGATGCAGAAATTCACTTCTGGGGCCCACTTGGTGTGTTCTTGGGATGAGCATTGAGCTTTACACGTGTAGAGACTTCTTTTGGAGTTAAACGCCAGGTTGTAGCCTGTTTCTGGCGTTTAACTCTAGTTTGTAACCTGTTTCTGCCGTTTAACTTTAGAATAGGGCAGGAAGTTGGCGTTTGAACGCCAGTTTGCATCGTAAAAACTCAGGAAAAGTATGGACTATTATATATTGCTGGAAATCCCTGGATGTCTACTTTCAAACGCAATTGAGAGCGCGCCAATTGGGTTTCTGTAGCTCCAGAAAATCCATTTCGAGTGCAGGGAGGTCAGAATCCAATAGCATCTATAGTCCTTTTTCAGCCTCTGAATTAGATTTTTGCTCAAGTCCCTCAATTTCAGCCAGAAAATACCTGAAATCACAGAAAAACACACAAACTCATAGTAAAGTCCAGAAATGTGATTTTTATTTAAAAACTAATAAAAATATATTAAAAACTAACTAAATCATGCTAAAAACTACTTAAAAACAATGCCAAAAAGAGTATTAATTTTCAGCTCATCACAACACCAAACTTAAATTGTTGCTTGTCCCCAAGCAACTGAAAATCAAATAGGATAAAAAGAAGAGAATATACTATAAATTCCAAAATATCAATGAAATGTAGCTCCAATTAGATGAGCAGGACTAGTAGCTTTTTGCCTCTGAACAGTTTTGGCATCTCACTTTATCCTTTGAAATTCAGAATGATTGGCATCTATAGGAACTCAGAATTTAGATAGTGTTATTGATTCTCCTAGTTCAGTATGTTGATTCTTGAACATAGCTACTTTATGAGTCTTGGCCGTGGCCCTAAGCACTTTGTTTTCCAGTATTACCACCGGATACATAAATGCCACAGACACATAACTGGGTGAACCTTTTCAGATTGTGACTCAGCTTTGCCAGAGTCCCCAATTAGAGGTGTCCAGGGTTCTTAAGTACACTCTTTTTGCTTTGGATCACAACTTTAACCGCTCAGTCTCAAGCTTTTCACTTGACACCTTCAGGCCACAAGCACATGGTTAGGGACAGCTTGGTTTAGCCGCTTAGGCCAGGATTTTATTCCTTTGGGCCCTCCTATCCATTAATGCTCAAAGCCTTGGATCCTTTTTATTTTACCCTTGCCTTTTGGTTTAAAGGGTTACTAGCTTTTTGCTCTTGCCTTTTGCTTTTTCTTCTTTTTTTTTTGTTTTTGCCATTTTTTTAGCTTTTTCTGCTTGCTTTTTCTTTTTTTTTTTTTTTGCAAGCCTTGTTCTTCACTGCTTTTTCTTGCTTCAAGAATCAATTTTATGATTTTTCAGATTATCAATAACATTTCTTCTTTTTCATTATTCATTCAAGAGCTAAAAATTTTAACATTCATGAACAACAATATCAAAAATATGCACTGTTCAAGCATTCATTCAGAAAATAAAAAGTATTGCCACCACATCAAAATAATTAGACTAATCTCAAGGATGAATTCGAAATTCATGTACTTCTTGTTCTTTTGCTTTTAGAACATTTTTCATTTAAGAAAGGTGATGGATTCATAGGACACTCATAGCTTTAAGACACAGACACTTAAACACTAATGATCATGTAATAAAGACACAAATATAAATAATCATAAAGCATAGTAAACGAAAAACAGAGAAATAAAGAACAAGGAAATTAAAGAACGGGTCCACCTTAGTGATGACGGCTTCTTCCTCTTGAAGAACCAATGGTACTTTTAAGCTCCTCTATGTCTCTTCCTTGCCTTTGTTGCTCCTCTCTCATAGCTCTTTGATCTTCTCTAATTTCATGGAGAATGATGGAGTGCTCTTGATGCTCCATTCTTAGTTGTCCCTTGTTGGAACTTAATTCTCCTAGGGAGGTATTGATTTTCTCCCAATAGTTTTGTGGAGGAAAGTGCATCCCTTGAGGCATCTCAGGGATTTCATGATGGGGAATTTCCTCATGCTCTTATTGAGGTCCATGAGTGGGCTCTCTTGTTTGCTCCATCCTTTTCTTAGTGATGGGCTTATCCTCATCAATAAGGATGTCTTCCTCTATGTCAATTCCAGCTGAATTGCAGAGGTGACAAATGAGGTGAGGAAAGGCTAACCTTGCCAAAGTGGAGGATTTGTCAGCCACTTTGTAGAGTTCTTGAGGTATAATCTCATGAACTTCTACTTCCTCCCCAATTATGATACTATGGATCATGATGGCCCAATCCACAGTTACTTCAGATCGGTTGCTAGTAGGAATGATAGAGCGTTGGATGAACTCCAACCATCCTCTAGCCACAGGCTTAAGGTCCGGTCTTCTTAATTGAACCGGCTTGCCTCTTGAGTCAACTTTCCATTGAGCTCCTTCCACACATATGTCCATGAGGACTTGGTCCAACCTTTGATCAAAGTTGACCCTTCTAGTATAGGGGGCGTGCATTTTCTTGCATCATTGGCAAGTTGAACGCCAACCTTACATTTTTCGGACTGAAATCTAAGTATTTCCCCCAAACCATTGTAAGCCATTTCTTTGGATTTGGGTTCATACTTTGATCATGGTTCCTAGTGATCCATACGTTTCCATAGAACTCTTGAACCATTAGGATTCCGACTTGTTGAATAAGATTAGAGAGTACTTCCCATCCTCTTCTTCTAATCTCTTGTCGGATCTCCGGATATTCGCCCTTTTTGAGCTTAAAAGGGACCTCAGGGATCACCTTTTTCTTGGCCACAACTTCATAGAAGTGGTCTTGATGGACCTTTGAGATGAATCTCTCCATCTCTCATCACTCAGAGGTGGAAGCAATTGCCTTCCCTTTCCTCTTTCTTGTGGTTTCTCTGGCCTTAGGTGCCATTAATGGTTATGGAAAAATAAAAAGCAATGCTTTTACCACACCAAACTTAAAAGGTTTTCTCGTCCTCGAGCAAAAGAAGAAGAAAAATAGTAGAAGAAGAAGAAAATGGAGGAGATGGAGGGGAAGAGTGTATTCGGCCAAGGGGGGAAGAAGTGTTTGTAATGTGTGAAAATGAAGTAGTGGTGAGGGGTTTATATAAGGGTGGGGGGAGGGTCTGGGCTATTTTTGACCCAGCTTTCAGCACAAAAAACACAGATTAAAGGCTATAAAGTGGGGGAATGCATCCATTCATGGGGAGGTCTTCGATTATTCACTTTTCATAATCTAGATGTAGTTTTTAGAGAGAGAGGATCTTTCCTCTCTCTTAGGATTTAGGATTTGTTCTTCTCAAGTTCCAGGTTTAATATTCCTTTTATTTATTTTCTCAATTTAGTTTATGAATTCTTTATGTTTGGATTGATTTTCTTTTATTAATGCAATTTGAGGTATTTCAGAATTATGATTGCTTTCCTTTATTTATCTAAATAATTTAGATTTTTCCCTTTTGGCTTTGGTTGATTAATTGGTAACTCTTGAGTTGTCAAACTCATCGTGATTGATAATTGTTATCTTTGCTGATTGATTTAAATTCCTGTAACTCTAGTCTTTCCTTAGGAGTTGACTAGGACTTTAGGTGTTAAATTGATTTATCCACTTGACTTACCTTCATAGTTAGAGGTTGACTTAGCGGGGAGAAAAATATAATTCTCATCACCATTGATAAGGATAACTAGGATAGGACTTCTAATTTTCATACCTTGCCAAGAATTTTCTTAGTTATTGATTTCTTAATTCCTGCAATTTATTTTCCATGTTCAAACCTTTTGAAACCCAAAAACACTATTTTTTATAACCAATAATAAATCATACTTCCCTGTAATTCCTTTAGAAGACGACCCGAGGTTTGAATACTTCACTTTATAAATTTTATTGGGTTTGTTACTTGTGACAACCAAACGTTTGTACGAAAAGATTTTCTGTTGGTTTAGGAGCTATACTTACAATGCGATTATATTTGTGAATTTCTTTACCGATAGGAAATCAGTTCGCCATAGTCCTCTTTCAACTGAAGGACCAACTCTCCTCTATCAACATCAATCACAGCTTTTGCTGTGGCTAGGAAGGGTCTGCCAAGGATGATGGATTCATCCTCATCCTTCCCAGTGTTTAGGATTATGAAATCAGCAAGGATGTAAAGGCCTTCAACCTTTACTAGTACGTCCTCTACTAGTCTATAAGCCTGTTTCATTGATTTGTCTGCCATCTCTAGTGAGATTCTTGCAGCTTGTACCTCAAAGATTCCCAATTTCTCCATTACAGAGAGGGGCATGAGGTTTATCCCTAACCCCAGGTCACAAAGAGCCTTCTCAAAGGTCATGGTGCCTATGGTACAAGGTATGAAGAATTTTTCGGGATCCGGTTTCTTCTGAGGTAATGTCTGCCTCAGTAATACACTCAGTTCATTGGTGAACAAGGGGGGTTCATCCTCCCAAGTCTCAGTACCAAATAACTTTGCATTCATCTTCATGATTGCTCCTAGATATTTAGCAACTTGCTCTTCAGTGATGTCTTCATCCTCTTCAGAGGAAGAATATTCATCAGAGCTCATGAATGGCAGAAGGAAGTTCAGTAGAATCTCTATGGTCTCAGTATGAGCCTTAGATTCCTTTGGTTCCTCAAAAGGAAACTCCTTTCTGTCCAGAGGGCGTCCCATGAGGCTTTCCTCACTGAGACTCACGTCTTCCTCACTCTCTCCAGGTTCGGCCATGTTGATCATGGTTATGGCCTTGAACTCTCTCTTGGGATTTTTTTCTGTATTGCTTGGGTGAGTACTGAGAGGAGTTTCAGTAATCTTCTTACTCAGCTGACCCACATGTGCCTCCAAATTTCTAATGGAGGACCTTGTTTCATTCATGAAACTTAGTGTGTTCTTAGATAGATTAGAGACTATGGTTGTCAGGCCAAAATGCCTCTGTTCAAAATTCTCTGTCTGTTGCTGAGAAGATGATGGAAAAGGCTTGCTATTGCTAAACCTATTTCTTCCACCATTATTATTATTGAAGCCTTGATTAGGCTTCTGTTGATCCTTCCATGAGAAATTTGGATGATTTCTCCATGAAGGATTATAGGTGTTTCCATAGGGTTCTCCCATGTAATTCACCTCTGCTATTGCAGGGTTTAGATCAACTCCATTGGTCTTGACAGTGTCACAGATTTGCAAGAATTAAGCTAAAAACTGATGAAGATCTTTCATTGGAAGTCCATGAAACTTGCAGTTCTGCTGCATTAGAGAAGCTAATTGAGGCTTAAGCTCAAAGTTGTTTGCTCCAATTGCAGAAAGTGAGATGCTTCTTCCATAGAAGTTAGAAGAGGGTGCAATAAAGTCACCAAGCATCTTCCTTGCATCTCTACCATTGTTGTTGGGTTCGGCCATATCTCATTCTTTTTCGAAAATTTCTGTCAGGTCCTCTTCAGAGGGTTGTGCTTTAGCTTCACTTAGTTTCCTCTTAAGAGTCCTTTCAGGTTCAGGATCAGCTTCAATCAGAATGTCTTTATCCCTGTTCCTGCTCATATGAAAAAGAAAAGAACAGAAAAGAAGAGGAATCCTCTATGTCACAGTATAGAGATTCCTTTAAGTGAGTAGAAGAAGAGAAGAATAGAAGAAGGAGACGATAAAAATTCGAACACAGAGAAGAATAGGGGGTTCGAATTATGAGTAGAAGAGAAGTGTTAGTAGATAAATAAATAGATAGAAAGAGATAAGAGGGGGAAGAATTCAAAAATTAAATAAAATAAACTAAAAATATTTTTGTTTTTATTTTAAATGTTAATTAGAATTCGAAAATTAAAGAGGAAAATAAAATTAAATTGAAATTTAAAACAATTAGTTAATGAAAAGAAATTTTTGAAAAAGAGGTTAGTGATTTTCGAAAATAAGAGAGAGAAAAGTAGTTAGGTGGTTTTGAAAAAGATAAGAAATAGTAAAACAAACAAAAAGTCAAGTAGTTAATTGAAAAAGATTTAAAAATCAATTTTGAAAAGATAAGAAGTTAGAAAAGATTTTGAAATTGATTTTGAAAAAGATATGATTAGAATAGAAAAAGATATGATTGAAATTCATTTTGAAAAAGATTTGAATTGGAAATTGAAAGGATTTGATTTTGAAAATTAAATTTGATTACTTGACTAACAAGAAACTAAAAGATATGATTCTAAAATTTAAAGATTGATCATTTCTTAATAGGCAAGTTACAACTTGAAATTTTTAAATCAAAATATTAAATGCTAGCAAAGAATTCGAAAATATGAAACAAAATAAGAAAAAGATTTTTGAAAATCAATTTGAAATTTTCGAAACTATGAAAGAAAAATGAAAAAGATTTGACTTTTGAAAAAAATTTGAAAAAAATAGAATTTTTAAATTAAAAATTTGACTTGATTCATAAAAAACAATTAAATTTTAAAACTTTATAACTAAATCAATTCAAACTTTCGAAATTTATGAGAAGAATAAAGGAAAGATATTTTTTTATTTTTGAATTTTTTAGAAGAGAGAGAAAAACAACAAAAAGACTCAAAACATGAAAATTATGAGTAAAACACACAATGCATGCAAGAACATCTTGAATGTCTAGATGAACACCAAGAACACTTTGAAGATCAAGATGAACATCAAGAACTTATTTTTGAAAATTTTTAAGAAAAGACACACATGCAAGACACCAAACTTAGAAATTTTCAAACTTTAGACACTAAGGATTCAAAAATGCATATGAAAAACAAGAAAAGACACAAAACATAAAAATGCAAAGATCAAAGAAAGAAAATCATCAAGAACAACTTGAAGATTATGAAGAACACCATGCATGAGTTTTCGAAAATTTTAAGAAAAGTTAAAAAGATGCAATTGACACCAAACTTAAAATTTGACACCAGACTCAAACAAGAATCACAAAATTCTTTTTTTTTTTTGGTTTTATAATTTTATTAAATTTTTTTGTATTTTTCGAAAATTATTTTGGAAAAAGAAAAATAAGGATTTCAAAATTTTTAATAAGAATTCCAGGAATCATGCAATGTTAGTTTAAAACTCCGGTCCAGGAATTAGACATGGCTTACTAGCCCCCCAAGCTCTCAGTGAAAGCTTCGGTCCAAAACACTAGACATGGCCAATGGCCAGCCAAGCTTTAGCAGATCATTACATACAACAGCTAAATTGCTGAGAAAGACAAAGAAACTCTTCTAAGGATAGTTGAAACCTCGGTCCAAAAGATTAGACATGGATTAACAGCCAGCCAGGATTCAACATATCTCATGAAACTCTAGAATTCATTCTTAAAAATTCTGAAGAACATAGAATAATTAATTTTTTGAAAAAAAAATTTTTTGAAAATAAAAATAAAAGCAAAAAGCTTAAAATTAAAATAAAATTACCTAATCTGAGCAACAAGATGAACCGTCAGTTGTCCAAAGTCGAACAATCCCTGGCAACGGCACCAAAAACTTGGTGCACGAAATTGTGATCTCAACGGCGCCAAAAACTTGGTGCGCACGATTATAATCTCAACCCCTTTTCACAACTCCGCACAACTAACCAGCAAGTGCACTAGGTCGTCCAAGTAATAAACCTTACATGAGTAAGGGTCGATCCCACGGAGATTGTCGGCTTAAAGCAAGCTATGGTCACCTTGTAAATATCAGTCAGGCAGATTCCAATGGTTATGGGATTTTGATAATTAAAATATAAATAAAATATAAAATAACATAGAAATACTTATGTAATTCATTGGTGAGAATTTCAGATAAGCGTATGGAGATGCTTTGCTCCTTCTGAATCTCTGCTTTCCTACTGCTTTCATTCAATCATTCACACTCCTTTCCATGGCAAGCTGTATGTTGGAGGATCACCGTTGTTAATGGCTACCGTCCGTCCTCTCAGTGAAAATGGTCCAAATGCGCTGTCACCGCACGACTAATCATCTGTCGGTTCTCGATCAGGTTGGAATAGGATCCATTGATCCTTTTGCGTCTTGTTACTACGCCCAACACTCACGAGTTTGAAGCTCGTCACAATCATCCATTCCCAGATCCTACTCGAAATACCACAGACAAGGTTTAGACTTTCCGGATCTCAGGAATGGCCGCCAATAATTCTAGCCTATACTATGAAGACTCTGATCGTGAACCAGGAGGCTAAGAGATTCACACTCAAGCTATTGCGGATAGAACGGAAGGGATTCTCAGGCACGCGTTCATAGGTGAGAATGATGATGAGCGTCACGGATCATCACATTCATCAGGTTGAAGTTCGAGTGAATATCTTGGAATAAGAATAAGCTTGAATTGAATAGAAAAGTAATAGTACTTTGCATTAATTCATGAAGAACAGCAGAGCTCCACACCTTAATATATGGGGTGTAGAAACTCCACCGTTGAAACTACATAAGTGATAATGATGTTCTTTGGCTTCGGCCCCAGAGGGGGAATCAGAATGACCAAGACCTTGAATACAATAGTAAAAAGTCATATTTATACTAAACTAGTTACTAGGGTTTACAGAGATAAGTAAATGATGCAGAAATTCACTTCCAAGGCCCACTTGATGTGTGCTTGGGCTGAGCATTGAGCTTTACACATGTAGAGACTTCTTTTGGAGTTAAACGCCAGGTTGTAGCCTGTTTCTGGCGTTTAACTCTAGTTTGTAACCTGTTTCTTGCGTTTAAATTCATAATAGGGCAGGAAGTTGGCGTTTGAATGCCAGTTTGCGTCGTCAAATATCGGGCAAGGTATGGACTATTATATATTGATGGAAACCCCTAGATGTCTACTTTCAAAAGAAATTGAGAGCGCACCAAATGGGTTTCTGTAGCTCCAGAAAATCCATTTTGAGTGCAGGGAGGTCAGAATCCAACAACATCTGCAGTCTTTTTTCAGCCTCTGAATCAGATTTTTGCTCAAGTCCCTCAATTTCAGCCAGAAAATACTTGAAATCACAGAAAAACACACAAACTCATAGTAAAGTCCAGAAATGTGATTTTTATTTAAAAACTAACTAAATCATACTAAAAACTACTTAAAAATAATGCCAAAAAGAGTATAAATTATCCGTTCATCAATTACTCTTCAATATAAACTCAATTTCTCATGCAATACATCACTTTTTTTTTTCTTTTTCTTTTTAGATTCAAGTTCAGTGAGTGGTACATGAGACAAATAACAGAATGAAACTAATTCTAAGAACTGAAAGTACTAATGATCATGCAGGCAATTAAAACAACAGAAAACAGAAAATAACAAGATAAGAACGGAAGAGAAATATAATGAAAGGAACTCAACCACTTCAGTTATGCTGGTGGCCATCTCATTCCTCCATGAAGAACATTCATCTTCCTTTGGTGCTTTAAAAATCATCAGCGAAGCGACAACACCAAACTTAAAGGTTTGCTTGTCCTCAAGCAAAGAAGAACTGAAAAACAAAAACAAATAGTATGATGAAAGAAGAATAAAAGGATAAAAGAACAAGAGAGAATTAGGATTGGGGGTGGATGATTTGAATTCAGGCGCTGAAGGGTTTAATTTGGGCGTCGCATGCGACGCGTACGCATGGATCGCGCTAATTTCAAGCGACGCGTACGCATTAAGGATGCGTACGCGTGGACCTGGTTTGTGCGAATCGCGCAAAGGCAGCCGCGCGCACGCACAACTCTCTGCTCGCGTGGTCTGGAAATCAAAATCTTCAGATGATGCGTGCGCGTCATGCACGCGCATGCGTGGATAGCCATTTTTGGGAAAGGGCGCGCACGCATCAGGGACACGTACGCATGATCAACTTTGTGCCTCTAGCACACTTCCAGCCCCAAGCCATCACAACTCTCTACTCAAACACTTATTGACGCCGATTTTCAGGATCACGCGTGCGTGTCAGGGATGCGCACACGTGGGTGGCCATTTGCGCAAAAGATGTGCACGCGTCAGGGACGCGTACGCGTGATGCGGCTGATGCGCTCAGCATAGTTCTAGCCCCACTGCTGCTCAACTTTCTATCAAATTTTATTTTTCACGCACACACATATGACGCGTACGCATCAGCGACGCTTGCGTGTCGTGTGCTTTTTTTTTTTGTGTATCGCCTGAAGTGTTCAGTTCATGTTATAAAATAGCTGCATGATCAGAAAAACAGTAAAAACTCAATAAAAATCAAACAAGTAAGAAAACTACTACTACGAAAAATAACTAAGGATACGAAATTATCGGGTTGCTTCCCGACAAGTGCTTCTTTAACGTCGCTTGCTTGACGATTAGTTCTGCTAATTCAACAGATGAGCAGACCTCTGGCAATCGATCTCGCTTCCAAGATAGTGCTTCAACCTCTGGCCATTCACTGTAAATTTCTTGTCAGAATTCTCTTTTTGTATTTCCACATAACCATATGGTGAAGCTCTGGTAACCACAAATGGTCCTGACCATCGGGATTTCAGCTTCCCGGGAAAGAGTTTGCGCCTTGAATTATATAGAAGCACTCTCTGTCCTGGCTCAAAGACTCTGATGGCAATCTTCTTGTCATGCGATAACTTGGTTCTCTCCTTATAGAGCTTGGCATTCTCATAGGCTGAATATCTGAATTCATCAAGCTCATTTAACTGAAGTATTTGCTTGATTCCTGTAGCTTCTGAATCAAGATTCAGATACCTGATTGCCTAGTAAGCTTTATGCTCTAGCTCAACTGGCAAGTGACAGGCTTTGCCATAGACCAACTGATAAGGGGACATGCTAATAGGAGTCTTGTAAGCTGTCCGGTATGCCCAGAGAGCATCATCAAGCTTCCTAGACCAGTCCTTTCTTGAAACACTGACGGTCTTGTCTAAAATCCTTTTAAGTTCCCTGTTGGAAACTTCAAGCTGTCCATTTGTCTGAGGGTGATAGTGGGTTGCCACTTTATGATGGACTCCATATCTCTGCAGAAGAGAATCCAGCTGTCTGTTACAGAAGTGACTTCTTCCATCACTAATGAGTGTCCTTGGGACACTGGTGCGCAGAAATTGTGATTACACTTTGATTATGTAAAATTCATCGCTCTTTCTTTCCCTGGTAATGGTGCCAAAAACATGATGCCAATACCATGGTTCACAACTTCGCACAACTAACCAGCAAGTGCACTGGGTCATCCAAGTAATACCTTACGTGAGTAAGGGTCGAATCCCACGGAGATTGTTGGTATGAAGCAAGCTATGGTCACCTTGTAAATCTCAGTCAGGCAAATATAAAATAGTAATGGGGTTTTCGAAAATAATTAATAAAATAGTGATAGAAACACTTATGTAAATCATTGGTGAGAATTTCAGATAAGCGAATAGAGATGCTTTCGTTCCTCTGAACCTCTGCTTTCCTGCTATCTTCATCCAATCAGTCTTACTCCTTTCCATGGCTGGCTTTATGTGATACATCACCATTGTCAATGGCTACTTTCGGTCTTCTCTCGGGAAAATGATCCAAATGCCCTGTCACGGCACGGCTAATCATCTGGAGGCATTACCCTTGTCAATGGTTACATCCTATCCTCTCAGTGAATATGGTCAACGCACCCTGTCACGGCACGGCTATTCATCTGTCGGTTCTCGATCATGCTGGAATAGGATTTACTATCCTTTTGCGTCTATCACTACGCCCAGCAATTGCGAGTTTGAAGCTCGTCACAGTCATTCAATCATTGAATCCTACTCAGAATACCACAGACAAGGTTTAGACTTTCCGGATTCTCTTGAATGCCGCCATCATTCTAGCTTACACCACGAAGATTCTGATTAAGAGATCTAAGAGATACTCATTCAATCTAATGTAGAACAGAAGTGGTTGTCAGGCACGCGTTCATAGGGAATGATGATGATTGTCACGTTCATCACATTCAGGTTGAAGTGCGAATGAATATCTTAGAAGCGAAATAAGATGAGTTGAATAGAAAATAGTAGTACTTTGCATTAATCTTTGAGGAACAGCAGAGCTCCACACCTTAATCTATGGAGTGTAGAAGCTCTACCGTTAAAAATACATAAGTGAAAGGTCCAGGCATGGCCGAATGGCCAGCCCCTCTGATCTAAGAACCAGGCGTCCAAAGATGTCTAATACAATAGTAAAAGGTCCTATTTATAATAAACTAGCTACTAGGGTTTACAGAAGTAAGTAATTGATGCATAAATCCACTTCTGGGGCCCACTTGGTGTGTGCTTAGGCTGAGCTTGAGTGTTGTACGTGTAGAGGTCCTTCTTGGAGTTGAACGCCAGCTTTTGTGCCAGTTTGGGCGTTGAACTCCACTTTGCAACTTGTTTCTGGCGCTGGACGCCAGAATTGGGCAGAAAGCTGGCGTTGAACGCCAGTTTGCGTCATCTAAACTTGGGCAAAGTATGGACTATTATATATTGCTGGAAAGCCCTGGATGTCTACTTTCCAACTCAATTAGAAGCGCGCCATTTTGTGTTTTGTAGCTCCAGAAAATCCATTTTGAGTGCAGGGCAGTCAGAATCCAACAGCATCAGCAGTCCTTCTTCAACCTCTGAATCTGATTTTTGCTCAAGTCCCTCAATTTCAGCCAGAAAATACCTAAAATCACAGAAAAACACACAAACTCATAGTAAAGTCCAGAAATTTGAATTTAACATAAAAACTAATGAAAACATCTCTAAAAGTAACTAGATTCTACTAAAAACATACTAAAAACAATACCAAAAAGCGTATAAATTATCCGCTCACACAACACCAAACTTAAATTGTTGCTTGTCCCCAAGCAACTGAAAATCAAATAGGATAAAAAGAAGAGAATATACTATAAATTCCAAACTATCAATGAAACA
>NC_029789.2:70050545-70051195 GCF_000816755.2 Arachis ipaensis | reverse complement strand
AGGTGTCCAGGGTTCTTAAGCACACTCTTTTTTTGCTTTGGACCCTGACTTTAACCGCTCAGTCTCAAGTTTTCACTTGACACCTTCACGCCACAAGCACATGGTTAGGGACAGCTTGGTTTAGCCGCTTAGACCAGGATTTTATTCCTTTAAGCCCTCTATCCACTGATGCTCAAAGCCTTGGGATCCTTTTTATTTGCCCTTGCCTTTTGGTTTTAAGGGTTATTGGCTTTTTGCTCTTGCCTCTTGGTTTTAAGAGCTTTGGCTTTTTCTGCTTGCTTTTTCTTTTTCTTTCTATTTTTTTTCCGCCTATTCTCTTTTTTTTTTTTTCTGCAAGCTTTGTTCTTTGCTGCTTTTTCTTGCTTCAAGAATCATTTTTATGATTTTTCAGATTATCAAATAACATGTCTCCTTGTCATCATTCTTTCAAAAGCCAACATATTTAACATTCTTAAACAACAACTTCAAAAGACATATGCACTGTTCAAGCATTCATTCAGAAAACAAGAAGCATTGTCACCACATCAATATAATTAAACTAAGTTCAAGGATAAATTTGAAACTCATGTACTTCTTGTTCTTTTGAATTAAAACATTTTTCATTTAAGAGAGGTGATGGATTCATAGGACATTCATAACTTTAAGACATA
>NC_029789.2:70030178-70050321 GCF_000816755.2 Arachis ipaensis | reverse complement strand
ATGTCTCCTTGTCATCATTCTTTCAAGAGCCAACATATTTAACATTCTTAAACAACAACTTCAAAAGACATATGCACTGTTCAAGCATTCATTCAGAAAACAAGAAGCATTGTCACCACATCAATATAATTAAGCTAAGTTCAAGGATAAATTCAAAACTCATGTACTTCTTGTTCTTTTGAATTAAAACATTTTTCATTTAAGAGAGGTGATGGATTCATAGGACATTCATAACTTTAAGGCATAGTTACTAAATACTAATGGTCATGTAATAAGACACAAACATAGTTAAGCACTTAACATAGAGAAAACGAAAAACAGAGAATTTAAGAACAAGGAATGAGTCCACCTTAGTGATGGGTGCGTTTCTTTCTTGAGGAACCAATGATGTCCTTGAGCTCTTCTATGTCTCTTCCTTGTCTTTGTTGCTCCTCCCTCATTGCTTTTTTGATCTTATGTAATTTCATGAAGGATGATGGAGTGTTCTTGATGTTCCACCCTTAATTGTCCCATGTTGGAACTTAATTCTCCTAGGGAGGTGTTGATTTGCTCCCAAAAATTCTGTGGAGGCAAGTGCATCCCTTGATGTATCTCAGGGATTTCTTGATGATGAGCTTCTTCATGTGCCTGTTGAGATTCATGAATGTGTTCTCTTGTTTGCTCCATCCTTTTCTTAGTGATGGGCTTGTGAGATGAATCTTTCCATCTCCCATGGCTCATAGGTGGAAGCATTTGTCTTCCCTTTCCTCTTTCTTGAGGTTTCTCTGGCCTTAGGTGCCATTAATGGTAATAGAAAAACAAAAAGCTTATGCTTTTACCACACCAAACTTAGAATATTGCTCGCCCTCGAGCAAGAGAAGAAAGAATAGATGAAGAAGAAGAAGAGATGGAGGAGATAGAGGGATGTGTGTATGGATGTGAGTGGTGAATGGAAAACAGAAGGGATGACCATGAATGGAGAGAGAGGGTGAGGTGGGTGGGGATCCTGTGAGATTCACATATCCTGAGATGATCCTGTGGGGTCCACAGATCCTGAGGTGTTCAAGGAATTACAACCTTGCACCAAATTAGGCATGTAAAATGCCCTTGCACACAACTCTGGGCGTTCAGCGCCAGGTTGGTGCCCATTTTGGGCGTTCAACGCCCATTTGTTACCCATTTCTGGCGTTGAACGCTAGAACCATGCTTGTTCTGGGCGTTCAGTGCCAGGATACTGCCCATTTTGGGCGTTCAGCGCCAGAACCATGCTCTGTTCTGGCGTTGAACGCCAGGCAGATGCTTCTTCCAGGGTGTGATTTTTCTTCTGCTGTTTTGATTCCATTTTCAATTTTTATGTTTATTTTGTGACTCCTCATGATCATGAACCTATAAAGACATATAACTAAGAAAAATATAGTTAGATAAATAAAAATTGGGTTGCCTCCCAATAAGCGCTTCTTTAATGTCAATAGCTTGACAGTGGGCTCTCATGGAGCCTCACAGATGTTCAGAGCATTGTTGAGACTCTCCAACACCAAACTTAGAGTTTGGATATGGGAGTACAACACCAAACTTAGAGTTTGACTGTGGGGGCTTTGTTTGACTCTGCTTTGAGAGAAGCTCTTTATGCTTCCTCTCCATGGATGCAGAGAGAGATCCTTGAGTTGTAAACACAAGGTTGTCCTTATTTAATTGAAGGATCAATTCTCATCTGTCCACATCAATCACAGCTCTTGCTGTGGCTAGGAAAGGTCTTCCTAGGATGATGGATTCATCCTCTTCCTTTCCAGTATCCATGACTATGAAATTAGCAGGGATGTAAAGGCCTTCAACCTTTACTAACACGTCCTCTACTTGTCCATAAGCCTGTTTTCTTGAATTGTCTGCCATCTCTAATGAGATTTTAGCAGCTTGCACCCCATAGATTCCCAGTTTCTCTATTACAAAGAGGGGCATGAGGTTTATCCCTGAACCAAGGTCACACAGATCCTTAAAGATCATGGTGCCTATGGTACAAGGTATTATGAACTTTCTAGGATCCTGTCTCTTCTGAGGCAATGTCAGTTGATCCAGATCACTTAGTTCATTGGTGAACAAGGGAGGTTCATCTTCCCAAGTTTCAATATCAAATAATTTGGCATTTAGCTTCCTGATTGCACCAAGGAACTTGGCAGCTTGATCTTCAGTAACATCCTCATTCTCTTCAGAAGAGGAATACTCATCAGAGGTCATGAATGGCATAAGGAGGTTTAATGGAATCTCTATGGTCTCTAGTTGAGCCTCAGATTCTTTTGGTTCCTCAGAGGGAAACTCCTTATTGATCACTGGATGTCCCAGGAGGTCTTCCTCCTTGGGATTCACGTCCTCTCCTTCCCCTATAGGTTCGGCCATGGTGATCATGTCAATGGCCTTGCACTCTCCTTTTGTATTTTCTTCTGTATTGCTTGGGAGAGTACTAGGAGGGATTTCAGTGATCCTTTTACTCAGCTGGCCTACTTGTGCCTCCAAATTTTTAATTGAGGACCTTGTTTCATTCATGAAACTTACAGTGGCCTTAGATAGATCAGAGACTAAGTTTGCTAAATTAGAGGTATTTTGTTCAGAGTTCTCTATCTGTTGCTGAGTGGATGATGGAAAAGGCTTGCTATTGCTAAACCTGTATCTTCCACCATTATTAAAGCCTTGTTGAGGCTTTTGATCCTTCCATGAGAGATTTGGGTGATTTCTACATGATGGATTGTAGGTGTTTCCATATGGTTCACCCATGTATTTTAACTCTGCTATTGCAGGGTTCTCAGGATCATAAGCTTCTTCCTCAGAAGATACCTCTTGAGTACTGTTGGATGCAGCTTGCATTCCATTCAAACTCTGGGAAATCATATTGACTTGCTGAGTCAATATTTTATTCTGAGCTAATATGGCATTCAGAGTATCAACTTCAAGAACTCCCTTCTTCATAGGCGTCCCATTATTCACAGGATTCCTTTCAGAAGTGTGCATGAACTGGTTATTTGCAATCATGTTAATGAGTTCTTGAGCTTCTGCAGGCATTTTCTTTAGGTGAATGGATCCACCTGCAGAAGTATCCAATGACATCTTTGATAGCTCAGATAAACCATCACAGAATATATCCCAGATGGTCCATTCTGAAAGCATGTCAGAAGGACACTTTTTGGTCAGTTGCTTGTATCTTTCCCAAGCTTCATAGAGGGATTCTCCTTCTTTCTATTTGAAGGTCTGAACATCCACTCTAAGCTTGCTCAGCTTTTGAGGAGGAAAAAACTTGGCTAAGAAAGCCGTGACCAGCTTATCCCAAGAGTTCAGGCTGTCTTTGGGTTGAGAGTCTAACCATATTCTAGCTCTGTCTCTTACAGCAAAAGGGAAAAGCATGAGCTTGTAGACTTCAGGATCTACTCCATTAGTCTTAACAGTATCACATATCTGCAAGAATTCAGTTAAGAACTGAAAAGGATCTTCAGATGGAAGTCCATGAGACTTGCAGTTCTGCTGCATCAGAGAAACTAGCTGAGGTTTCAGCTCAAAGTTGTTTGCTCCAATGGCAGGAATGGAGATGCTTCTTCCATGTAAATTGGAATTTGGTGCAGTAAAGTCACCAAGCATTCTCCTTGCATTATTGTTGTTGGGTTCGGCTGCCATCTCCTTTATTTGTTCGAAATTTTCAATAAGGTTGTCTCTGGATTGTTGTAATTTAGCTTCTCTTAGTTTTCTCTTCAGAGTCCTTTCAGGTTCTGGATCAGCTTCAACAAGAATGCCTTTTTCTTTGTCCCTGCTCATAAGAAAGAGAAGAGAAAAAGAAAAGAAGAGGAATCCTCTATGTCACAGTAAAGAGGTTCCTTATTGTTAGTAGAAGAAGAAAAGGAATAGGGGTGAAAAAGAATGAAGAATCCAAACACAAGGGTAAGGATAGGAGCAGTGATGTGAGATGAAGAGAAGTGTTAGTAGATGAATAAATAAATAGAAGGGGATGAGAGGAGGAGAGAATTTTCGAAAATAATTTTTGAAAAAGAGTTAGGGATTTTCGAAAATGGTTTTTGAAAAAGGTTAGTATTTTTTTTCGAAAATTCAAATAGAAAATACAATAATTAGTTAATTAAAAAGAAATTTTTGAAAAAGAGAGAAGATATTTTCGAAAAATGAGAGAGAGAGAGTTAGTTAGGTAGTTTTGAAAAAGATAAGAAACAAACAAAAAGTTAGTTAGTTAGTTGAAACAAATTTGAAAATCAATTTTTTTAAAAGGGATAAGATAAGAAGATATTTTTGAAAAGATATGATTGAAATTAGTTTTGAAAAAGATTTGAATTTTAAAATCACAATTAATGACTTGATTCGCAAGAAATCACAAGATATGATTCTAGAACTTAAAGTTTGAATCTTTCTTAACAAGTAAGTAACAAACTTGAAATTTTTGAATCAAAACATTAATTGATGATGTTATTTTCGAAAATATGATATAAAAATAAGAAAAAGATTTTTGAAAAATATTTTTAAAATTTTCGAAAATAACTAAGAAAAATGAAAAAGTTTTGATTTTTGAAAAAGATTTTGAAAAAGATAAGATTTTTAAATTGAAAATTTGATTTGACTCATAAAAACAACTAGATTTTAAAAATTTTTGAAAAAGTCAAATCTAATTTTTGAATTTTTAAGAGAGAAAAAGGGAAAGATATTTTTTTTATTTTTTAATATTTATGATGAGAGAGAAAAACAAGAAAAATGATGCAATGCATGAGAGTTATGGATCAAAACAATGAATGCATGCAAGAATGCTATGAATGTCAAGATGAACACCAAGATCACTATGAAGATCATGATGAACATCAAGAACACATTTTTGAAAAATTTTTAATGCAAAGAAAACATGCAAGACACCAAACTGTAGCTTTACAGCCAGCCAGGCTTCAACCTGCTTTATAAAACACTAGAATTCATTCTTAAAAATTCTGAAGAAAAATATATTTTTGAAAACATTTTTAAATTTTTTTTCGAAAACTGATGAGAAATTTTTTTGAAAGATTTTTGAAAAATTTTTGAAAATTAAAACAAAAATAAAATTAGTGTATCCTTAGCTACTCTATATAAGTGTATCCTTAGGTCCCTCATTGTTTTTTTTTTTAAATTTTTTTTAATTTTCTGTATGTATATAATATTCTAATAATTTTTTATACAACATAATATTTAATAATATTACATATATAATTATTAAATGAGTTAAATATTATAAAATAAAATTAAACACATAATTATACTAAATAATTTCTTTAAACAATAAAAATTATCCTTACACAATCCATACACAATTCAAAGATATAATCTTAAGAAGCAACTAACAATCAAAATATAACTTAAGATAATTTAAGTCACCTGAAACTTGTATCACATATCAATTAAAATGCAAAGTTTGCACTCTATATCCGAAAAAGAGCTTAACAAATAGAAAATCGTTAATATTCTAATCTTGGCATAATGACTAAAAAATGTTCTAAAGCGCCTTCAGATTCTTCTCACACACATCTTTTTCATGCTGATCTTCATCACCATCAAGAAAACTCTTGGCCTTAACAATTGTATCAGTGTTCATTCCCAGCGGGGCTGCTGGAAAAATACTTGCACTTCTAAGAAGTTTAAACAAAAAAATTCTTCTAACGATGCACAAAAAAAGTGTAAATAGAAATTAACTAAACCAAAATAGTAAGATCACAAACTGAGTTGAAATACTAAAATATATATGATCATCATACTAATTGCTGAATAAATGGACAAAGAAAAAGAAATTAATTGCTGAATAGACCATTCCCTCTCTTCACTCCAAACAGCTTGAACTTTACTGCCAATAGGATATTTATCACCCAAACCAATCCCAGCATTATTTACCAAACAATTGTAACAGTTACTCATCTTGAACAAAACTAAAAGCATTCTAATAGCTCGTTACCTATCAAAAGTAGTAAGCACTTTGATTTAGCAGATTTGATATCTTAGATAAATAAGATACAATACCACAATATCTATTTGATTGATCACTTACTTTTTCTCTTCTCAGCTTGTTAGTTTTTTTATTATTCTCATTAAAGCTGAATGCTAAATTCACAAAATCATGGCAATCAGCTTAATTTCAAGTAGGGAAAACGGCATTGCTTCAAAGAGTAAAGTGAGAATTATCAACCTAAATTGTAAAATTAAAAATAAATTAAGATAGATATATCAATTTTTCACCAATATCCCCAATGCAATTGACAGACCAAACATGAATCCCTTGGCTTAATCTATTTTTGGCGAATCAGAACCCAAAACACAATTCAAGAATACATCAAGTTACACAAGTAAATTGAAGCAAAAGGTTTTAAAAATTGAAGACAAATTAATGAATAAAACTTCATAAACTAGTGCATCAATCAGAAACTTTTTCACCTCCAAATTTTGAGAAATGCAGTGCTGCTTACCTCTGGAATGGGCTCTCGGATTACATATTCCACGGCAACACCAATTAAAATCCTCCAAGTGATCTTGCACTACATATTGAAGACTAATAATAAGAATTGAAGGTATTTCAAAACTCAAATTTTCCTGTACTGTTTTGAATTCCATTAATACAAATTACTTAATAAGAACAGGAACTCTATAGCACAAATTCAATTGTACACAATAGAAGAACAAAAAAGCTTTGCCCCTAATACAATAATAAAATTTGAATGATGTGATGGTTGGCAGGCTTAGCTTTGGGATTGCAATGATCTTATTGATAACTGCCACAAGCCTGAGTAAGAGGTAGCCTTATAGGATAGGTTGGTTGAATGGTGAATGCTACCTAGTCAAAAGGGGTGTTTATGCCGGCTCAACTATATTGATCCTAGTAACCGTAGGTTCGGTAACTGGTTCGGTTTTGTTAACCATAAAGGCCAATCAAACAGAACAAGATCGCAAAATACATGCACAAACAGGGTGAGGAAGAATTGATCATCCAATTATTATACTTAGAAAGATGCCTTACAAGTTGCTGAGGTAAAAATCCAAGTTCACATTCCAAAGACATGCTTTCAAAGGAATACTAATATTATAATAATAGTTGTTCATTAAAAAGAGTTGCCACATCCAATTAAGATGAGTAAACATGCTTGTATAAAAATTTAAGTGCTGCATAAATTTAAGTACAAAAATATTATAATAATAGTTGTTATTATCACAAAAAGGAATTGATTCCCATAACCAGTCAGATGCCTAGTCCCTCCAAAGATGCATAAAGTGGTGTAGGTAAATTTAAGTATAAAAATACGCATACAAACACACATGGTATAATAATAGTAACTGAGCATTGTCATATGAATTGCAAGTACTAGGAAAATTTCATCTCCATTGGCATATCTCCCTGCGTGATCTTTCAGTAGCTTTTCAAGTGCTGAAAATAATGCAAAATATGCAACATTTAATTAAGGCAAGAAAAAAAACCACTCAAATGAATAATTGGTTTGGAAGTAACAAACTAGAATATATCTTAATGGTATTCAGTGAAGTTTCACCTGTGAAGCCCTTTCTAATGACACTTTGTGCCCAAGGAAGTTTTTCATGAGGGCCAACCTTTTTCTCAATGGCGTTATTCTGCAAAACAATATGTGCAACCTGTGGAGAGTGGATAAGATTATTAAAAAGCCGAGTAACAAAAAGGACTAGAGCTTAAGATTATGCAGCAGTATACCTGAAAATTGAGTGCTCTTTTGGGAATGTCATGAGGCAGCAAAGGGTATTGAGGATACTTATCGTCTAAATACTGCATACATAGAGAACATAAATAATTGAATATAAATAAGAATATATAAGAGAAACAAAGGAATTAAAATCATGAGTTGGAGGACCAACCATAATAATGGCTAAATATTCAGCAAGAACAAAATTGCCATCCACCAGAACGGGAATTAAAGCAAGAGGATTCAACTTGAGGAACTCTGATGGTTGTTTAAACAAGGCAATTTAACAATACATGTAATAGAAATAAATACATAGCATAGGTTTAGAACAAACCAGGGTCAGATTTGGAGGAGGCGGTGACAACTACGTAGTGGTATTTTAAGCCTGAAAGAATGGGAATTGATTAGGAATGTGAATGTAAATGTAAATGTAGAATTGAATATAAATACCATACCTTTGAGGTTGAGAGCGAATCGAACTCGGAAGGAGTAGGAGCTCATCCAGTGTCAATACAGCTTCAGATTTACCGCTTCACTCTCCTGAATCACCAAACCATATCGTTTTGAATTCAATTTACATCAAAACAATCAAAAAAATCGCAAGCTAAGACAACAGAAGAACAGACCTAGGGTTTGTGGTGAACGAACCTAGAAGAATGAGTTCTCCTATGCCGCAACAGTAGCATGCATATTCATCAATTCATGAGTTCACAGATTATTGTACTAAACTCCCAAATTAAAACCCTAAAATCGGAACCCTAACCTCTCAAATTTCAGAAACCAAATGAAGGTGGATGCATACCTTCTTGACAATGGTGAGCGAATGAAAAGAGGCTTTCAGTTGAGCGCAGCGTCTTCCTGATGTGAGCACACAGCGAAGAGAAGCGATGGTACGGTGAAGATGAGTGACGGCGTGGTGAGTGGTGAAGATGAGTGAGTGCAGAGTCTTCCTGGACGTGAGTGGTGACGCCGTGAGTGGTTAGTGGTATTGGTGGACCCTTTCTCTGATTTGGGGTTACGAGTGGCGACGATTAGTGCAGGAGGGTTCACGACGGTGTGAGCTTTATGATCTTCACGACGGTGTGGCGCTGAGTGGTGAGTGGGGACTGGGGTGCGATGATCTTCGCGACAGTGAGGCTTCACGATCTTCGTGCGGTGCAGGAGGTAGGGTTTTCTGAAAGAGTTTTCTTCGTGTTTTGGACTTGGAGGGTTTTCTTCTCTACTGAAAGGGTGACTTCTGAGCTTTGGAGGGAATAAAAATTTTCACTAAGTGTTTTACATTGGGAAAAAGTTAAGAGGAGGGAAAAAATTTACTAAGTGTCAAATTTTTTACTCTAGACACATTAGGCATCATTTCTAAAACGCACCCAAAACTTAATAAATAGGCTACTCTCTAAAAGCGTCCCCTTTCATATGAAAGGTGAACCTATAGATATCAACCTACGGCTACGCTTTATAAGTGATTTCTAAAATACCTAAGGCTACACTTTTTAAATGATGCCACAATTGTGTATCCTTTTCTCATATAAAAAGGCAACACGGAGAAAAGCGTAGCCTATTCATAGAATAGGCTACACTTTTTAAATGTAGCTTAAAAAAAGTGTGGCTGAACGGGTATTTTTCTTGTAGTACATTTTCTTTGAGGGGCAATGCTACTCAATGGCTGGAAACCTTTCCCAAAGAGAGCATCAACAATTGGGATGAATTGGTGAGCAAATTCCTAGCCAAGTTCTACCCACCTCAGAGGGTCATCAAGCTGAAAACAGAGGTGCAAACATTCATTCAAGTGGATGGAGAGTCATTGTATGATGCATGGAGAGATACAAGGCCTTAATCATGAAGTGTCCCCCAGAAATGTTTAGTGAGTGGGATAGACTCCAAAACTTCTATGAAGGGTTGACCCAGAAAGCTCAGGAAGCATTAGATCATTCAGTAGGAGGCTTATTGCAGCTAATGAAGATAGCAGATGAAGTCCAAAACCTCATAGAGATGGTGGCAAACAATCAATACTTCTTTGTTCATCAAAGACAACGCTAACCAGCCTATAGCAGGGGTGTATTGGAGCTGGAAGGTGTGGATACCATCTTCAAAGTGATGCATCAACAAATTTAGCAACAATTTAAGCAGATGGCTAAGAAAATTGATGGACTGCAAATTGCTGCAGTAAATACACAAAGCCAATCTCAAACCTCACATGGGTGGAAGCAATCTGAAGAAAGTTTTGGGACATTCAATTATCAACAACAAAGCCCTGAGCAGGTGCAATGCATGAATAGCACTTTAAGTTCATTTCAAGACACTTTTCATGGTGATGCACACAAGACACCCTAGAAGACTCATTCTAATTAAAGGTGGGGTGAACATCAGAATCAAGGATAAAGGGACTTCAAATCTAGCAGCCTCAGCAACATAAACAACCATAACCATTCATCCAATAATGCTAAGCAATTCAAAAATTCACAAAACACATATCACCAACCCCATAACGACTCACAAAACCACCAGAATAACTTGTCCACATCTACATTCTACCCACAAAATACCCTCGCAAATGGTTCAAACAATTTCCAGGAACAACCATCTCATTTTACATAACCACAACCAAATCCAGACTCTCAAAGAATCTCTAGTCTGGAGATGATGATGAAGAAACTCATGAAAAATCAAGAAGCAGCAAGAAAAGATCAAGAGATGGCAAGCAAAAACCAAGAAGCGTCAATCAGAAACCTTGAGAGGCATATGGAGCAAATGGCTAAGCAAATTTCAGAAATGGGTGAGAAGAGAGCAATTACCTTCCCCAATGTCACTGAAAGAGACAAAGGAAAAGCTATAAAGTGGAAGGAGTGCAAAGCAATCATAGTGGAAAGTGATGAGACTAGGAAAAAAGAAGCCATCAATCAAGAAAAACACAACAGAGAAGTTCCACAAGAAGAGACAGAAGAGAAAAGTGAAGAGGATAGAAAGACCAAGAATGGAAAATCTCAAAGAGAGACAAAAATATCCTTGAGCCACAGCTACAAGAGAAGAAGGAAGGGGTGAAGTCATATGTCCCCAAACTTCCATACCCTCAAAGGTTTCGGAGTGAAAACGAGGATAAGCAATACTCAAAATTCTTGGATATATTCAAGACTCTCAGCATCAATATTCCTTTCTTAGAAGCACTTGAACAGATGCCATTATATGCCAAATTTATGAAAGAAGTACTCACAAAGAAAAGATCCCTAAAGGAAGGACAAATTGTTGAGATGACAAAGGAATGTAGTGCTATCCTCCAAAGAGAGTTGGCAGAGAAGAAAGACGATCCTGTGAGTTTTTACATACCTTGCACCATAGGAAACATAACAATTGAGAAGTCATTCTGTGACCTCGGTGCAAGCATAAACTTGATGCTTTTGTCTCTAATGAGGAAACTTCAAATTTCTGAGCTGAAGTCCACACGAACAGTTCTCCAAATGGCTGACAAATCCATTAAGCAAGCACTGGGAGTTGTGGAGAATGTGTTGGTAAAAGTGGGAAAATTCTTTCTCCTTGCTGACTTTGTTACCTCAGATATAGAAGATGACCCTAACACTCCCATCATCCTGGGGAGGCCTTTCCTAGCTACGGGAAGAGCATTGATAGATGTTGAAAAAGGGAAATTATTGCTGAGAGTGCATGATGAGCACCTAGCATTCCATGTTTTTAAAACCTTGCATGAGCCCATTCAGGAAGAAGATTTTATGAAGGATAAGGCCAGAGATCAAAGCCTGAAGGAGGCAGTCAATGAGTTAACTCTAAGACTTCTAAATCCATGCTTGAAAGAAGTAGAAATGGTGCAACAGACCAAAGAAATCAAGGAGGAACTAGATCCAAAACCCCCATATGATAAACTCAACACCCCAGATAAAGAGCCACCAAGGCATGAATTATCTTCTGAGAAAGAAAAGAAGAAGAGGCCAAAAGGGTGGAGAAACAAGAATATCCCCACTGAAGGCTTCTCACCAGGGGATAAAGTGATGTTAAACACCCAACCAATGAAGGTGTCTCCATAATTATCTGAGTGCTATACTGTGAACCGGATCCTTTCACTTGAACACCTAGAGATCATCAAAGAGCAGACCGGAAGGAAGTTCACAGTAAGAGGAGAAAAGTTGAGGTACTATGATTTTCAACCCCATGATCAAAGGATGAGATGTCAAGCTAGTGACAATAAAGAAGCGTTTGTTGGGAGGCAACCCAACCTGAGGTAGTTCACTTTTCCTAGCTATTTCAATAAAAGGGTTAATTAGACTTATCTATATTGCAAGGAGCTAAGTTTGGTGTTGCACACCAAAATAAATTAAGGGAGAATGAAGGATTCTAAGTTTGGTGTTCCACTAAAATCTCATTTAAAAGCACATTCTCACCTTCTGCATACATGGCTGCTAGCTCCGAGCAATCAGATAAACCAATTAACCAATTGTTTACTTTTTAGTTTTTCTAGTTTTTATTGCCTTTAGCAAAGATAAAAGGATTTCATATATGGTTAACCTATTGCATCAGAGGCATTGGCAAGGAATTAAGTTTGGTGTTCCCACACTAAAATAAGTTTGAAAGCCGTCTTAAATTCATGCATATTAACCATCTACTTAAGGGCTTGAGAAGCAAGTCACTTTTGAGAATTATGCAGGAAAGAAGCCAACATTTGGAGACAGGTACACTTGCCGGTGAGTTTTGGTGTTGGAATTAGTTTCCAACCCATCACCATATACTAACTGATATGGTGAAGCTCCAATAGGGGTTTTGAAAGTTGTGCTGTATGCCTATAGGGCATCATCAAGCTTTCTAGCCCAATCCTTTCTAGAGTCACTTACTGTCCTCTTAAGGATTCGCTTTAGTTCTCTATTGGAAACTTCAACTTGCCTATTCGTTTGGGGATGATACGGTGTCACTACTTTATGGTGAACTCCGTATCGGCTTAAGACAGAATCCAGCTATCTATTATAGAAACGAGTTCCTCCATCACTAATTAGTGTCCTAGGGACACCAAATCTGCTGAATATATTCTTTTGGAGGAACTTCATTACTACTCTGGTGTCCTTGGTGGGTGTTGCTATTGCTTCAGCCCATTTAGACACGTAATTTACTACCACAAAGATGTAGATGTTTGAGTATGAAGGCGGGAAGGGTCCCATAAAATCTATGCCACATACATCAAACAGCTCAATCTCTAGGATTTCTTGCTGAGGCATGCTGTGACCATGAGGAAGATTGCAAGCCCTCTGGCAACTGTCACACTAACAAACGAACTTTCTAGAATCTTTAAAGAGAGTAGGCCAGTAAAAGCCACTTTGGAGTACCTTAGTGTCTGTCCGCTCACGTCCAAAGTGTCCTCCATAATCAAAGCCATGGCAATACCGTAGGATTCTCTATGCTTCTTCTTTAGACACACAACATCGGATTATTCCATCCGAGCATCTCTTAAAGAGATATGGCTCATCCCATAGGTAATATTTTGCATCATGCATGAGTTTCCGGGCTTGCTGCCTGGTAAACTCCTTGGGAATGAACCGTATAGCCTTTACAATGTCTACAAACCAAGGTACTGTCCAGATGGCATAGAGTTGCTCATCTGGAAAGGAATCAGATATGTCAGTGGAGGCAGAAGAAGTCCCTGCTATTGGCTCAATCCAGGACAAGTGATCAGCTACCTAATTTTCTATCCCTTTTCTATCTCTAATTTCTATATCAAACTCTTGCAGAAGTAATATCCATCTTATAAGTCTAGGTTTAGAATCTTGCTTAGTGAGTAGATACTTTAGAGCAGCATAGTTAGCATAAATAATGACTTAGATCCTACTAGGTAGGATCTGAACTTGTCAATGGCATAAACCACTACAAGTAGCTCATTTTCTGTAGTAGTATAGTTTTTCTACATATCACTTTATATGCGACTAGCATAGTAAATGACATGTAGAAGCTTGTCATGTCATGTCTTTGACCTAGGACTGTGCCAATTGCATGATCACTTGCATCACACATTAGCTCAAATGGTAAGTCCCAATTGGCTGCAGAGATGATAGGAGCAGTGACAAGCTTTGCCTTCAGAGTTTCAAAGGCATGCAGGCATTCTTAGTCAAAGACGAATGGAACATCGGTGGCCAAGAGATTACACAGGGGTTTAGCGATTTTTAAAAAATCTTTTATGAACCACCTGTAGAATCCTGCATGTCCTAGGAAACTTCTGATTGCCTTGACACTAGTAGGTAGAGGCAAGCATTCTATCACTTCCACTTTAGCTTGATCCACCTCTATCCTCTTATTTGAGATCCGATGTCCAAGAATAATGCCTTCAGTTACCATGAATTGGCATTTCTCCCAATTTAGAAGTAGGTTTGTTTCTTGGCATCTTTTCAGGACCAGGGTCAGATGATCAAGACAGGAGTCAAATGAGTCTCCATAAATAGAGAAGTCATCCATGAATACTTCAAAAAATTTCTCTACCATATCAGAGAAGGTGGATAGCATGCATCTCTGAAAGGTGGCAGGCGCATTGTACATGCCAAATGGCATTCGTCTATAGGCGAACACGCCAGATGGAGATGTGAATGCTGTCTTCTCTTGATCTTGTGAATCTACTGCTATTAGATTGTACCCGGAATAACCATCCAGGAAATAATAAAAAGTATGACCTGCTAGTCTTTCTAGCATTTGGTCAATGAAGGGTAAAGGAAAGTGATCTTTCCTGGTAGCGTCATTGAGGCTTCTGTAATCAATGTACATACGCCACCCTGTGACTGTTTCTTTTGGGATCAGCTCATTCCTTTCATTGTGAACCACTGTCATTCATCCCTTCTTAGGAACAACCTGGATAGGGCTCACCCATGGGCTATCAGAAATAAGATAAATAATCCCAGCCTCATAGAGCTTAGTGACTTCCTTCTACACTACTTCCTTCATAGCTGGATTCAATCGCATCTGTGGTTGTACCACTGGTTTGGCATTATCCTCCAGCAGGATCTTATGCATGAATCGGGTTAGGCTAATGCCCTTAAGGTCACTTATAGTCCACCCATGGGTGGTCCTATGTATTTTAAGCACTTGGATTAGTGCTTCTTCTTCCTGTGGCTCTAGTGTAGAGCTTATGATCACAGGATAGGTATCTCTCTCTCCCAGAAATGCATATTTTAGGGAGGAGGGTAATGGCTTAAGCTCAAGCTTAGGAGGCTTCTCTTTTTCCTCAGAGGTTTCCATAAGTTCCTCTGAATCAGGCTGAGTATCATCAAAGATATCATTTAAATCTTCCTTGAAGCTTCTAGCCATGTTGACCTCATCCACCAGGGAATCAGTGAGGTCAATGCTCATGCATTCCTCAGGAATGTCTGGATGCTGCATAACCTTGATAGCATTCAGTACGAACTTTTCCTCATTGACTCTTAGGGTTACTTCCCCTTTTTCAACATCAATGAGGGTCCGTCCTGTAACTAGGAAAGGTCTTCCTAGGATAAGGAATGCACTCTTATGCCCCTCCATGTCCAATACTATAAAGTCAGTGGGAAAGACAAAGGGTCTAACCCTGACAATCATGTCTTCAACTACTCCTGATGGTATCTTAATAGAACCATCAGCAAGTTGAAGGCACATACGGGTTGGTTTGACTTCATCAGTCAAACTAAGCTTCTTTATTAGTGAAGTAGGTATTAAGTTAATGCTTGCTCCAAGGTCACATAGTGTTGTCCTTATACAAGCATCACCTAGAGTGCATGGTATCATAAAGCTTCCAGGGTCTTTCAACTTCTCTAGTAAGCTATTCTGAATGATTGCACTGCATTCCTCAGTGAGGAGGACTATTTGTCTCTCTCTCCAATCCTTCTTATGACTTAGAATGTCCTTCATGAACCTTGCATAAGAAGGTATCTGTTCAAGAGCCTCTACAAAAGGGATATTTATCTCTAAGGTTCTGAGATACTCCGTGTTCGGAGGGTTACCTGAAACTGTAGGTCAATCTTGGACGAGATCTTCTGTGCGGGTCGGTGTTGATGTGTCCGACTTGAGGGTGGTGGCCGGAGCCGCCGTGTCCGACTTTGTTGGACTTGTTGGTGATGTTGATCCTTCGTTATCGGAGGGTGGTGGTACCTACAAAGGACTCTGATGCTTAAGTTAGCAAGGATATTAAGCAAGTTTTTAGTAGAATCAGAGTATGAGTAATACCTGGGTGCTCCAATGTATTTATAATGGTGTGGTGTGACTTTTCTGGAGATAAGATAGTTATCTTATCTTATCTTTGAGTGAAGTGATCTTATCTTCAAGGGAACCGCCCTTATCTCTCTAGGCTTGGGTTGCCTTTGGATTTGGGTCGTGTTCCTCTGTTTGGGCCCTTTTGGGGCTTTTCTGGGGACTTGGCTGAGCTCTTTGAAACGAGGTCGGATAGTCCTGACTCGAAGAGGTCGGTCGACTTGTCTTTAACCAGCCCGGGTCGTACAGCTCGACCCAGGGTATGAACAGTGCCCCTGCTTGAGCTTGGTGTTTTTTAAGGTCGAGTCCCTTAGACTTCGATCCTTTCCGGAGAAGCCGAGCTCGAGCACTTTTGGTTGGTCTTCGCTGGGTAGCATTTTCCATTAGTGGCTTTAAATGCGGAATGTTTCTCTCTTTATAGCGCACGTTTTGCACTTTCTTGGGAACGTGCGAGGGTTTTTAAAAACCTATTAACTCCCCCCTTTGCCGTTTTTCTCATTTTGAATTTTCACAAAAGCCTTTCTCTCCTATTTCTCTTCTCCTTTCTTACTGCAACTTCTCTTTTCTCATTACTCCCTCTGTTTCTGTTCTTTCGTGCTTTCCTCTTCTTTTCTCGAGAAGGCGATCGTTAGCATGGCTTCGGTTGTTGTTTCAGACTCTTGATTGCTTCACCATTCCCTCTTCGCTGTAGGTTGGTTTTCTGTCTTCCTTTCTTTTTTTCACGCCATTTTTTTTATAGTTTCGTTTGGCTCTGAGAAGTTTTGTTCTTGCTTGAATTTATTCTGGAAAGCTTGAATCTTTCTTTAGCGTTTGTTGTTGTAATGTGTGTTCTGGGAGTTTCTTCGTCTTTTTGTATGAACTTTTTCGCCTTTTTTGATGCTTTTAGGGCTTTGCATGTTGTTACTATTTCTAGTTGTGTCCTTGCTTTTGAAGTTTTGGAGTGATGAACTGTTTGAAAAGGTTGTGTCTTTGATGATTTCCCTTTGGCATGTTTGATGCATGATAGTTCCCTTTGCTGATAGATAAAAAGATGGCTATTTTGATGACTTTCTGGTTAATAATTTTATTTTCGGAGTGTTGCTTTGTTGAAAAGAGGGTTATTTTCTTGTTAGGAGGTGTCGAGATGTAGGCTTGTAAATTTTTCTTGAGTCTTTATTCCATGACTGCCTCCAAAGGATGCCCCTGGTGTGAGTCCTAGGGTTTCCTTTTGCTGTTGTACCTGGCGTGCTTTAGTCCGAGTTGCTTTCTTTGCCTTGCCCGAGTTGTTTTATTAGTAACCCATTTTCCTTTTTCTTACTGTAGGACTTAGTTGACCATGTCTTCTCGTAAAAATATTATCGAGACATCCTCCAAAGTCCCCGAGGGCATGTCTGACTGGCTAGATGCCCTCGTCCTGATGTGTGTTTCAGTAGTTAATTCTGAGTATATCGTGGAGTTTAGAAAACATCACTGGATCTGTAGTAGTAGGGATCAGGAGAAAAACTACGAATTAGTAGTGCCTAACTCCGATGAAAGGGTTTACTTTCCTTCTCTGATCTAGGGGCAACGCCCCTTCTTTTATGCTTACGACTACTTTTTCAGCCAAATGAACATCACCCTTCCTTTTACTTCCTTTGAGACTGACTTGTTGTGGTCATGTAATGTAGCTCCATCCCAGCTCCATCCGAACTCCTGGGACTTTATCAAGATCTTTCAGTTGCTTTGCCAAGAGTTGGATGTTAAACCTTCTCAAACTCTCTTTCTTTACCTCTTTGTCTTGACCAAGCCTGGGACTACCAAAAAGAAAGCTTCTTGGATTTCTTTCAGGTCTTCCCAAGGACACAAAGTGTTTTCTATGTACGATGAGTCTTTTAGGGATTTTAAGAACTACTTTTTTAAGGTCCGAGCTGCTGAGGGAGCCCGACAAATTTTCTTAGAGTCGAATAATGAACCTGCCTTCCCTTTATGTTGGCAAAAGAATGTTGTAGTATCTAGATATACGTGGAAGATTCTTTTATGAATTTGTTGGAGGGGATTTGGGGGCAACCTCCCCATCTCGACACAAAACGATTCTTAGGAGACCCTTCCCTTGTCCGAGCTGAGCTGGGTAGTGGTCGACTTCTTTTTGCTTTGTTTGCTTGCTTTTTGTTTCTATTTCTTCCAATTTTGTAACTTGTTTTGTTGTGTTTTTCAGAGATGGTAAAAAATAATGATTCCATGAAGGCCTTTAAAAAGGCGGGAAAATCTACAGCAACCCAGCACATCTCGGCTAAGGCTGCTGGGGAAGGATCTTCTCAGGTTCCTCCTAAGAAGCCTGTCTTGAGCACTGTTGGGCCGAGGAGGATGATTCTTACTCCTCAGGTCCATTTGGTTGATCCCCCCAGACTTCTGCTGCTACCTCTTCTCCTTCTGCCGGACCTCTCCCAAAAAGACAGAGGACTGTTGAGCCTTTTAATCTGGACGCCCCCGATTTTGATGCTGTTGGTTTTGTCGATCAACAAATTGCTCCTTATGGTGTTGTTCCTACTGATGATGTCTCCATTCTTTGCCATTTGGACTTCATTACCCGAAGCAGTATCAAGATGGCACACATGGGAGCAGCCTTATTCCGAACTGCTCAGGACCTTCCCATTCATGCAACAAAGGCTTTTATGGAGAAGGCCAAATCGGAATTTGACAGGATCAAGGGGTTGAAGGAGGAGCTTGAGGTGAAGGTGGCGAAGCTGGAAAAAGAGTTGGAGGGTGAGAAGGCTCGAGCTACTGCTGCAGTGGCTTCTGGGAATCTGGTTGAGGATATGGCGCTGAAGCATAAGGAAAGCTATGTCTTGACTTATGGTAAGATGATGGAGCTTAGGGAGAGGTTGGAATCTGCTCGAGCTGACTATGCCAAGCTTCAGGGCCATCTCGTGGGCAGTGTGACTGCTGCCTATGAGAATTTGAAGGATCAGGTCCAAGTTCTTGCTCCCGAGCTCAACCTGTCTCTCTTCAGCTTAGATAATATTGTGGAAAATGGGAAGATCGTCCCTGCCCCGGATGAAGATGACGATGATGCAGATTCGCCTCCTGTGCCATCCACCAAGGCTTCTGTTGTCCCGACTTCTTCAACTCCTACAGCCAAGGTTCACCATCCTGATTCGGATCCTGATGTTTAGATCCTGAATCGGGCGGATGGGACTGTCGATGCTGTCCCCCTTCAGACTCGTCCTCCTTCGTCTCAAGACACCGCCACTGGAGAATCCTTAAATCCTTTGTAGTTTTCTTTGATGTATCTTGTACAGCCCGGTCTGTGGGCTTTTGTATGGCCTGTATATTTTAGTCGCTTTTCTTAGCAACTTTATTTTAGAAAAATAAATGCCTTTTCAACTCTTGCGGCCGCGTCGTCCATGCGATCGCGTCGCTGCCTGTTTCTTCAAAAACTCTGTTTTATGCTTTCCTTCCAATTTTGTATGTTTCCTTTCCATCCTTTAAGTCATTCCTGCCTTAGAAGATCTGAAATTACTCAACACACGAATCACGGCATCGAATGGTAATAAAGGGAAATTAAAATAATGACTTTTAAAGCATAGGAAACATGTTTTTCACATACATCACATAATAAGGAAGGGAAAGTAAAACCATGCAATTAATATGAATAAGTGGGTGAAGGATTGAATAAATCACTCAAATTAGGCATAGAATATATCATAAAATATGGGTTTATCAACCTTCCCACACTTAAACAATAGCATGTCCTTATGCTAAATCCAAGATAAAGAGTAAGGTAAGGTTGAATTGGTGGAATCTCATGTAATGCAATCTATTCTAAATGCAACTACCTAAATGCATCATGCAATTCTAATTTTTTTATTCACTTGTATATAAAGCTCACATGTAGTTGAATTAATTCAAATTTCTCAAGGAATCATATATATAGCCAGACCTCAGATAATGATAAAGCACTTTTACAATTGAGATGGGAAAATATTTTATAAACTTGCAAGACAATTAATAATTCAAGCAGAGATATATGTTAATGAGCTATTGAACCCTCACTAGATTTTGTGTTTACTCTTTAGTCACTCAGTGTTTATTGGGTTAATCACTCTATTCTTCTTTTTATCCTTACTTTCTATAACTTTGTTCTTCATCTAACCAATCAACAATTATATAATATAGGCATACAAAAGTCATGAGGTCTTTAATTAAGGTTGTAATAAGGGCCAAGGTAAAGGTAAGGGTATATGTATAAGGCTAAGTGAGCTAATTAAGCGAATCCTTGATTAGTCTAAGATCTCACCTAACATACATAACTT